>NC_090340.1:16969361-17295861 GCF_035084215.1 Heptranchias perlo
ACTACCTCCTTGACTATATTTACTCTGGGCTTACTAACAGAAGCCTTTTACATTGTTCTTTATGTTGTCTGTAATCCGAGTCTCATTGTCTGTTTTTGTCTGTCTAGCAAGTTTTTTCACCCTATCTTATACTCCCGTCTACCACTGAACATGAAGATATATATTTTTTATATATACTTTTTTGCCCGTATTCCTTACATTATCACCTTTGTTGCCCACTTAGGTTTCCTTTTATTCCTACAGTGTTTCTTACCCAGTGATATAAATTGACTTTGTAAAGCAGAAAGAAATGATTTGTGTTTATATAGTATCTTTCACATCCACAGAATGAAGTGCTTCAAACTCAATGTTGCTTTTTTTATTCATTCTCAGGATGTGGCCATCAATGGCAAGGCTGGCATTTATTGCCTATCCCTAGTTGCCCTTATACAACTAAGTGGCATGCTCGGCCACTTCAGAGAGTAGTTAAAAGCCAACCACATCGGTGTGGAACTGGAATCACAGAATCATAGCCCAGGCCAGGTAGAAAGGACATTACTGTTCCAGTACAGCTACAACACTGGAATCTACCCGACAATGTGGAAAATTGCCCAGGTATGTCCTGTCCACAAAAAGTAGGACAAATCCAATCTGGCCAATTACCACCCCATCAGTCTACTCTCAATCATCATCAAAGTGATGGAAGGTGTCGTCGACAGTGCTATCAAGCGGCACTTACTCACCAATAACCTGCTCACCAATGCTCAGTTTGGGTTCTGCCAGGACCACTCGGCTCCAGACCTCATTACAGCCTTGGTCCAAACATGAACAAAAGAGCTGAATTCCAGAGGTGAGGTGAGAGTGACTGCCCTTGACATCAAGGCAGCATTTGACTGAGTGTGGCACCAAGGAGCCCTAGTAAAATTGAAGTCAATGGGAATCAGGGGGAAAACTCTCTAGTGGCGGGAGTCATACCTAGCACAAAGGAAGATGGTAGTGGTTATTGTAGGCCAATCATCTCAGCCCCAGGACATTGCTGCAGGAGTTTGTCAGGGCAGTGTCCTAGGCCCAACCATCTTCAGCTGCTTCATCAATGACCTTCCCTCCATCATAAGGTCAGAAATGGGGATGTTTGCTGATGATTGCACAGTGTTCGGTTCCATGTGCAACCCCTCAAATAATGAAGCAGTCCGAGCCCACATGCAGCAAGACCTGGACAACATCCAGGCTTGGGCTGATAAGTGGCAAGTAACATTCGTGCCAGATAAGTGCCAGGCAATGACCATCTCCAACAAGAGAGAGTCTAACCACCTCCCCTTGACATTCAACGGCATTACCATCGCCGAATCCCCCACCATCAACATCCTGGGGGTCACCATTGACCAGAAACTTAACTGGACCAGCCATATAAATACTGTGGCTACAAGAGCAGGTTAGAGGCTGGGTATTCTGCGACAAGTGACTCACCTCCTGACTCCCCAAAGCCTTTCCACCATCTACAAGGCACAAGTCAGGAGTGTGATGGAATACTCTCCACTTGCCTGGATGAGTGCAGCTCCAACAACACTCAAGAAGATCGACACCATTCAGGACAAAGCAGGCCACTTGATTGGCACCCCATCCACCACCCTAAACATTCACTCCCTTCACCATCAGCGCGCAGTGCCTGCAGTGTGTACCATCCACAGGATGCACTGCAGCAACACGCCAAGGCTTCTTCGACAGCACCTCCCAAACCCGCGACCTCTACCACCTAGAAGGACAAGAGCAGCAGGTACATGGGAACAACACCACCTGCACGTTCCCCTCCAAGTCACACACCATCCCGACTTGGAAATATATCACCGTTCCTTCATCGTCGCTGGGTCAAAATCCTGGAACTCCCTTCCTAACAGCACTGTGGGAGAACCTTCACCGCACAGACTGCAGCGGTTCAAGAAGGTGGCTCACCACCACCTTCTCAAGGGCAATTAGGGATGGGCAATAAATGCTGGCGTCACCAGCGACGCCCATGTCCCATGATCGGATTAAAAAAAGCTGAGTTTTTACAACATTCCAATAGGTTCATGTCACTTTTACTGATACCAGTTATTTATCCCAAATTTTTTAAACTGCTATGGCGGGATTTGAACTCACATTGATCTGGATTATTAGCCTAGACCTTTGGATTACTAGTACAGTAACATAACCACGATGCTTTCATACCCCAGTACCAATACTTTTGAAGTGTAGTCACTGTTGTTTTGTAGGTAAACGCGGCAGCCAACTTGATCACATCAAGGTTCCACATACAGCAGTAAGATAAATGATCAGATAATCTATTTTGGTGGTCTTGGTTGAGGGGCAAATGTTGGCCAGGACACTGGGAAAACTCCCCTGTTCTTCTCCCAGTAGTGCCATAGGAATTTCTGCATACTCCTAGTTTAACTTCTCAACCAGATTACAGCACCTCTGATGTCGTAGTACTGCCCCAGAACTGCACTGAAGTGTCAGCCTGGGTTATGTGGTCAACTCTCTGGAATGGGGTTTGCATCCACAACCTTCTGACTGAGAGCTGAGAGTGCTACCACTGTGCCAAGGCTGACTTTATAATTGTGCATTTAAAGGTATACTACTTCTCCACAAAGCTTTGTCCCTCTAACAATTTATTCCAGTCCAGCTCCATTAACTACTTCCTCATTTCCTCAAAGTCCACCTTCCTAAAATTAAGAGCCTTTGTTGTATTTTCCTTATCCATGGAGACTGTGATGCCAAACTTAATTACGTTATGGTCAAGATGTTTCCTTAACTTAATCATCTCTGGTTTGTTACACAAAATGAGATACAGAGTTGCCTTCTCCCTCATGTGCTCCTTAACTATCTCGGTCAAAATGCAGTCCATAACCATGTCATTTTGTAAATAAGCCACCAGAAGCCCTTGATTAGATTCCAGTCTATAGCTCACTCTCAGATATCCATTATTCCAGTGATCTCCAACCTTTTGGAGCTGGGAACTGTTTACACATATCAAAGTCGTGAGTTAGCCACATATGATTGTGTAAAAATGCAACCCACATACATACAAATGAAAGGCCATACATTAAAAAGTGAGACTCCCTCTTGATATGCAAAAAAACAAGATCCTCCACATGCAAAATGCAAGACTTTCCATACACAAAAAAACAAGATCATGCAAGGCCTCTCATACTCCTTTACCCATCATCCTCCCCTCCTTAACCTTACCCCTCCTTTACCTCTCCCTCCTCAAGCTTGGATCTTGCACTTTACTCTTCTCATTCTTTCTCTATTTTGTACATTATATAATCATTATTTTAATTGATAATCACTATTAAAATTTTACCTCCTGTCTGTTTCCTAGGCATAGTATCCACTGTTCAGCTCTCCCCAGCTTATCTCACTCAGACTTCAATCCATCCTTCTGCAACTCCATCTGTGCCACCTAACAGGGTTAAAAAAGTTGCACCACTCATTCAAACAAGTGCCAACATCAACACCAGCCAAGCAGAACACACTATATCAAGTAAGAAAATTTGTCTAATGAGGGCACAGAAAATTTTAAAAGCAGATACGAACTATGGACATCAGTTCACCTGAAGCTGCATTACTGCCATCTTGGTAGCACTGAGTGCAGGTTGTCAATAATGTTAGAAACCAATTTCATTACTAACTGGTATACATCTTTTTATTTGTTGTTTGCAATTATTTTACAGATAGTGGGGTAGATGTTCAACTTGCCACCCCAACATAAAAAGGAGGTTGTGAAGTGGCTGCCATTATAGAAACCACCCAATTTTCATTTTCATTGAATTTAATGGAAGTTGAAAATCAACCCCTGTATGTCTTGGTACAGGAGATAGTTTCTGCACATGGTAGCACTTTTAGCAACTTTGTTTTTATATAAGAGTCTGATAAGCATACATTTTGGTAGAATGAGGAGAGGCAATATAAACTAAATGGTACAATTTTAACAGGGGTGCAGGAACAGGCAGGCCTGGGGTTGTATGTGCACAAATCTTTGAAGGTGGCAGGGCAAGTTGAGAAGGCTGTTGAAAAAGCATATGGGATCCTGAGCATTATTAATAGAGGCATAGAGTACAAAAGTAAAAAAGTTATGCTAAACCTTAATAAAACACTGGGTAGGTCACAGCTGGAGTATTGTGTTCAATTCTGGGCACCACACTTTAGGAAAGATGTCAAGGCCTTAGAGAGGGTGCAGAAGAGATTTATTAGAATAGTATCAGGGATGAGGGACTTCAGTTATGTGGAGAGACTGGAGAAGCTGTGGTTGTTCTCCTTAAAACAGAGAAGGTTAAGGGGAGATTTGATAGAGGTGTTCAAAATCATGAACGGTTTTGATAGAGTAAGTAAGGAGAAACTATTTCCAGTGGCAGAAAGATCGGTAACCAGAGGACACAGATTTAAGATGATCGGCAAAAGAGCCAGAGGCAACATGAGGAAACATTTTTTTATGCAGCGAGTTGTAATGATCCAGAATGCACTGCCTGAAAGGGTGGTGGAAGCAGATTCATTAGTTACTTTCAAAAGGGAATTGGATAAATACTTGAAGGGAAAATATTTACAGGGCTACGGGGGAAAAGCAGGGGACTGGGACTAGATAGCTCTTTCATACAGCCAGCACAGGCACCATGGGCCAAATGGCTTCCTCCTTTGCTATACTTACTATGATACTATATGATACAACGATGATGGCCTGTGAACACTCCTGTGTGAAACACATGGAATTCTGTCCTGCATCTTATCATAAAATCTTTCTGTCCTTTATCTCATTCATATGAAATTCTAAAGCGAGGCAAATGTTATGTGTGTTTTAATGTACATCTGTTAGCTGCACTCTGAAAGGATCTTCTTCATCTTGGGGTCTAAGGGTAGAGTGAATACACAATACTGAAAAGAAGCAGCTGGTGGCATTGGGGCAGATGGCCCAGCTGACCTCCCGGACATGGGTCATTAACATGTTATTTGCATTAAGGCATTTTCTAGCTGTAAGATGTACATATGCAAATCTGCCAATGTAAGAAGAGACACAGTTGTTATGTGTAATTGAAGATTCATTAGGGAAATATCCTGAGAGGAACATAGATGGTATCAAAATTAACATCTGTGACATGAAAGTTTTCTACATTAAAGGTACTATATAAATGCAGGTTGCTATTGAAAGGTCTCTTTTAGTCAAATAGGTCCTGCAATAGCTATTCATCTTGAGTTCACTTGTTTCAAACATCTATTTTCACATCACAGCAGTGAGACAGAACTTTGTGGAGACAGAGGCCTGCTCCACATAACTATTTAAAGACTCAGTTGAAAGATTCTAAAAAGAATTTGGAACACTTTTTTTCAAGTCAGGATAAAACAGGATGCAAGTTTAGCACTGAATTTTGTATCTGCCTACAGAAACTGCCTTGTTGCTGTGAGCACTAATAAAGAGTGTCGAGAAAAAGGTAGAACCTCAATGCCTGCCAGTTGTGTTGGCTTTTGGCTCTTCTGCTGGGGTGAATGGGGCAAGGGAGGTGGTTACAGAATCCTACTCTAAGATAGTCTTGCACCTCCTACGTTGGTTTAGCCCAACTTATTGGTTTATTCTGTTTGGGTCGGCCGTTGTGTGCCTTTCCAGTATTAGTGGTACACATTTATTGGCAATAAAACTGTTGCCAGTAAACAATCATTGTCACTAATGATAACAAAGGCAGATGCTTACACTGATCATCACTAACATACTACAGGTTTGGGACCATTTACCAGTGAAGGGAGATGGAGAAGTCATTATTTACAAAAAAAATAAAAATTAAAGAAATATTTTTTTGAAATATAATTACTTTTTGATGTCTATTCATTCACTTCAGTGTCACTACATGGTTGAATTTTCCACCTCTGTAATCTTAGCTCCAATCCAGCCAGACACCAGAAATGAAGGTTACATCTATCCAAGAGCTAATAGTGAGATAAAAATAAACATTCAGAATCCAGTTCCTAGCGGCTGAGAGTTCACAGCACAAAGATACCACAGTAATTAATAGAAATTTTATTCAGAAGTATCAATAATATGAAAATGTGAGAATTAGAAATCTTACAGTGGCACAGTAAGGGAATCTCATAAGATTAATAATGGGGTATAATGCCAGGTGAAGCAGCTAACAACTAGCTTAGATACAATTTCTAAAACAGCACCATATGCTGTAAATTCCGAACAATTACTTCTACCTTTACATGTATACACTACTGCTCACTGTGAGAACTGAGGTAAAACCATACTAAATAAAGTGTTCTTGTTCAGAAATACAACCTTTAATTTCTCTTTCATAATATAAAAAATTCAGAAAAGTAAAACAATAACCACAGACTGCAATCAGTGTGCTGATTGTATTGTACATCGTGTTATCATTTCCCAACATTGATTGCCATCTGATTTTGTCCCATTGTAGATCTCAAATTGGCGGAAACTCCGTGCACTCAAATTTTGAAACAGTGTCGGGAGTGCCTTATAAAATGCATGACAGAGGGACGCCTGAACCACATCCTTGATGTGCTCCGATCCCAACAGGTGTTGACAAAGTCCGATTATGAAACAATCACTGCATCCATCACAAGGAGTGGCCGGACACGGGCTCTTCTGGACACTTGCCTCTGCCTTGGGGAAGGAGCAGCCGGGATTGTCGTGGGCCTGTTAGCAAGAGGCAAGAAGGTTGAATTAACAAGAAGTAGAAGCAGTCCACAATGTAACATGACTCAAAGCTAGAATAACCCTGGAGGTCAGAGACAGCTACCAGTCCTAAGAAATCTTGGAACTGTAAGATCTGGTATGAACCGGTCTTGTGTAAATGGATGAGGCCAGTTGGACTGGACAGTTACTTTGAGATCAGTGAAAGAATGATTATGAATCTATCTTGTCTGAACTATCTAGACTGTAAATAACATTGTAAACTACCATTTAGATTAATTGTTATTTATTTGAGTATAATATTGCAAATAAATGCCATAATTCAAATGTCTACACTCCTGTTTATGTGCATAAACGTGGACACATCTGGGCACTCTTCTATTATTAAACATTTTGCTTTGTATTGGTAGTTGTCTGCCTTTCATATTTTGACTCCATCAGTAGAAAAGTGGCTACTGCTGGGATTTAGCCAGTAATATAATGGTTAAATGTGGCAGAAGTTTCCAAAATTAGAAGCCTTGCAGAATGTCTGGAACATCAAGAAACTGTTATTTCCAAAGTTTTTGCATGAAACCAATTACACAATTGTTAAGTTTACCATTTCTTACCAGGATGGCTCAATGTCTTAGGGCTCCTGTTTATACAAAATGTTCCTGTGTGCCTGTAAACTATTTACCTGTAGTTCAGGCATAATTGATATTGCCAACCCAACGTCAACACAGGCACAAACAGCTCTGAGGTAGTTGGCTGTCGTTGGCCATTAGTTTTTGGATAATTGCTAGTATTTACTGAAGTGAAGGGAGAACAAAGAAGCAGTCGTTGCCACTCCTCTGTCTCCTGTCACTTTTGACAACACATGGGGTAAAATGTTAAAAGTTTCTTTTAACTAATCACTTCTCCAGCTGTCTTCACTTCAGTGTCATTCTGTACATATTCCCTGTGTACTGTGAAAAACAAAGAAGCAAACTAAAAACAGTATGTAAACTTAAACTGTGATAATATTTTGCTTACGAAGAAACAAATACTGTCTGTTATTATAACTGGTTATTATTCAGCAAATTGATTCTGATAATATATTACCAGCAGATCTCCTGTGGTATCACTCATGGTGAGTTTATATGCTAATTTATCCCATATAACAATCAGGGCCATAGAGTTACGGTATTTGAATAAATCAAATTGCATTTTATTAGAGTATTATAGGAGTGTTTATGGTATTTTTAGGCTCACATTCCATAATTATGTGTGTATTTGCATGGAAACTGTAAATCAGTGGCTTTGATTACTATTATATGTTCTTTTAACTCTGTATTGTAGTTAATTTTACCTCTTACCTTTAAAGTCCCAGGATACAGAGGAAGATTGTAGGGAATATGTTTGGGGTAGATAGAAGGTAGGTTGCAGGAACAATAATGGGGAGTTGGGAGGAGCTGTTGATTGGTAGCATTGGGAGAGTGATCCTAGGATGAGGGAACATTGAGGGATAGGGTTGTCATGGTCTGGGAGAACCAGGAGTGGGTTCTGGGATATGGGAGTACTAGCGGTCTTGGTGTTTGAGAGTACTGAGAACTCCAGGATCTGTTAGGAGGTGGAGGAGTGTGTTGCTGTATAGAAGCACTGGGGAGTTGGGGAGTAGGGGGGTGGAGTCCTGGGTGTAGACTTTGGTTTAACACCTCATCCAAAGGCAACATCTTTGACAATTCAGCACACCCTCAGTACTTGAGTGTCAGCCTACATAGCATAGTAGATGCCATGTTAAAGATCAAATAGGTCATCGAAGGAATAAACTGGGTAAAAATATTATGAAGGATTATGAAATGATCGATGTGGTTAAATGAATTCTTCATATCAAAAACGAAAACAATGGCAAATTCCTAATTCATTATTTTGGCATAGCAATGTAGAACATATGTAAAGTTCAGGAAAGCATATGCTATGAAGCAGCATGAAGAATTAAGGGGGGGGGGAATAATTTCTCAACTGCTGGTAATTTTTATGCCAACTCACACATGAAGAAAATGCATTTGAAGCATTAAATTATATTTGGGCAGTGGTAACATTAATTTGTAAATTCTAAAATAAGTCTAACAGGCAACAAATCTTTGATAATTACATACTATTATGGGGAGATGAAGGTAGATCCAATTAATGTTAGTAAAACTGTAAATTCCAAATAGTTACATGACACACTTTATTGAAGTTACAAGTCATGTTTTATCTATGACAGCAGACTAAAGTCAATACAATTTTAGTATCTTTCAATCATACCACCAAATAACTGTCTACAGTGCTTAAAGCCAGTAATATTCTCCCCTAAATATCTACAAAGCACATGGACTTAATGGGATACATTTAAGAATCCTCAAGGATAGAGCTGTAGATAAGGTTTTAAACTAATAAGAGTGGGGGGAGGGTTCAGGTAAGGGTAAATTTATAAGTCTAAAAAGAAAAGTCATGACTGTAGAGCAGAGTAGCGATTCGGGTAAAAACAAGTAGTGTGTCGGGAAGGGGCAGAGTTTAATAAAGGGCATTAGTGACTAAGGTCACATCAGGGAAAAATAGTAAAAAGTTAAAATTAAAGGCACTGTACCTGAACGTACGAAGCATTCATAACAAGATAGAAGAAGTAATGGCACAAATAGAGATAAATGGGTTTGATCTAGTAGCCATTACTGAGATGTGGTTGCAGAGTGACCAAGGTTGGGAACTAAATATTCCAGGGTACTTGACTTTTACAAAAGATAGGCAAAATGGAAAAGGGCATGGGGGGGGGGGGAGGGGGTAGCCCTGATAATAGAGGATGAAATAAAGACAGTAGTGAGTAAGGATCTTAGCTTAGAAAATTAGGATGTAGAATCAGTATGGATGGAGCTAAGAAATAACAAGAGCAGAAAACACTGGTGGGAGTAGTTTATAGGCCCCCTAACAGTAGTTATAGTGTTGGACAGAGTATAAATCAGGAAATTAGAGAAACATGTAACAAGAGTAATGCAATAATCGTGGGAACTTTAATCTTCTTATAGGCTGGGTAAATCAAATTGTCAGAAGTAGTTTGGTAGATGAGTTCATGGAATGCATTCGAGACAGTTTTCTAGAACAATATGTCGAGGGACCAACTAGGGAACAAGCTATTTTAGATCTAGTATTGTGTAATGAGATAGGGTTAATTAGTAATCTTATAGTTAAGGATCCTCTGGGGAGAGCGATCATAATATGATAGAATTTCATATTGAATTTGAGAGTGATATAGTTATGTCCGAAACTAGGGTCTTAAATTTAAACAAAGCCAATTACGTAGGTGTGAGGAGTGAGTTGGCTAAGGTAGATTGGCAACATTATAAGCCTCTTCTTTTAATCTAATACTATCCTTAACTTCATTAGTTAGCCATGGATGGATCACTTTTCCCCTGGAGTTTTTATTTCTCAATGGAATGTATATTTGTTGAGAATTATGAAGTATTTCTTTAAATGTTTGCCATTGCTTATCGACTGTCATACTTTTTAATCTAATTTCCCAATCTACCTTAGCCATTCTACATCCTGATCTTCCGAGCCAAGATCCTTCCTCACTACTGTCCTTATGTCATCCTTTATTATCAGGGCTACACCCCCTCCTTTTCCATTCTGCCTGTCTTTTCGAAACGCTAAGTACCCTGGAATATTTAGTTCCCAACCTTGGTCACCTTGCAACCATGTCTCCGTGATGGCTACTAGATCAATCCCATTTATCTCTATTTGTGCCATTAATTCGTCTATCTTGTTATGAATGCTTCGTGCATTCAGATAAAGCGCCTTTAATTTTAATTTTTTACCATTTTTTTCCCTGAATTGACCTTATTCGCTGATGCACTATTATCATTAAACTCTCTGTCCCTTCCTGTCACACTCTGCTTATCTTTACCTGAATCGCTACACTGTTCTAATACTTTGACTTTACTCTTTGGATTTCTAAATTTCCCCTCACCTGAACCCTCCCCCACCCCAACCCCCTTTTTTAGTTTAAAGCCCTATGTACCACCCTAGTTATTCGATTCGCCAGGCCACTGGTCCCAGTCCGGTTTAAGTGGAGCCCATTCCAATGGAACAGCTCCCTCTTTCCCCAATACTGGTGCCAGTGCCATGAATCAAAACCCCTCTCCCACACCACTCTTTCAGCCACGCATTTAACTCTCTGATCTGCGTGACCCTATGCCAATTTGCGCATGGCTCAGGTAATAATCCAGAGATTATTACCTTTGAGGTTCTGCTTATTAATTTAAATCCTAGCTCCTCAAACTCCCTCAGCAGAACCTCATTCTTAGTTCTACCTATGTCATTGGTTCCTACATGGACCATGACAACTGGATCCTCCCCCTCATGCTCCAAGTTCTTTTCCAGCCGTGAGGGGATACCCTTAACCCCGGCACTGGGCAGGCAACACAGCCATCAGGACTCCTGGTCGTGGCTGCAGAGAACAGTATCTATCCTCCTGACTATACTATCCCCTACCACTATCACATTCCTTTTACTCCCCCCACTTGAATAACCTCTTGTGCCACGGTGCTGTGGCCAGTTTGCCCATCCTCCCTACAGCTCTTGTTCTCATCTATACAGGTAACAAGTACCTTGCACCTGTTGGAAAAGGGCAAAGGCTGAGGCTCCTCCATCACTGCATCCTGGGTCCCCATGCTGGCCTGACTCGCAGTCACATCCTCCTGTCCCTGACCACTGACCAACTCTAAACTACTACCTAACCTAAGGGGTGTGACTGCCTCCTGGATCAAAGTGTCCAGATAACTCACCCCCTCCTTGATGCATCGCAATGACTGCAGCTCAGACTCCAGCTTAGAGAGCAAAAAAAACGTAATACTTACCAACTAATCACCTACCTGCTGCCCTGTGACATCACTTCTTAATTATTTTTGTTTTGTCACTCTCTCTCTCTTCGCTCTCCTTTATATCCGGCCCTGGGAGATTCCCGCTCTCTCTCTCTCCGCTCTCCTTTATATCCGGCCCCTGGGAGATTCCCGCTCTCTCTCTCTCCGCTCTCCTTTATATCCGGCCCCTGGGAGATTCCCGCTCTCTCTCTCTCCACTCTCCTTTATATCCGGCCCCTGGGGGATTCCCGCTCTCTCTCTCTCCGCTCTCCTTTATATCCGGCCCCTGGGGGATTCCCGCTCTCTCTCTCTCTCCGCTCTCCTTTATATCCGGCCCCTGGGGGATTCCCGCTCTCTCTCTCCGCTCTCCTTTATATCCGGCCCCTGGGAGATTCCCGCTCTCTCTCTCTCCGCTCTCCTTTATATCCGGCCCCTGGGGGATTCCCGCTCTCCCTCCGCTCTCCTTTATATCCGGCCCCTGGGGGATTCCCGCTCTCTCTCTCCGCTCTCCTTTATATCCGGCCCCTGGGGGATTCCCGCTCTCTCTCTCCGCTCTCCTTTATATCCGGCCCCTGGGAGATTCCCGCTCTCTCTCTCTCCGCTCTCCTTTATATCCGGCCCCTGGGGGATTCCCGCTCTCTCTCTCCGCTCTCCTTTATATCCGGCCCCTGGGAGATTCCCGCTCTCTCTCCGCTCTCCTTTATATCCGGCCCCTGGGGGATTCCCGCTCTCTCTCTCCGCTCTCCTTTATATCCGGCCCCTGGGGGATTCCCGCTCTCTCTCTCTCTCCGCTCTCCTTTATATCCGGCCCCTGGGGGATTCCCGCTCTCTCTCTCTCCGCTCTCCTTTATATCCGGCCCCTGGGGGATTCCCGCTCTCTCTCTCTCCGCTCTCCTTTATATCCGGCCCCTGGGGGATTCCCGCTCTCTCTCTCCGCTCTCCTTTATATCCGGCCCCTGGAGGATTCCCGCTCTCTCTCTCTCCGCTCTCCTTTATATCCGGCCCTGGGAGATTCCCGCTCTCTCTCTCTCCGCTCTCCTTTATATCCGGCCCCTGGAGGATTCCCGCTCTCTCTCTCTCCGCTCTCCTTTATATCCGGCCCTGGGAGATTCCCGCTCTCTCTCTCTCCGCTCTCCTTTATATCCGGCCCTGGGAGATTCCCGTTCTCTCTCTCCGCTCTCCTTTATATCCGGCCCCTGGGAGATTCCCGCTCTCTCTCTCTCCGCTCTCCTTTATATCCGGCCTCTGGGAGATTCCCGCTCTCTCTCTCCGCTCTCCTTTATATCCGGCCCTGGGGGATTCCCGCTCTCTCTCTCCGCTCTCCTTTATATCCGGCCCCTGGGTGATTCCCGCTCTCTCTCCACTCTCCTTTATATCCGGCCCCTGGGGGATTCCCGCTCTCTCTCTCTCCGCTCTCCTTTATATCCGGCCCCTGGGGGATTCCCGCTCTCTCTCTCTCCGCTCTCCTTTATATCCGGCCCCTGGGGGATTCCCGCTCTCTCTCTCTCCGCTCTCCTTTATATCCGGCCCCTGGGGGATTCCCACTTTCTCTCCGCTCTCCTTTATATCCGGCCCCTGGGAGATTCCCGCTCTCTCTCTCCGCTCTCCTTTATATCCGGCCCCTGGGGGATTCCCGCTCTCTCTCTCTCCGCTCTCCTTTATATCCAGCCCCTGGGAGATTCCCGCTTTCTCTTCGCTCTCCTTTATATCCGGCCCTGGGGGATTCCCGCTCTCTCTCTCCGCTCTCCTTTATATCCGGCCCCTGGGGGATTCCCGCTCTCTCTCTCCGCTCTCCTTTATATCCGGCCCTGGGAGATTCCCGCGCTTTCTCTCTGCTCTCCTTTATATCTGGCCGCTGGGGGATTCCCAGTCCATGGGATTTGTCGGCTACAGCACAGAAAGAGGCCATTTGGCCCATCGAGACCGTGCCGGCTCTTTGTAAGGGCAATCCAGTTAGTCCCATTCCACCGCCCTTTCCCCGTAGCTCTGCAAATTTTTTCCCTTCACGTATTTATCCAATTCTCTTTTGAAAGCCATGACTGAATCTGCTTCCACCACCCTTTCAGGCAGCGCATTCCAGGACATAACTACTCGCTGTGTAAAAAAGATTTTCCTCACGTCGCCTTTGGTTCTTTTGCCAATCACCTTAAATCTGTGTCCTCTGGTTCTCGACCCTTCCATCAATGGGAACAGTTTCTCTTTATTTACTTTATCTAAACCCTTCATAATTTTGTATACTCCTATCAGCCCCAGCTTCTCCAGTCTATCCACGTAACTGAAGTCCTTCATCCCTGGTACCATTCTATTCTACACTCTCTCTAAGGCCTTCACACCCTTCCTAAAGTCCGGTGCCCAGAGTTGGACACAATACTCCAGTTGTGGTCAAACCAGTGTTTTATAAAGGTTCAACATAACATTGCTTTTGTACTCTATGCTTTTATTTATAAAGCCCAGGATTCCATATGCTTTTTTAACCGCTTTCTCAACCTGTCCTGCCACCTTCAAAGATTTATGCACATATACCCCCAGGTCTCTCTGTTCCTGTATTCCCTTTAGAATTGTACCATTTAGTTTATATTGCCTCTGCTTGTTCTTCCTGCCAAAATGTATCACTTTGCACTTCTCTGCGTTAAAGTTCATCTGCCATGTGTCCGCCCATTCCACCAGCCTGTCTATGTCCTTTTGAAGTCTATCACTATCCTCCTCACTGTTTACTACACTTTTAAGTTTTGTGTCATCTGCAAATGTTGAAATTATGCCCTCTACACCCAAGTCCAAGTCATTAATATATATCAAAAAAAGCAGTGGTCCTGGTACCGACCCCTGGGGAACACCACAGTATAGCTTCCTCCAGACCGAAAAACAACCGTTCATCACTAGTCTCTGTTTCCTGTCACTTAGCCAATTTCATATCTATGCTACCACTGCCCCTTTTATTTCATGGGCTTCAATTTTGCTGACAAGCCTATTATGTGGCACTTTATCAAACGCCTTTTGAAAGTCCATATACACAACATCAACCGCATTGCCCTCATCAACCCTCTCCGCTACCTCATCAAAAAAACTCAGTCAAGTTAGTTAAACACGATTTGCTTTTAACAAATCTGGGCTGGCTTCCATTTATTAATCCATACTTGTCCAAGTGACTGTTAATTTTGTCCCAGATTATCATTTCTAAAAGCTTCCCCACCACCAAGGTTAAACTGACTGGCCTGTAGTTGCCAGGTTTATCCTTACACCCTTTTTTGAACAAGGGTGTAACATTTGCAATTCTCCAGTCCTCTGGGGAGGATTGGAAGATTATGGCCAGCACCTCTGCAATTTCCACCTTACTTCCCTCAGCAACCTAGGATGCATCCCTTCCGGACCAGGTGACTTATCTACTTTAACCACAGCCAGCCTTTCTAGTGCCTTCTTTTAGCAATTTTTAGCCCATCCTGTACCTCAACTACCTCCTCTTTTACTGTGACTTTGGCAGCAACTTCTTCCTTGGTAAAGACAGATGCAAAGTAGTCATTTAGTACCTCAGCCATGCCCTCTGCCTCCATGTGTAGATCTCCTTTTTGGTCCCTAATCGGCTCCACCCCTCCTCTTACTACCCGTTTACTATTTATATGCCTATAGAAGACTTTTTGATTCCCTTTTATCTTAACCACCAGTCTATTCTCATACTCTCTCTTTGCCCCTCTTATTTCCTTTTTCACTTCTTCCCTGAACTTTCTATATTCAGCTTGGTTCTCACTTGTATTATCAACCTGACATCTGTCATACGCCCCCATCTTACTTTCTATCTCTTTCGTCATCCAGGGAGCTCTGGCTTTGGTTTCCCTACCTTTCCCCCTCGTGGGAATGTATCTAGACTGTACCCGAACCATCTCCTCTTTCATTGTGTGTAATTCTTTGGAGAAGGTTCAGAGAAGAGCAGCAAGGATGATTTCAAGACATAGCGCTTTAAGTTATATAGACACTCACACATAGCTGCACTTGTACTCATGGAGAAAAGAAGATTGGCAAGAACATGAGTCAGGCCTTTAAAAAACTGAGCAAAAGCAGAAAGAATATCACTTTTCACATTCCAAAATGCTTCACAACCAATGAATTACTTTTCAAGTGTAGTCGCTGCTAGAAAGACAAACACAGTAGCCAATTTGTGCAGAGCAAGGTCCCACTAACAATGAATGAGATAAATAATCAGTTCATTTGTTATTGTTGTGTTGATTGAGAGATAAATATGGGCCAGGACACCCAGAAAACTCTACTGCTCTTCTTCGAAAAATGCCATGGGATATTTTACATCCCCCTGAACAAATAGAAGGGGCCTGAATTTTAACACCTCATCCAAAAGACAACACCTCGGCCAATGCAGCACTCCCTCAATGCTGTACAGAAATGACAACCTAGACTATGTGCTCAAGTCCTGGAGTAGTTTGATCCCACAACCTTCAGACTCAAACGTGAGAATGGTGCTTACAGAGCCAAACTGGCACTTCAGCTGTGAATAATGTATATTTATGTAAACTATTAACTTAGACTTTGAGTACAGAACTACAAGACATGAGAACAAGATTAACAAGCCTCAAATAAGATTAGCAATTAGGAGATTTTTTCTTCCCCGTAGAGTAGTGGATTTGTGGACGCCCAGCAAAAGCAGTTAATAGAATCATAGAATGATACCTCACAGAAGGATGCCATTCGACCCATCGTGCCTGTGCCAGCTCTTTGAAGGAGCTATCCAATTAGTCCCACTCCCCTGCCCTTTCCCCATATCTCTACAAATGTTTCCCCTTCAAGTATTTATCCAATTCCCTTTTGAAAGTTATTATTGAATCTGCTTCCATCACCCTTTCAGGCAGTGCATTCCAGATCATAACAACTCGCTGCGTAAAAAAATTTCTCCTCATCTCACCTCTGGTTCTTTTGCCAATTACCTTAAATCTGTGTCCTCTGGTTACGGACCCTTCTACCACTGGAAACAGTTTCTCCTTATTTACTCTATCAAAACCTTTCATGATTTTGAACACCTCTATTAAATCTCTCCTAAACCTACTCTGCTCTAAGGAGAACAACCCCAGCTTCTCCAGTCTCTCCACGTAACTGAAGTCCCACATCCGTGGTACCATTCTAGTAAATCTCCTCTGCATGCTCTCTAAGGCCTTAGCATCCTTCCTAAAGTGTGGTGCCCTAAATTGGATACAATACTTCAGCTGAGGCCTAACCAGTGATTTATAAAAGTTTAGCATAACTTCCCTGCTTTTGTACTCTATGCATCTGTTTATAAAGCCAAGGATCCCATTTGCTTTTTTAACAGCCTTTTCAACTCCTGCTACCTCCAAAGATTTATGTACGTGTACACCCAGGTTTCTGTTCCGGCATCCCCTTTAAAATTGTACCGTTCGGTTTATATTGCCTCTCTTCATTCTTCCTACCAAATGCATCTCTTCACACTTCCCTGCATTAAATTTCATCTGCCATGTGTCTGCCGATTTCACCTGTCTATCTATGTCCTCTTGAAGTCTCCAGAATTGTACACAATACTCCAGCTGAGGCCTAACCAGTGATTTATAAAAGTTTAGCATAACTTCCCTGCTTTTGTACTCTATGCATCTGTTTATAAAGCCAAGGATCCCATTTGCTTCTGGGAGTACTATCCTCCTCACTCTTTGCTACATTTCCAAGTTTCGTGTCATCTACAAACTTTGAAATTATGCCCCGTATACCCAAGTCCAGATCATTAATATATATCAAAAAGAGCAGTGGTCCTAATACCAACCCCTGGGACACCAATGTATACTTCCCACCAATCTGAAAAATAACCATTCACCACTACTCTCTGCTTTCTGTCCCTTAGACAATTCCATGCTGCCACTGCCCCTTTAATCCCATAGGCTTCAATTTTGCTAATAGATCTATTATGTGGCACTTTACCAAACGTCTTTTGAAAGTCTATATACACATCACCTGCACTACCTTCATCAATCCTCTCCTTTACTTCATCAAAGAACTCAATCAAGTTAGTCAAACACGATTTGCCTTTAACAAATCCACGCTGGCTGTCATTTATTAACCCATATTTTCCAAGTTACAATTAATTTTGTGCTGAATATTGTCTCTAAAAGTTTCCCCACCACCGACGTTAGGCTGACTGGCCTGTCGTTGCCAGGTTTAACCCTCTCCACTTTTTTGAACATTTTCAATCCTCCAGTCCTCTGGCACCACTCCCATATCTAAAGAGGATTGGAAGATTGTGGTCAGAGCCTCCACTATCTCCATCCTTACTTCCTTCAGCTACCCAGGATGCATCTAATTCGGACCAGATGACTTTTCTATTTTGAACACTGCCAACTTTTTAAGTACCGCCTCTTTATCTATTTTTATCCTGTCCAATTTCTCTACTACCTCCTCCTTTACTGGGACATTAGCAGCATCCTCTTCTTTAGTGAAGACTGATACAAAGTACTCATTTAGTACCTCTGCCATGCCCTCTGCCTCCATTAGAGGATTTCTTTTTTGGACCCTAATCGGCCTCACCCTTCCTTTGAAACACAGAAACATAGAAAATAGGAGCAAGAGTAGGCTATTCGGCCCTTCGGGCCTGCTGTGCCATTCAAAATGATCATGGCTGATCGTCTAACTCAGTACCCTGTTCCCACTTTTTCCCCGTATCCCTTGATCCCTTTAGCATTAAGAAATATATCTATCTCCTTCTCGAATACATCTAATGACTTGGCCTCCACTGCCTTCTGTGGTAGAGAATTCCACAGGTTCACCAACCTCTGAGTGAAAAAATTTCTCCTCATCTCGGTTCTAAATGGCATACCTAGTTGCTATTTATATGTTTAGAAAAGACTTCTGGGTTCCTTTTTATGTTACTCACTAATCTATTCTCATACACTCTCTTTGCCCCTCTTATTTCCTTTTTCAGTTCTCCTCTGTATTTTCAGTATTCAGCTTGGTTCTCTACTGTATCATAGTATCACAGTAGGTACAACAAAAGAGGAAGCCATTCGGCCCATCGTGTCTGTGCCAGCTCTTTGAAAGAGCTATCCAAATAGTCCCATTCCCATGCTCTTTCCCCATAGCCCTGTAAATTTTTTCCCTTCAAGTATTTATCCAATCCCCTTTTGAAAGTTACTATTGACTCTGCAACCATCACCCTTTCAGGCAGTGCATTCCAGATCATTACAACTCGCTGCGTAAAAAAATGTTTCCTCATGTCACCTCTGGTTCTTTTACCGATCATCTTAAATCTGTGTCCTCTGGTTACTGACCCTTCTGCCACTGGAAACAGTTTCTCCTTATTTATTCTATCAAAACCGTTCATGATTTTGAACGCCTCTGTTAAATACCTTCTCTGTTCTAAGGAGAACAATCACAGCTTCTCCAGTCTCTCCACATAACTGAAGTCCCTTATCCCTGATACTATTCTAGTAAATCTCTTCTGCGCCTTCTCTAAGGCCTCGACATCTTTCCTAAATTGTGGTGCCCAGAATTGAACACAGTACCCCATTTATCATAAGCCTCCTTTTCCTGTTTCATTCTAATTTCTGTGTCTTTAGTCATCCAGGGAGCTCTAGCTTTGGATGCTTTTCCTTTCCCTCTCGTGGGAACTATCTCCTCTTTGAAGGCCTCCCATTGCTCATTTACTGTTTTCCTGCCAATCTTTGATTCCAATCCACTGGGCCAGATCCCCTTTCAACTCACTGAAATTAGCCCTCCTCCAGTTGAGTATTTTCCCATTTGATTGTTCCTTGAACTTTTCCATAACTACTCTAAACCTAATGATATTGTGATCACTGTTTCCCAAATGCTCGCCCGCTGAAACATGCTCCACTTGCCCCATTTCATTCCCCAGTACCAGATCTAGCACTGCTTCCTTCCTCGTTGGGCTGGGAACATACTGATCAAGAAAGTTCTCTTGTACACATTTCAGTTTCAGGAATTCCTCCCCCACTTTGCCCTTTACACTGTTTATTTTCCCAGTCTATGCTAGGATAATTGAAGTCCCCCATTATCACTACTCTATAGTAATTTCTGAAATTTTCCTGCAAATTTGCTCCTTTATCTTCTGCCCATTATTTGGTGACCTATGGTATATACCCAGCAGCGTAATAGCTCCTTTACTGTTCCTTATTTCGAACCAAATTAGATTCTGTCTTTGAACCCTCAAATACATCATCCCTTTCCAGTGCTGAAACAGTATCTTTGATCAATATTGCCACGCCCACCCCCCCACTCCTTTCTTTCCTTCCCTATCTTTCCTGAATACTTTATGGCCAGGAATATTAAGTTCCCAATCCTCCCCTCGTTTGAGCCAGGTCTCCGTTATTGCCACTATACCATAATCCCATGTGGCAATTTGGGCCTGCAGATCACCAACCTTATCACCACACTCCATGCATTTACGCACATTCACTCCAAACCCACCCTAGTCTGCCTCACATTTCCCCCATCTGATCCCTATTTCTGAACTACTCTTTATCCTAATGCTGTTTGTCTCTCCCAGTTCTCTGTGCACCTTGTTTCTCCTCTCTAATGCTTCATCCTGATGCCCTTCATAATGGTGTGCCTTCCAAAAAATAACAGCATAAATATCTTATTAGATTGTAAGGAATCTTACAACACCAGGTTATAGTCCAACAATTTTATTTTAAAATCACAAGCTTTCGGAGATTATCTCCTTCGTCAGGTGAGTAGTGAATGAGAGGTTCTCAAATCGCATTTGAGAACCTCTCATTCACTACTCACCTGACGAAAGAGATAATCTCCGAAAGCTTGTGATTTTAAAATAAAATTGTTGGACTATAACCTGGTGTTGTAAGATTCCTTACATTTGTCCACCCCAGTCCATCACCGGCATCTCCACATTATTAGATTGTAGATTATAGAGATCGAAATTTACAAGAGATAATAAAATACTCTATTGATAGTTCCTATGCTAGAGACTAAGGACATGTTATCTGTGTAAATCAACAAGCTAGGGTGAAAATGTGCAAATGGATAGATGTTCTGGGGTTTCACTCAACTAACTTTGGAGTCAGGAAAAAATTATGCAGAATCTTCCCTCAGGAAATTAAATAAGTGGGTAGCACACCAATGATAATATAAATAGTATGTGGTTTGTGGAAGGAATGGTCTTGATAGGCAAAATAATCTGTTTTGCATTGTATGCTTTCTTGTGTTCTTATTTAGTGTCTGATATCAAATCAGCTTTTAATCTCAGTGGAAAGATACCAGTATTCTGAGACAGATTTGTTTTGCCCTCAGCGGGACTGTTTTAGCCATTGTTTTATGTACATTTTGATGTAGCAATAATGCCACTGGGAAGAAGTAATTGTCTCTCGTGACCATCACAAAGCGAGTCAGGCTCGACTAACATTCAGCACAGACCTGCTCTGCTCAATGTGTTACCACAATGTCTGACCCAAAGAAGGGCATCTGAGCACCTGAGCAGCAGATCGACTCAGATAAACATGAATCTATCTAGTAATAATGCCTATTCAGCCACATCAATGCGATTGTATCAGGAGCTTTCTTAGTAAGATTGTGCCTTTGGTCAGGACTAGATTGCCTTTGAATATCCTAACACCATCGTCCATCCATCTGTTCTGTTTTGCCCTAGAGCAGGTCCTCACACGGGATGCTTGAGCCACTTACTAGGGAAGAATGGTGGTGAAACATTCTAAACTAAAAAAAAATCCAGTAAAATTATACAAAGATAAAAACTGGAAACAAAGTATTCTAACTATCACCCTCCCCAGTTTTAGTGAGTTTAGTCAATCTATATACCCTCCTCAGGTATTAATGAGAATGATCAATCTATGAGGAGTGGTGCCAAATTTTGGGCAGCAGCTTTTCACACAAGTACATAAGCAGGAGAGGCTATTTCATGAGTGTGACATATACTTGTAGCTCTTTCACATGTGACAGGTGTGAACATGGCTCTTTCATATGAGTGTGACAGATTTGACCAGTTCTCATTCACAAAAACGTGAAAGATATTTACAGTGACTTTTTCACACGCTTGTATTTATCACATCTTAGGCAGTTATGGGGTTAGATTTTGCAAACTGTGATAATGTTTTGCAAGTAATTTACAGTTTTCAGCAAAACGTGGACAGAATCATAGAATTTTATCCTTAAAACATCAGTAAAAATTCTGAAATCCCGTGTAGTAAAAACAGAATTTAACTTATTCAGTCACTGCAAATCAGTGGCCCCGATATTTGAGAAGATTTCCTGCTAGAAAAAGAAAGTTTTGGCAGTAATCCAATGTCAGGTTAAAACACCATCTCTTGCGTTTTACATTGAACACAAGATGCCAGAGTTATTGATAGAATAATAGAATCATCGAAAGGTTACAGCACAGAAGGAGGCCATTTGGCCCATCGAGTCCATTCTGGCTCTATGCAAGAGCAATCCAGCGAGTCCCACTCCCCCGCCTTATCCCCGTAGCCCTGCAAATTTTTTCCTTTCAAGTGCTTATCCAGTTCCCTTTTGAAGGCGACGATTGAATCTGCCTATAAGACATAAGACCATAAGAGATAGGAGCAGGAGTAGGCCATTCGGCTCCTCAAGCCTGCTCCACCATTTAATTAGATCATGGCTGATCTGATTTTTACCTCAACTCCACTTTCCCACCCTTTCCCCATATCCTTTGACTCCCTTGCTGATCAAAAATCTGTCTAACTCAGCCTTGAATGTATTCAATGACTCAGCCTCCACAGCTTTTTGGGGTAAAGAATTCCAAAGATTCACGACCCTCTGGCCGCGACCCCTTATTCTGAGACTATGCCCCCTAGTTTTAGATTCCCCCATGAGGGGTAACATCCTCTCAGCATCTACCCTATCGAGTCCCCTCAGAATCTTGTACACTTCAATAAGATCTCCTCTCATTCTTCTAAACTCCAATGAGTATAGACCCAACCTGTTCAATCTTTCCTCATAAGACAATCCTTCCATACCCGGAATCAACCTAGTGAACCTTCTCTGAACTGCCTCCAATGCAAGTATGTCCTTCCTTAAATAAGGGCACCACAACTGTACGCAGTACTCTAGGTTTGGTCTCACCAGCACCCTGTACAGTTGTAGCATGACTTCCCTGCTCTTATACTCCATCCCCCTAGAAATAAGGCCAATATTCCGTTTGCCTTCCGGATTACCTGCTGCACCTGTATGTGGACTTTTTGTGTTTCATGTATGAGGACACCCAGATCCCTCTGTACCGCAGCATTTTGTAGTATTTCTCCATTCAAATAATATTTTGCTTTTTTATTTTTCCTCCCAAAGTGGATGACGTCACATTTTCCCACATTGTATTCCATCTGCCAAATTTTTGCCCATTTGTTTAATCTGTCAATATCCCTTTGCAGACACCTTGGGGTCAATATTACCATGGCGGCGGGTTCGCGGCGGGGGGTGCGCCCGGTGAAATCAGTCTGCTCCGTGCGCAATCACAGGCTGATTGGATCCATTTACCTGTTCTTCCGGGTTCCCCGCTGCTAAGCTGCGCGTCGGGCGGACTGCACATGCGCAGTAAGGTCTATCAGCTGGAGGAGCTCTATTTAAAGGGGCAGTCCTCCACTGACTGATGCTGCAAGAAATAGGAAAAATTACAGCATGGAGCAGCCCAAGGGGAAGGCTGCTCCCAGGTTTAATGTTGCCTCACTCCAGCTCTTATTGGATGGGGTGAGGAGGAGGGGGAGGACAGAGATCTTCCCCCCGGCGGGTGGGAGGAAGCAGCTTGCCTCTGCCACCAAGAAGGCCTGGCTCGAGGTGGCAGTGGAACTCACCTGCACCACCAACATATCGCCCACCTGCATACAGTGCAGGAGGCGCTCCAATGACCTAAGTAGGTCAGCCAAAGTGAGTACACGTATTCATTCCCCTACACTCCGTCTGCCACATCACCGCCCCCAACCACATCTCCTTCTGCACTGCCAACACTACTCTGTCACATCACCCCTCACACCCACTCAAAGCTCATCCTCATCTTATCTGCACTTACTCACCTCGCCAGTACTCATCCCGCCACTACCACTCAACCTAATCCTCGTACAATCTCATGGCTGTATCTCATACATACCCTCTCATGCATCTCTTTCACGGTCAGCCTCACTCAACCTGCCACTACCTGTGCTGCAGCCACAGGGCATTCATCACATATGTGCAGTAGGAAGCGTAAGCCAAACGTGTCGTGAGCATGAAGGGGATGCACAAGGGTGTTTGAGGGTTTGTCATGGTTTTTACTTATATTTAATTTCTGATCAACTCACATTACATATTATATTGGCACCACTACTGCCACGTCTTTGCAAATCTGTCTGGTTTGTGCAATAATGCCCTTTCCTGAGTATCACAATGAAGACCCACAACTGATGCCACCCATTGTGTCACTGCAGAGTGGGTGTAGGTGTATTTCCCCCAGTACGGGAAACAGTCCCAGTCGGTTGCAAAATCCCATCCTTGCTAAAATAACAGGTCAATCAGGTCTGTAAACAACCTGAAGTGCCTGTTCAATTACTTTAAGTGGCACTCCGCCGGCTTTAATTGCCGGCGGGAGTTCCACATGCGGGGGCTGCGCGCGCATGTCAGTGCGTCAGTGGGGAACCCGGAAATGGGGCGGGTTGGAGCCGGGCTCCCGACCCGCCCCAGGAATCCCCGATTTTCTTAGCCCCCACCACCAATGCACCTGATCGCGGGTGCTAAAATCGAGCCCTTTGTGTCCTCATCGCAACTTGCTTTTCCACCTATCTTTGTATCATCAGCTAATTTGGCCACAAGACACTCTGTTCCTTCATCCAAGTCATTGATATATATTGTAAATAGTTGAGGCCCCAGCACTGATCCCTGCGGCACCCCACTAGTTACAGATTGCCATTTTGAAAATGAACCTTTTATCCCGACTCTTTGTTTTCTGTTAGTTAGCCAATCCTCTATCCATGCCAGTATATTACCCCCAACACCATGAGCTCTTACCTTGTGCAGTAATCTTTTATGTGGCACCTTATCGAATGCCTTTTGGAAATCCAAATATACTGCATCCATTGGTTCCCCTTTATCCATCCTGCCTGTTACTTCCTCAAAGAACTCTAATAAATTTGTCAGAAGTGATTTCCCCTTCATAAAACCATGTTGAATCTCCTTGAATGTATTATGAGTCTCCAAATGTCCTGCTATTACTTCCTTAATAATGGATTCTAACATTTTCCCAATGACAGATGTTAAACTAACTGGTCTATAGTTACCTGCTTTCTGTCTCATTCCCTTCTTGAATAGGGGTGTTACGTTTGCGGTTTTCCAATCCGCTGGGACCTTTCCAGAATCTAGTGAATTCTGGAAGATTACAACTAATGCATCCACTATCTCTGTAGCCACTTCCTTTAAGACCCTCGGATGCAAGCCATCAAGTCCAGGGGACTTGTTAGCCTTTAGACCCATTAGTTTACCGAGTACTTTTTCTCCAGTGATAGAGATTGTTTTTAGTTCCTCCCTCCCCTTTGCCCCTTGATTTTCTACTATTATTGGTATGTTATTAGTGTCTTCTACTGTGAAGACAGATACAAAATATCTGTTCAATTCCTCTGCCATTTCCTTGTTTTCCTTTATTATTTCCCCAGTCTCATCCTCTAAGGGACCAATGTTTACTTTAGCTACCCTCTTCCTTTTTATATGCTTGTAGAAGCTTTTACTGTCAGTTTTTATATTTCTTGCTAGTTTACTCTCATAATTTATTTTCTCCCTCTTTATTATTGTTTTAGTCATCCTTTGCTGGTTTTTAAAGTTTTCCCAATCTTCGGGCTTACCAGTACTGGCCTCCACCACCTCCTCGGGCACTGCATTCCAGATCCTAACCACTCGCTGTATAAAATAGTTTTTCCTCATGTCACTTTTGGTTCTTTTGCCAATCACCTTATTTCCTCTGGATCTCGACCCTTCTGCCAATGGGAACAGTTTCTCTCTATCTACTCTGTCTAGACCCTTCAAGATTTTGAATACCTCTATCAAATCTCCTCGCAATCGTCTCTGTTCCAAGGAGAGCAACTCCAGCTTCTCCAGTCTATCCACGTAACTAAAGCCCCTCATCCCTGGAATCATTCTAGTAAATCTCTTCTGCACCTTCTCAAAGACCTTTACATCTTTCCTAAAGTACGGTACCCAGAACTGGACACAATACTCCAGTTGTGGCCGAACCAGTGTTTTATAAAGGTTCATCATGACTTCCATTATATTGCACTCTATGCCTCTATTTATAAAGCTCAGAGTCTGCTTTTTTAACCGCTTTCTCAATCTGCCCTGCCACTTTCAACGATTTGTGAACATATACCCCCAGACTTCCCCGTTCCTGTACTCCTTTTAGAGTTGTGCCCTCTATTTTATATTGCCTCTCCTCATTCTTCCTACCGAAATGTATCACTTCACATTTTTCTGGGTTAAATTTCATCTGCCACATGTCCGCCCATGCCACCAGCTTGTCTGTATCCTCTTGAAGTCTATCCTCCTCACTGTTTACTACCCTTCCAAGTTTTGTGTCATCTGCAAATTTGGAAATTGTGCCCTGCACACTCAAGTCCAAGTCATTAATATATAACAAGAAAAGCAGTGGTCCCAGCAATGACCCCTGGGGAACACCACTGTACACCTCCCTCCAGTCCGAAAAACACTACTCTCTGTTTCCTGTCACTTAGCCAATTCTGTATCCATGTTGCTACTGTTCCCTTTATTCCATGGGCCATAACATTGATGATAAGCCTACCGTGCGGCACTTTATCAAATGCCTTTTGAAAGTCCATATACACCACGTCAACTGCATTGCCCTCATCTGCCCTCTTTGTTAGCTCATCAAAAGCTCTATCAAGTTCGTTAAAAACGATTTGCCTTTAACAAATCCGTGCTGGCTTTCCCTAATTAATCTACACTCATCCAAGTGACTGTTAATTCTGTCCCGGATTATCGTTTCTAAAAGTTTCCCAACACAGATGTTAAACTGACTGGCCTATAGTTGCTGGGTTTTTCCTACACCCTATTTTGAATAAGGGTGTCACATTTGCAATTCTCCAGTCCTCTGGCATCACCTCCTTAGCAAATCAGTCAAAGTCAGTTGCTTAGCTTTGGATTAATTTTTGATTCATAGCCATGGGTGAGACTGCAGACGTAAACAGCAATACATCAATCCACACATTTCTATAAAAGAGAAACAGCAACATCTATTATGCAAAAGTTAAGCAGTGATACCTATATGAAAGTTTTCTCAATTGTAAGTGTGCTTTCACAACAATAAAACTAATATTGGTAGCAAACAGAATGTGGCAGAGGCAAGGATATCATCTTGGCAATGACATACATCCTGTAAAGGTACTGGATTTTTTTCTGGCTACTAACACAAATCAAGGCTCTTTAATTTCATGATGTACTCATCATTGCAATTTGTTCCGTTTTTGTCAGAACTGTGGCTTTGCGTCAATGGCATTCCTCAGGGTTTCGGGTGCAATTCTACACTTTACAATTGTGGCAAGTGAGCAGAAAAAAGGGCACTTCTACAGGTTCAACACAAGAGCACACTGTAATCTAGTTTAGGAACTAGATAGAACCTTACCTATTGGTTAAACGTCATGGTGGAAAAATTCAATAAAGGCCATTTTTGGGTGGGGGTAGCGTGATGCGCTAGTACCCCACGCCCGATGGCCCATATGCAGGCAGTACGTGAACTTCGTGCTGCCTGCTACTTACTATGATATCTCCGTGCAGCCAGCATATTGCACCACGCAGTGGGTGCAGTGCCGAAAGAAGTTCAATGATTTGACAAGGTGAGTGAATGCAAGTGTCAAGTGGCACATCCTAACAACTGCACCACTGCTCCATGCATCACACTGCCCATCA
Organism: Heptranchias perlo; assembly: GCF_035084215.1. NCBI lineage: Eukaryota > Metazoa > Chordata > Chondrichthyes > Hexanchiformes > Hexanchidae > Heptranchias > Heptranchias perlo. Next base: position 16,996,749 of record NC_090340.1, read on the forward strand.
CCCACCAACCAACAAACACTGCCCATCCATACGCAATGCTGCACTCAGCATGCTGCATCTCAACCGCACATAGAACCACACTTGCAGGCCACACACCACTCACAGGTCACACAAACTGGCAGCTATTCGACCACGACAGGCACATCACTCACACACCTTGCAGGATATTCACGGGCACACTGTCCTCTGTCTTGCAGAAGAAGGTGGCGCATAACTGCCGGCAGCAGGAGGGACCTGAGGGTGGACGGGTACGCTTACACATCCTCACCACCCCCCCGCAGAGGAGACAGTGCTTCAGATCATTGGGTGGGCCATCGCTGCAGCCGTGACAACATGCTGCGCTGGAGGTCCCAATGAAGGGGGTCTCTGTATATCTAATGCTCCTTCTCCTTTCCCACATCTCACTCCTCCCATAATCTTTTCTGACTCATGTGCTGCAGATGCTGTGCTCCTCTCCCCACTCCACAACTCAACCTGTTTCCCTTTGTCACTGCAGATACCCAAGAACACCTGGCTGCACCGTCCGAGGAGGGGGAGGAGGAGGAAGAGGAGGGGGACACTGAAGCCACACCATCACTTGATCTGACACTTGCTTCCACCAGCTCAGAGACTGACACTGCGCGTCCTTTAGAGGTTAGGTTAGAGGAGGGATCTGCACGTGGTGAGACACCGAGCACAAGTGCGCAGGAGCTGGGGCGGAGGGAACGGATACTACAGGTGCCAGATCACCAGAGGGTGAGGTCGCTCACTAGTTCTGCTGCAGTGGAGTCAGATGAGGACTTCGATGGGCCAGGCTACAGAAGACGGTTGATGGGCGTACACCAACAAATGCTTGCGGTACTGGAAAGCCTGCCAGAAAGCCTGTGCACAATGACAAGAAGCATGGAGGAGTCCACCTCCAACTTGGCACAGGGCTTTGCACAGAGCTTTGGGGCCCATCCTTTCCAACATGGAACGGGTGGTCACCTCCATCAGCGCACCTGTGGAACCCACCATGATGCAACGTCTGATGACTGATGTCACACCTTCCATTGCAGCACAAACATCTGCCATCCAAGGTCTGACTGCTGCATTTGGAGCTCAGACTGCTGCCTTGGAAGCTCAGGCTGCTGCGATCGTGGGTCTGGGGACCACTGTGGAACGGGGCTTCCAGGACATCACAGCACTCCAGCAATCCATTCTCCAGCTGATCACAAGGATTGCTGAGGCGCCGTGCCGTGCGAGTGGCAGTGGCGCCATGGCAATCAGACTTGCAGTCCTCCCTCAAGACAACAGCCTCTCTGCTCCCACCACTGTCACTCCACCAGTGCCCCTGTTGTTGCCTCTCGGCCAGTCAGGCCAGACTGCTGCAGCCCATACTGGGATGGTGGAGTGTGAAACCGGACTCTCCCGGCTCAAGGTCGTTCTCCAAGGCCATCTGCATGCTCCTCCATTGAAAGCCAGCAGCCTTCCACTACCCATGCACCAGCCACTGGGGAGCACTGGGATAGGTAAAGGCACACAAACAAAAGGCACTAAGTGAATACACAGAGTGAATAATTCTGTTATGTTTGCATAATTTCATTTATTCATTAATAAATGAGACTTTGATTTTGCATTCGGTGGTGGTTTTTATTTATGCAATGAGCTGAGAGGGAAACCAACTTGTAATCAGTTGGAGGGCGATTTGATTGTCTTGTGGGAGCAGAAAGGTGGGGCATGTTGGATTGTTGGTGAGTTGGGGAATGTAAGTTAACATTATTGATAGCAGGCACGTATAAGGCGAGCACGCAGAGCCCTTGCAGACAAGGTGTGTGGTTCCTGTTGCACCCTTGCGTCTTCCTCCATTTCCTCTTCCGGCTCCACCCCCTCCTCCTCCTTCTCCTCCTCAGCCTCTTCCTCCTCCTCCTCCTCCTCCTCAGCCTCCTCCTCTTCCACCTCTGGCTCAGGGTCTTCTCCAATCATTGGTGGCAAAAGCTGGTCCCTCATGATGGTGAAGTTGTGCAGCATGCAGCAGACCACCACGAATCTGCCCACCCGCTCAGGGGAGTACTGCGGGGCTGCTCCAGACCAGTCCAGGCAGCAGAAGCGTTGTTTGAGGAGGCCTATGATGCGCTCCACAATGTTGCGTGTGGCAGCATGGCTCTCATTATAGGCCTGCTGTGCACGTGTGCGTGGGTTCCTGACCGGTGACATGAGCCATGGCGTGAGGAATAGCCCTTGTTGCCCAGTAGCCAGCCTTTGACTTGCCGAGTAGCTGGCACGTTGGACTGCAGCATGACAAAGGCGTCGTGATTGCTCCCAGGGTAGCGGGCATCGACCTCCATGATTCAATGCGTGTGGTCGCACACCAACTGCATGTTGAGGGAGTGGAAGCCCTTTCGGTTGACGAAGATGGCTGAGTTGATGTGCAAGGCGCGAAGGGCAATATGCGTGCAGTCAATGGCATCATGCACCATGGGGAAGCCAGCAATGCGAGTGAACCCGCATGCTTGCTCATTCTGCATGTCTCTGTGGAGAGGGGTGATGAACCTGTTCCTCATCTGGTACAGTGCGTCTGTGACCTCCCTTGTGCAGCAGTGCACTGCATACTGCGAGATGTTGCACATGTCGCCAGCAGAGGCCTGAAATGATCCTGAGCTGTAGAAATTCAGCGTCACGGTGATCTTCACAGCCACAGGCAATGCTGTCCTTGCCCTGCTCTGAGGCTGCAGTTGTGGCCGCACCAGTTGACAGATCTCAGTCACGGCTTCCTTGGTGAACCTCAGGCGTCGGATGCAATCCTCCTCGGTCATGTTGAGGTAAAAGAATTGGACCCACAAGGTCCTCATTGGGTAGCGCCTCCTGCTCAGTGCCCTGCGCCTCCTCGTCCTCCGTCTCCTCGCAGCTTGACATGCTATGCGTTGCCTCTCTGCATGCTCCCAGTCATGCTCAATGCCCAATGGGAGCCCTAGCAGACTGCCCATGGTTGCCAGGAATGTTGTTCAACCACAGTTGTAACTTTCCGAACCATAAGGCAGTACGTGCCAAACCACTCTCAAATGTAGTCTAGGAACTCTCAGTAAGAATAGGGAGCTTCAAAAAACACTTCCTACTCCACCAGCAGCCAGAAGCAATAATCCAGCAATTAACCTGCAACACCCACATAGCACCTTTAAATAGCACTGGTGGGGGGGTTCTCCAGGCACTGTAAGACACGATCAGATGGTCGGGGTTAAGACTGTGTGTTGAGTTGAGCGTTAAGGTCCAAAATGGTGTCTATCACTTTAAATCAGTGTTGCACACTGATCACACACATTTTCTCCCTACTTTACATGCTTCCAGTGTTCGGTATTTGCGCATGTGCTAACTCCTATACCAAGATGGCATCCAGCACGTCGCGCTGGAAACGTGCGTGCGCATCCAAGAGGCCATCTTGGATGTCAGAGAGGCTGTGTAGTGCCAAAACAACAGGCGCTACACGGCCCAATTTAGCGCCCCATATGTCCCCAAAGGGTGGTTATCAAGATCTCTTCACAACAAGGGCATTACTCAGTGGTCATTCAAATGTATCATTCTATGCGTCAGTTCCCAAAAATAAAAAAAAACGCACCTCTATATCATATTCTAAACTCCCTAAACACACAATACTGCCTGCAGTCCTATATATGTTCGCTGATGACTGCACAGTGTTCAGTTCCATTCGCAACCCCTCAGATAATGAAGCAGTCCGAGCCTGCATGCAGCAAGACCTGGACAACATCCAGGCTTGGGCTGATAAGTGGCAAGTAACATTCGCGCCAGATAAGTGCCAGGCAATGACCATCTCCAACAAGAGAGAGTCTAACCACCTCCCCTTGACATTCAACGGCATTACCATCGCCGAATCCCCCACCATCAACATCCTGGGGGTCAGCATTGACCAGAAACTTAACTGGACCAGCCATATAAATACTGTGGCTACGAGAGCAGGTCAGAGGCTGGGTATTCTGCGGCGAGTGACTCACCTCCTGACTCCCCAAAGCCTTTCCACCATCTACAAGGCACAAGTCAGGAGTGTGATGGAATACTCTCCACTTGCCTGGATGAGTGCAGCTCCAACAACACTCAAGAAGCTCGACACCATCCAAGATAAAGCAGCCCGCTTGATTGGCACCCCATCCACCACCCTAAACATTCACTCCCTTCACCACCGGCGCACTGTGGCTGCAGTGTGCACCATCCACAGGATGCACTGCAGCAACTCGCCAAGGCTTCTTCGACAGCACCTCCCAAACCCGCGACCTCTACCACCTAGAAGGACAAGGGCAGCAGGCGCATGGGAACAACACCACCTGCACGTTCCCCTCCAAGTCACACACCATCCCGACTTGGAAATATATCGCAGTTCCTTCATTGTCGCTGGGTCAAAATCCTGGAACTCCCTTCCTAACAGCACTGTGGGAGAACCGTCACCACACGGACTGCAGCGGTTCAAGAAGGCGGCTCACCACCACCTTCTCGAGGGCAATTAGGGATAGGCAATAAATGCTGGCCTCGCCAGCGACGCCCACATCCCGTGAACGAATAAAAAAAATATATATCCTAGTTTCCCTGAATATCAACTGCTCTTACCTTATATCGTAAACTGCTTATTTTTTTGTCTTTATGGGCCATAAAGTGCTTTTCATTGAGCCTCAGGAGTCACATATAAAGTTTAAAATCCATGTTCCTATTAATCTACATACATTTCAAGTTGATGATACCAACAGGTTTACTATTTATCCACCGATGAAGCAATATTGCTAAATGCAATCATTTCCAAACCTCCAAACCCAGAAAATTAAAACACAACGAAACAGCAAAACAAAATATAAGCACAAATGGGCTTCGTGGGCTGCATATTCAGGGCTCAGGGACCACTTAACAGCGTTGACTTCCTCCCTCAGCTTGTTGGCGCCGCCACTGCCGATTGCGAGGCAGACTGCGCTCGAGCTACACTGGTATGAGCACGCGGCCGGGGAGTGAGCGTGCGCGGTGGAGAGCGCGAGCGGGTAACGACGCTGCTGGTGGTGAGGTAAAGGACGGGCTAAGGCTGCAATTATGGCCCACACATACATTGAGATACGTTAATGTACCAATTGATCAAGAAGCGGGAGTGGTGCAGTGATGGGGATGCATTTGTTATTGTATTGTTAGGTGGAAAGATAAAGGGCTGACGATATAGAATCGAGTCACAAATACACTAGTGGCGTAGACAAAATTAAAATGGCAGAAAAAAGGGAGCGTCGCTACTCCTGAGTTATTAAGTAAGCTGACTGTAGTAATAGATAACTTAAGTAATAGATCATATCCCACAGCTCTGTAAGAGAGGCTTGTGTGTGAGAAAACCTCACAGTCTGTACTCAAGGGGACTGGAGGGATGGCAAGGACCAGGTCCAGATCTTCGAACCTCTGGCAAACTTTATGAGGTTGACAGTACAGACTTGTGCTGAAGGCATGAGATGTACGTTCGGGATTCAGGAGCTGCTTTAGGCTGCCAGGAATCTTGGACTCTCGGCAACCCTTCATTTATTCAGCATGATATTACATATACCCATAAATGAGGTAGAGGTGGTTTTCTTGTATATACGCAGGTGATCTTTCCGATTTGAAGGTGTTTTCCTTAAAATGGGAAAGATTTTTTTTATTCGTTCATGGGATGTGGGCGTAGCTGGCGAGGCCAGCATTTATTGCCTATCCCTAATTGCCCTTGAGAAGGTGATGGTGAGCCGCCTTCTTGAACCGCTGCAGTCCACGTGGTGAAGGTTCTCCCACAGTGCTGTTAGGAAGGGAGTTCCAGGATTTTGACCCAGCGACGTTGAAGGAACGGCGATATATTTCCAAGTCAGGATGGTGTGTGACTTGGAGGGGAACGTGCAGGTGGTGTTGTTCCCATGTGCCTGCTGCTCTTGTCCTTCGAGGTGGTAGAGGTCGCGGGTTTGGGAGGTGCTGTCGACGAAGCCTTGGTGAATTGCTGCAGTGCATCCTGTGGATGGTACACACTGCAGCCACAGTGCGCCGGTGGTGAAGGGAGTGAATGTTTAAGGTGGTGGATGGTGTGCCAATCAAGCGGGCTGCTTTGTCCTGGATGGTATCTAGCATCTTGAGTGTTGTTGGAGCTGCATTCATCCAGGCAAGTGGAGAGTATTCCATCACACTCCTGACTTGTGCCTTGTAGATGGTGGAAAGGCTTTGGGGAGTCAGGAGGTGAGTCACTCGCCGCAGAATACCCAGCCTCTGACCTGCTCTTGTAGCCACAGTATTTATATGGCTGGTCCAGTTAAGTTTCTGGTCAATGGTGACCCCCAGGAGGTTGATGGTGGGGGATTCGGTGATGGTAATGCAGTTGAATGTCAAGGGGAGGTGGTCAGACTCTCTCTTGTTGGAGATGGTCATTGCCTGGCACTTATCTGGCACGAGTGTTACTTGCCACTTATCAGCCCAAGCCGGGATGTTGTCCAGGTCTTGTTGCATGCGAGCACGGACTGCTTCATTATCTGAGGGGTTGTGAATGGAACTGAACACTGAGCAATCATCAGCGAACATCCCCATTTTTGACCTTATGATGGAGGGAAAGTCATTGATGACGCAGGTGAAGACGGCTGGGCCTAGGACACTGTCCTGAGGAACTCCTGCAGCAATATCCTGGGGCTGAGATGATTGGCCTCCAACTACCACTACCATCTTCCTTTGTGCTAGGTATGACTGCAGCCACTGGAGAGTTTTCCCCCTGATTCCCATTGACTTCAATTTTACTAGGGCTCCTTGGTGCCACACTCGGTCAAATGCTGCCTTGATGTCAAGGGCAATCACTCTCACCTCACCTCTGGAATTCAGCTCTTTTGTCCATGTTTGGACCAAGGCTGCAATGAGGTCTGGAGCCGAGTGGTCCTGGCGGAACCCAAACTGAGCATCGGTGCCGCTTGATAGCACTGTCGACGACACCTTCCATCACTTTGCTGATAATTGAGAGAAGACTGATGGGGCAGTAATTGGCCGGATTGGATTTGTCCTGCTTTTTGTGGACAGGACATACCTGGGCAATTTTCCACATTGTCGGGTAGATGCCAGTGTTGTAGCTGTACTGGAACAGTTTCGCTAGAGGCGCAGCAAGTTCTGGAGCACAAGTCTTCAGCACTACAGCCGGGATGTTGTCGGGGCCCACAGCCTTTGCTGTATCCAGTGCACTCAGTCGTTTCTTGATATCATGTGGAGTGAATTGAATTGGCTGAAGACTGGCTTCTGTGATGGTGGGGATATCGGGAGGAGGCCGAGATGGATCATCCACTCGGCACTTCTTGGCTGAAGTTGGTTGCAAACGCTTCAGCCTTGTCTTTTGCACTCACGTGTTGGACTCTGCCATCATTGAGGATGGGGATGTTTACAGACCCTCCTCCTCCCGTTAGTTGTTTAATTGACCACCACCATTCACGATTGGATGTGGCAGGACTGCAGAGCTTTGATCTGATCTGTTGGTTGTGGAATCGCTTAGCCCTGTCTATAGCATGTTGCTTCCATTGTTTAGCATGCATGTAGTCCTGAGTTGTAGCTTCACCAGGTTGGCACCTCATTTTTAGGTACCCCTAGTGCTGCTCCTGACACGCTCTTCTGCACTCCTCATTGAGCCAGGGTCGATCCCCTAGCTTGTTGGTAATGGTAGAGTGAGGAATATGCCGGGCCATGAGGTTACAGATTGTGCTGGAATACAATTCTGCTGCTGCTGATGGCCCACAGCGCCTCGTGGATGCCCAGTTTTGAGCTGCTAGATCTATCCCATTTAGCACGGTGGTAATGCCACACAACACCAACACGTTGGATGGTGTCCTTAGTGCGAAGACGGGACTTCATCTTCACGAGGACTGTGGGGTGGTCACTCCTACCAATACTGTCATGGACTAGATGCATCTGCGACAGGTAGATTGGTGAGGACGAGGTCAAGTAGGTTTTTCCCTCGTGTCGGTTCACTCACCACCTGCCGGAGGCCCAGTCTGGCAGCTATGTCCTTCAGAACTCGGCCAGCAGTGTTGCTGCCAAGCCACTCTTGGTGATGGACATTGAAGTCCCTTACCCAGAGTACATTCTGTGCCCTTGCTACCCTCAGTGCTTCCTCCATAGTGGAGGATAGTGGTGCTCAACATGGAGGAGGACTGATTCGTCAGCAGGAGGTTTCCTTGCCTATGTTTGACCTGATGCCATGAGAATTCATGGGGTCCGGAGTCAATGTTGAGGACTCCCAGGGCCACTCCCTCCTGACTGTATATCACTGTACCACCATCTCTGGTCTGTTCTGCCGGTGGGACAGGACATACCCAGGGATGGTGATGGAAGAGTCTGGGATGTTGGCTGAAAGGTATGATTCTGTGAATATGGCTATGTCAGGCTGTTGCTTGACTAATCTGTGGGACAGCTCTCCCAATTTTGGCACAAGTCCCCAGATGTTAGTGAGGAGGACTTTGCAGGGTTGACTGGGCGTGGTTTGCCTTTGTTATATCGGTTTTATTCTTATGACTTTTTTTAGCGAGATTGTACAACTGAGTGGCTTGCTCGGCCATTAAGAATCAACCACATTGCTGTGGGTCTGGAGTCACATATAGACCAGACCGGGTAAGGACGGCAGGTTTCCTTCCCTAAAGGGCATTAGTGCACCAGATGGGTTTTTTAGTTTCATGGCCCCATTACTGATACTAGTTTTTTAATTCCAGATTTTATTTAATTAATTGAATTTAAATTCCCCAGCTGCCATAGCAGGATTTGAATTCATGACTCCGGATTATTAGTCCAGTAACATAACCACTATGCTATCGTACCCGGTCTATGCTATAGTACCCGGATATGGAAGGTGTTCATATCTGGACAGGGAGCCATATTATCTTCCCCATCCACCACCCAGCTGAATGACAGGGCTAAGAATGCCTACCTGAACTGGGATATTCCTGATTAATTGAATTTGGCCCAGTTCAGAACACTTCAGGGTTAGAAAATTCTGTCTGCTTTCTTCATTTGTGTTTCTGTTTTCTTAGGTCCCCACCATTCCCTGTCTGATGGACAGTCAAGTAGCATGCTTCTACATTTTCCCTCAATTTCTCATCCTGTTATTCTGAAGGTATTGACAGATTATGTTGAGGTACAAGCCCACAGCCACTGGCAACACTTCAATATGTCCAAGTAACTGTTGTTCATGGACAACCCTGGACAGTGAGTGTTGGTGGGCTATTTGACAATAGAGAGCATCACAGCTGAGCCCGTCATATCTAATGTCTACAAACACACACACGCACCACATTTTCCACATTTTGGATAGCAATTAGTAACACCAACATTGTGTGGCTGATTGGCCCCTCCTTAGCCTGAAGACTATTGTAGCACCCCTAGTCACAGGTGAGATTCAGCTAACTCAACACAGTTTGAACATCTAACCTGGAACTTTCCTGGTCTGTATGTCTCAGTACTGAGCTATTGGGTTGCTAGGCCAGTGCTCCTGTGTAACCAACCACTAGGACCTGCCAGAAAGAAACCCATTTTAATCCATCCATTTGAGAGGGAGGATGTTCCTCTGCTTAGTACTTCCTCTGATGATCCAACAAAGATTGGAACTCATTCACCAGGAATTTATTTGGAGCTTCTCCTGCTCCACTGCCGTCTCCTCGGCCATCCACGTTAACAAGGTATCCTCCAAAGTTACTGTGAGAGAACAGGAGAAGCCCAGAATCATCAATCCTGGTGGTTGTTTGGGGATCGGCAGGTGAATACATGTTGCTCCATTGGAATGTCACTTCCAGTCCCCTTTTAAACTAGTAGATGGCCTTGTGCACATCAAAATTTTGGCTACTCTGCCATAATGATGTTCAAGAGAGAGAGATAAAGGGGTTAATTTTAGGATGGTCGAGCGGGTGCGTTCGTGGCGGGGGGGTTCCTAAAATTGGGGAATCCTTGAGCGGGTCCGGAGCCCGGCTCCAACCCGCCCACTTCTGGGTTCCCCAATGACGCAAATCAGTGTGCGCGCAGCCCCCGCATGCGGGACTGCCACCGGCAATTAAAGCCGGCGGGTTAACAGTTTAGATAGTTAGGGAGGTACACGAGGTCGTTGACAGACCTCATTGGGAAGAGATTTTAGCAGGGATGTGATTTTGGACTCTGCTTAGCATGTTTCTCATGCTGTGGGAAACACTCCATGTTGTTGCAGACGTGTTTCAGTCAGCAGCCATTGGGAGATGCAGAGGATTCCTTGACAGTTGGGGAAAATACCTCATTCATTGCAGCAGGGCACTCTGTCACCTCAGACAAAGTTTTGCCTGCCACACCATTGTCTCCACACTCAAAATTATTACATCATACCCTAAACTCTGCTGTCCAAACACATTTACCTACTTTGCGGACCCCCTCACACTTACACCCATCAGGATGGGGTGGGGGGGCTTCCATTGGAGGATGAGCAACATCACCAGCCTCGCCAGGCATGCCGTCCACCTCCACCTCGTGGAGCTACACAACACAGTGCTGCGCAACAGGCACCTGCACAAAATAGTAGTGCAACTACACATACACCCACTGTAGGGTGAGCCAATGGGTGGCATCAAGGGTGTTCATGGAGAACCTCATGAAAGGGCCTAATTGCACAAGCCAGTCAAGAATGGCCAATGTGAGTTGATCAGAAATCAAATATAAGTAAAAACCATGACAAACCCTCAAACACCCTTGTGCATCCCCTTCATGCTCACGACACATTTGCCTTATGCTTCCTACTACACATACGTGATGCGTGCCCTGTGGCAGCAGCACAGGTAGTGGCAGGTTGGGTGAGGCTGACCGTCAAAGACATGCATGAGAGGGTGAGTATGAGACAGAACCATGAGATTGTATGAGGATTGGGTTGAGTAGTAGTGGTGGGATGAGTACTGGGGAGGTGAGGAAATGGAGGTGAGATGAGGATGAGGGTTCAGTGGGTGTGAGGAGTGATGTGATAGAGTAGTGTTGGCAGTGCAGGAGGAGATGTGGGGTGGGGGCGGTGATGTGGCAGACGGAGTGTAGGGGAATGAGTAAGAGTACTCACTCCAGCTGACCTGGTTAGGTCATTGAAGCGCTTCCTGCACTGTATGTAGGTGCGTGATATGTTGCTGGTGCTGGTGACCTCCTCTGCCACCTCGAGCCAGGCCTTCGTGGTGGCAGAGGCAGGCCACTTCCTCCCGTCCACTGGGTGGGAGATCTCCCTCCTCCTCCTCCTCCTTACCCCATCCGGTACGACCTGGAGTGAGTCATCATTAAACCTGGGAGCAGCCTCCCCCCTGGTCTGCTCCATGCTGTAATTTTGCCTATTTTCTGCAGCATCTGTCAGTGGAGGACTGCCCCTTTAAATAAGGCTCCTCCAGCTGACAGCCTATGATGCGGGTGCGCAGTCCGCCCGCTGCGCAGCTTTCCAGCGCGAAACCCGGAAGCCAAGGTAAGTGGCGTCAATTTACTTACGATCGTGTGCCAAACCCACCGATTTCACTGGGCGCAGTACCCAAGCACCCAGTCGACCCCAGCTGCCAACCCGCCTCCCTCCTAATATCGGGCCCAAAATGTTCAACTCCATATGTGTTCCTGGTTTTACTGATCCACCATTGGTTTCTGTCTGCTACTGATAGCTGCATTGTCAACCAGAACCATTTGCATGTGCATTTGTAGAAGCCAGAGAAAAGAAGGACCAAAAAAATTCCCTTTAGAGCCAGTATAGGATTGAGTATTTTGTGTGAACATCGTTACCAGATGGCCTCATCAGCTATAACCTAGGGGTTAGAGATGAAGGACAGGTTGATTGGTTGTCATGGTATGAATATATGCATTATTTCCTGCCATTCAAATGGTTTTGCAGCTGATTTCTTCCATAGTATACATTTAAGGCATAATTTCAAGAGTCCACATTGCTAGCAGGGAACCTCGCCCGCTGGGAGTGCATATCAAAAATTCAGACACTTTCCACTGGTAGCGTAGGTTCGTAAAATTACCCCTGTAATCTCATGTGGTCTAGTGGAAGAGAATTTTGGACCTACTAAAGCTAAACCTTTATCCCCACCATTGACATATTATTTAAAGACTGAGCATAAAGAACATGGGGTGAATGAAAATTCAAACTAACTAATTAAGTGGTTAATCACTGTCTACAGAATACTTGTTTGCAGTGCATGTTACTATAGATCTAATGATGTAGAATATAAGAACTTGGCAGAAGCTGTTTAGTGAATCATTTAAGGCTTAATACATAGTGTGCAGTCAATGTATGTATGTATACATTTGGTAAAGCTTACATTAACATAAAACTGTCTCAGACACTCCAAATAAAACTTTAAAATGCTCATCAAGGAGCATTTTGAAAAATTGAGTCTTATTGGGAAACTGGCAACAAGGATGGTACCATTCATGGCAGCATCAGTTTAATAATAGCCCTTATTTCACTATGCGTTAACACAAGTCTAGCTTGCTCCATTCATGTTCATAGTTTATAGTCCAGTTTACTTCTAGAATAAAACTGAATGTAAATAAGAACAAAAAACTATTTACTGACCATTTTGCAATATGTTTTTGTTTGATAATACTCTTGTGAAGCGTCTTGGGACATTTTACTACACTAAAGTTGCTATATAAATGCAAGTTGTTGTTAAAAGAAATGGTCAGATAATAAGTTATGAAGAGCGATTGAAATGGCACGTATAAAACAATATATAATACTCTAAAATTCTCCAATCACTTCCCCTGTTTTTGTCCTTCTAGGTAGCTGCTTCTCAGTGCAACGTTATACTTCAAGATGACCAAGGAAAAGTCCAAGTACAAATCAAATCTACCCATGATTCTTGCCACTACCTCCAATTTAAATAGAGCCATCGACCATTCACAAACCAGTGGTTATGTCCCCACACATATACCAATAGCACTAAAAAAGGAGTTTTCTTTAATTAATGGTGTCAGTCTTATAGTTGGAAACATAATTGGATCAGGGATATTTGTTTCTCCAAGTGGGGTCCTAAAGTACTCTGGCTCCTATGGTCTTTCCCTGATTATATGGACTATTGGGGGTGTTTTCTCAATTGTTGGTGCCCTCTGCTATGCTGAACTGGGTACAACCATCACAAAATCTGGTGGGAGCTATTCATACATTTTGGAAGCATTTGGTAGTTTAATTGCCTTCCTTAGACTTTGGATAGGAATACTTATTATTGAGCCCACTGCACAGGCCATTATTGCCATCACCTTCGGCAACTACCTGGTGCAGCCTATCTTCTTAAACTGCAATACACCATACATAGCAGAACGACTAATTGCAGCTGCATGCATCGGTAAGTATAATGCTACCATTTCCTGACAATACAATATATATATTTTTGAATGCAATTTAAAGTTTAATAGGTATTAAGAGAATAAATTATAAAGTATAATAAATTAAAAAGCAATGGTTTGCTTATTGACTAGGTGTTAGATTGAACAATGCATGCTGTACTGTATAATTTTGGCTAACTCAATGATGGGTTCATTATTCAACCCTGTTAAAATTGTGATTGTTTAATCAACACCTGATGTAAATAAGCAAACTGGTTGCATTGAGATCAGTACATCAAGTAATAACTTGAATATAAATGTATTGAAAACCCCATAGTTGCTCCAGTGTTACTTTCTTGATCTTCCTTATACCCAGGTTTACTTACTTTTATAAACTGTGCCAATGTGAAATGGGCAACCAAAGTCCAGGATGTGCTCACATTTGCCAAATTGGTTGGCCTTATCATCATTATTGTTACAGGAATCGTTAAACTGATCCAAGGTAAGAGACTTCCATAGAATTACATAGAATGTACAGCACAGAATCAGGCCATTTAGCCCAACTGGTCCATATCGGTATTTATGCACCACACAAGCCTCCTCCCACCCCTCTTCATCTAATCCTATTGGCATAACTTTCTATTCCTTTCTCCTTCGTGTGTTTATCCAACTTCCCCTTAAATGCATCTATGCTATTCGCCTCAACTACTCCTTGTGGTAGCGAGTTCCACATTCTAACCACTCTCTGGATAAAGAAGATTTTCCTGAATTCCCTATTGGATTTATTAGTGACTAACTTATATTTATGGCCCCTATTTTGGTCTCCCTCACAAATGGAAACATCTCTACACCTACCCTATCAAACCCTTTCATAATCTTAAAGACCTCTATCAGGTCACCCCTCAGTCTTCTCTTTTCTATAGAAAAGAGCCCCAGCCCGTTCAATCTTTCCTGATAGGTATAAACTCTCAGTTCTGGTATTATCCTTGTAAATCTTTTTTGCACTTTCTGCAGTGCCCCTATATCCTTTTTATAATGAGACCAGAATTGTGCACAATAGGATTGCATTATCATTCCTATCACCGACGTTAAGCTAACGTCTATAGTTCCCTGAACTTGTTCTGTCTCCCTTTTTAAAAATAGGAATCACATTAGCTGTCCACCAGTTGTTTTGCATTTTTCCCTTTTCTAATGAATTTTTATGTATATATAATAGTGTCTCTGCTATCTCTTCCCTAACTTACTTTAATATGAGCGGATGCAATCCACCTGGACCAGGGGTTTTATCCTCTCGAAGTTTGATTAATTTTTCAATTATGACCGGACAGATGGTCTGAGAAAGCAGGGCAAAGACCAAGGGAAGTCTGGATTAAACTGCATTTATTTCAATGCAAGAAGTCTGATGGGCAAGGCAGATGAACTCAGGGCATGGATGGGTACATGGGACTGGGATGTTATAGCTATTACTGAAACATGGCTAAGGGAGGGGCAGGACTTGCAGCTCAATGTTCCAGGGTACAGATGCTATAGGAAAGATAGAGCAGGAGGTAAGAGAGGAGGGGGAGTTGCGTTCTTGATAAGGGAGAACATCACGGCAGTAGTGAGAGGGGATATATCCGAGGGTTCGCCCACTGAGTCTATATGGGTAGAACTGAAAAATAAGAAGGGAGAGATCACTTTGATAGGATTGTACTACAGATCCCCAAATAGTCAATGGGAAATTGAGGAGCAAATATGTAAGGAGATTACAGACAGCTGCAAGAAAAATAGGGTGGTAATAGTAGGGGACTTTAACTTTCCCAACATTGACTGGGACAGCCATAGCATTAGGGGCTTGGATGGAGAGAAATTTGTTGAGTGTATTCAGGAGGAATTTCTCATTCAGTATGTGGATGGCCCGACTAGAGAGGGGGCAAAACTTGACCTCCTCTTGGGAAATAAGGAAGGGCAGGTGACAGAAGTGTTAGTGAGGGATCACTTTGGGACCAGTGATCATAATTCCATTAGTTTTAAGATAGCTATGGAGAAGGATAGGTCTGGCCCAAAAGTTAAAATTCTAAATTGGGGAAAGGCCAATTTTGATGGTATTAGACAGGAACTTTCAGAAGTTGATTGGGAGAGTCTGTTGGCAGGCAAAGGGACGTCTGGTAAGTGGGAGGCTTTCAAAAGTGTGTTAACCAGGGTTCAGGGTAAGCACATTCCTTATAAAGTGAAGGGCAAGGCTGGTAGAAGTCGGGAACCTTGGATGACTCGGGAGATTGAGGCCCTAGTCAAAAAGAAGGAGGCATATGACATGCATAGGCAGCTGGGATCAAGTGGATCCCTTGAAGAGTATAGAGATTGCCGGAGTAGAGTTAAGAGAGAAATCAGGAGGGCAAAAAGGGGACATGAGATTGCTTTGGCAGATAAGGCAAAGGAGAATCCAAAGAGCTTCTACAAATACATAAAGGGCAAAAGAGTAACTAGGGAGAGAGTAGGGCCTCTTAAGGATCAACAAGATCATCTATGTGCGGAACCACAAGAGATGGGTGAGATCCTAAATGAATATTTCACATCGGTATTTACGGTTGAGAAAGGCATGGATGTTAGGGAACTTGGGGAAATAAATAGTGATGTCTTGAGGAGTGTACATATTACAGAGATGGAGGTGCTGGAAGTCTTAACGCGCATCAAGGTAGATAAATCTCCGGGACCTGATGAAATGTATCCCAGGACGTTATGGGAGGTTAGGGAGGAAATTGCGGGTCCCCTAGCAGAGATATTTGAATCATCGACAGCTACAGGTGAGGTGCCTGAAGATTGGAGGGTAGCAAATGTTGTGCCTTTGTTTAAGAAGGGCGGCAGGGAAAAGCCTGGGAACTACAGACCGGTAAGCCTGACATCTGTAGTGGGTAAGTTGTTAGAGGGTATTCTGAGAGACAGGATCTACAGGCATTTGGAGAGGCAGGGACTGATTAGGAACAGTCAGCATGGTTTTGTGAGGGGAAAATCATGTCTCACGAATTTGATTGAGTTTTTTGAAGGGGTAACCAAGAAGATAGATGAGGGCTGTGCAGTAGACGTGGTCTACATGGACTTTAGCAAAGCCTTTGACAAGGTACCGCATGGTAGGTTGTTACATAAGGTTAAATCTCACGGGATCCAAGGTGAGGTAGCCAATTGGATACAAAATTGGATTGACGACAGGAGACAGAGGGTGGTTGTGGAGGGTTGTTTTTCGGACTGGAGTCCTGTGACCAGCGGTGTGCCTCAGGGATCGGTGCTGGGTCCGCTGTTATTTGTTATTTATATTAATGATTTGGATGAGAATTTAGGAGGCATGGTTAGTAAGTTTGCAGATGACATCAAGATTGGTGGCATTGTGGACAGTGAAGAAGGTTATCTAGGATTGCAACGGGATCTTGATAAATTGGGCCAGTGGGCCGATGAATGGCAGATGGAGTTTAATTTAGATAAATGTGAGGTGATGCATTTTGGTAGATCGAATCGGGCCAGGACCTACTCCGTTAATGGTAGGGCGTTGGGGAGAGTTATAGAACAAAGAGATCTAGGAGTACAGGTTCATAGCTCCTTGAAAGTGGAGTCACAGGTGGATAGGGTGGTGAAGAAGGCATTCAGCATGCTTGGTTTCATTGGTCAGAACATTGAATACAGGAGTTGGGATGTCTTGTTGAAGTTGTACAAGACATTAGTAAGGCCACACTTGGAATACTGTGTACAGTTCTGGTCACCCTATTATAGAAAGGATATTATTAAACTAGAAAGAGTGCAGAAAAGATTTGCTAGGATGCTACCGGGACTTGATGGTTTGACTTATAGGGAGAGGTTAGACAGACTGGGATTTTTTTCCCTGGAGAGTAGGAAGTTTAGGGGTGATCTTATAGAAGTCTATAAAATAATGAGGGGCATAGATAAGGTAGATAGTCAAAATCTTTTCCCAAAGGTAGGGGAGTCTATAACGAGGGGGCATAGATTTAAGGTGAGAGGGAGGAGATACAAAAGGGTCCAGAGGGGCAATTTTTTCACTCAAAGGGTGGTGAGTGTCTGGAACGAGCTGCCAGAGGCAGTAGTAGAGGCGGGTACAATTTTGTCTTTTAAAAAGCATTTGGACAGTTACATGGGTAAGGTGGGTATAGAGGGATATGGGCCAAGTGCAGGCAATTGGGACTAGCTTAGTGGTATAAACTGGGCGACATGGACATGTTGGGCCGAAGGGCCTGTTTTCATGTTGTAAACTTCTGTGATTCTATGATTCTATGATCTCCTCCCTTTCTATCTTAAATGTCTATGTCTTTTTTGACCTCTTCTTCTAATGTCATGTCCACTATGGTAAATACTGAGGCAAAGTAATTTTTCAATATTTCTGCCATTTTGCTGTCATTACCTGTGAGTTTATCTTGTGCATCCCTTAGTGGCCCTATCCCTATCCTGATTTTTCATTTGTCATTTACGTGTCTGTAGAATACTTTATTTCTTTTTATATTCCTTGATAATTTAATTTCATAGTACCTCTTTGCTTTTCTAATTGCTATTTGACTTCTTTCCTAACCTCTTCCTAACCTATTCGCTTTTGTCATCCTCTCCTTTATTGTCCATGTACTTAGTATATGCCTTTTTCATTAGTTTTAATTGTACCCTTATCTCTTTATTCATCCATGGTGTTTCATTATTGCCTAAGTTTGTTCTTGTTTCGTAGCAGAATATATTTCTCCTGAATTCTGTTGACCACCTTTTTAAATATTTCCCACTGCTGTTCTGTTGTCTGTCATTTTTTTTCCAGTTTACCTTCCCTAATTAGCTTTTTTCCAATATGTCACTTTGATCTTTGTCTTACTTTGATCTTTGTCTTTCTCAATCTTTATCTTAAACCTTATTATGTTGTGATTGCTATTGCCTAGATGTTCCCCTACGCTTACTTCGCTTATTTCCCATTACTAGATCCAACAGTAGATTCCTCTCGTGATGGGCTTCTTATGTACAGGATAAGAAAGGAGTCCTGAACACACTATAAAAACTCCATTCCCTTTTCTCCTTTTTCTGCCTCTCCTTGCCAGTTTATATAGGGGTAGTTGAAGTCTCCCATCATTATTATTCTGTCTTTTACTCATTTCATAGATTTGCTTACATATTTCTTCCTCCACTTCCCTTCCACTATTAGGTAATCTGAGGAATACCCCTATTAGCATGATTAATCCCTTCTTATCCTTTATCTCAATCCATTTGGATCCTGTTTCTATATTAATGTGAGTTACGTCCCTTTTTTCTACTGCCATTACGTTATCTCTAATTAATACAGCTACCACCGCCCCCCCCCTTCCTTCTCTATCCTTTCTAGATATGTTATATCCTGTAATATTTAACTGCCAGTCCTGATCTTTATGTAGCCACGTTTCAGTTATCCCTACTACATCTGGCTCCTCGCTACAAATTCTTGCCTCCAGTTCCCCCATTTTGTTTTGGATGCTGTACACATTGCTGTACAGGCAATTTAATTCATTTTTATTAATCATTCCACTCACTTTATTTTTAAGTCATTTTCTACATATATTCTATCTGTTCCCTGACCATTTATGTTACCCTTATTCCTTATTTTTGCTCTCATCTCCTATTTCTTTTATCTTCTAGCTTATGTTATTTTCACCAGATCCCTCCTCCCGTCTTACTAGTTTAAAGTCTTATTCACAGCCCTATTTATCCTTTCTGCTAGTACTCTACCCCCATTCTGGTTCATGTGGAGCCTGTCCCAGCGGTACAGCTTCTTCCTGTCCCAGTACTAGTGCCAGTGTTCCATGAAATGGAACCCCTCCATCCCACACCCCTCTTTCAGCCACGCATTCACTTTCCTGAACTGTCTATCCTTATGCCAATTAGCACGTGACTCGGGTAATAATCCCGAGATTACCACCGTGAGGTCCTGTTTTCTAATTTAGTTCCTAGCTTCTAATATTCCCTTAGCAGGACCTCTTCCCTTTTCTTCCCTATGTCATTGGTCCCAACATGGACGACGATAACTGGATCTTCCCCCTCCCTTTCCAAGTTCCACTCCAGTTATTCCGAGATATCTTTTTATCCTTGCACCAGATAGGCAACACATCCTCCTAGACTCTTGATCACAACTGCACAGGATGCTATCTATCCCCATATTTATTGAATCCCCTATGACTACAACCTTTCAATTTCTGTTTTGCTGTCCCCTTACCAGCCAGCTCCATTGTCTCTGCCCATGTATTCATCTTTTTGTGAACTTTGTTTGAATTTTAAGGGGCTTTAAAGGCACTTTTATATTAGAAGAGTGCGGTTGGCTTCACCTACAAGCAGCCCAACTGAGGGTGCACAAAGTAGAAATCGAAGAGGAAGAGAATTGGTAACATCAATTAGAATTACTTAAGCTTGAGGCAGAGTTAGAAAGAATGTCATTATCAGTGCAAGGTAGAAAAAAAAAGTGTCAGCAGGGGAATTAATTACATAAATTGACAATGAGAGGGTTAAAAAAATGTGAACATGAAAACAGACTAGAAAAACACAAATTATCTAAACCTTCATTGTTCTGATGGCAGTAGAGATCCAGGTTTTCCTGCATCTTGCAAGCTGCCATTGGCTGGAGTTTAAAAGTAAAAGCACAAAGCTGGCTTTCCTTGCTTTTAGCAAGCAAAATTAAAGAACTTCATCTTCCAACCAGAGTACTAACAGGTAAAATAAATAATGGAAAATAGTGCTGAGTGTTATGTACCCATGTTTAAGTGCCATTCCCCAAAGCAGAGGTAAAACTGGCTAGAGGGAATTTGGAGTCTATTTTGCCCTAAGAGAATGGTGCTTGCAGCATCACTGGGTGGGGGGGGAGGGGGGAGCAGACAATTTCTCTAATTTCCTACACATAGATATTCTGCTGGTCAGCATTTAAAGATGGGGCCCCATTTGCCTGCCAAACATGGTAATCTCTGCAGGGGCTGATCCCGTCGGGGCAGTACTGCAGTTTTCTTTAGACTGTGAATGGTTCTGCACTTGAGAGGACTCAGCAGAGGTTGCCACATAATATCAGATGGTGCCCCATTATTTACCATTTGTCATGTAATGTTATGGTGCAGTATCATTATAATTTGGAGACCACTCACCATTTTTTAACATATAATGGATAGATGTACTCTTGCTGAGCTGTTACAAAGTATGTTGGAATCAATAGAAAACAGGTTTAAATGTTCCACTTTCAATTTACAGTAAACCTCCTACCATTAATAAATATGTGCTAAGAAAAGAAAAACACCAGTTACTATAAAGTAGGAGTTACATATTTAAAAAGTAAAAACAGAAGCTGCTGAAAATTCACAACAGATCAGACAACAACTGTAAAGAGAAAAGGCAGGTTATTGATGTTTTGGATGTGCAACCCTTCATCAGAACTGAAAGATTAACAAACATTTTAGCAACGTTAGAAAAAAAAATGAAGAGAGATGGAAAGAGGAAAAGAATGAACAGATACACCAGTCACAGAGAAAAAGTAAATGGTTAGAATACAAACTGCTTAATAGAAGATTGTTAGATGTTATAAAAGATCATCAGTGAGGTGATGTCTGCACTCTCTCCTGCTGTATTGAAATTAGTGTGAAATTTTCTCCCACGATCATTGCTTGTTCCTTTCTTACAGAAGCATTTACGGACTTGGATACTGCATTTAATGGCTCTATATGGGATGCTGATGGGATCTCTATGGCGCTATATTTGGTGCTGTTCTCTTACTCAGGTTGGGACACGCTTAACTATATAACAGAGGAGATTGATAATCCTGAGAGGTAGGACCACACATACTATGCGGTATCTGCACTCGTGTAGAACTGCACTGTTATGCACATTATCCAAGTATACAGAAAGATTACGCCCTGGAGTACCAAATCCTCTGGGATAGTTTGTCACTACGACAGCAAAGGGCGCAGCACATTTTCTTTTCTACGTCAACTTATTCAGAGTCTCAATTTTGTCTTTTTCTCTATCCTTTTTACAGGTCCCTCTGTACCACACACACTATTGCCAGGCTTCTGCCAGTGTGGCTTTATTGTTAGAACGTATGCAAAAGCACCTGTAGCACTTTGCCCTTCATTTTCCCTCCACTTCTGTAAGGAAGAAGAGTGAGATGCTTAGAGGTTCTAGTAGCTCAGCAGAGATGGAAAACTTGCTGCATTGGTACTGTGGTGCATTGGCACACTTGGTTATAGAGGGGGTTTTTCTGTTTCACTTTGCAGGATCACGTACCTTTTTGATTTGGTCTTTTGTTCTTTTTCATTTTTCTTATTCTCATTCAGATGCTTAATCACGAGATCCAGTAAATACTCAACATAACTCATGGGGCCCGATGTTACCAGGGCTGCGGGTTCTCGGCGGGGGGGCTATCGCGCCCGGCGAAATCAGTCAGCCCCCTGCGCGATCGTAGCCCAATTGGATCCACTTACCTTGTCCTCCGGGTTCCCCACTGCTGATCTGCGCGTCGGGCGGACTGCGCATGCGCAGTACGATCTGTCAGCTGGAGGAGCTCTATTTAAAGGAGCAGTCCTCCACTGACAGATGCTGCAACAAATAGAAAAAATTACAGCATGGAGCAGCCCAGGGGTAAGGCTGCTCCCAGTTTAATGATGCCTCACTCCAGGTATCAATACATGGGGTGAGGAGGGGGGAGAGGACAGAGATCTTCCCCCTGGCCGGCGGGAGGAAGCGGCCTGCCTCTGCCACAAGGAAGGCCTGGCTCGAGGTGGCAGAGGAGGTCACCTGCACCACCAACATATCGCCCACCTGCATACAATGCAGGAGGCGCTCCAATGACCTCAGTAGGTCAGCCGAAGTGAGTACACTTACTCTTTCCCCTACACTCCATCTGCCACATCACCGCCCCCACCCCACATCTCCTTCTGCACTGCCAACACTACTCTGTCACATCACTCCTCATACCCACTCAAACCTCATCCTCATCTTATCTGCACCTACTCACCTCGCCAGTACTCATCCCGCCACTACCACTCAACCTAATCCTCATACAATCTCATGGCTCTATCTCATACTCACCCTCTCGTGCATCTCTTTCACGGTCAGCCTCACTCAACCTGCCACTACCTGTGCTGCAGCCACAGGGCATGCATCACATATGTGCAGTAGGCAGCGTAAGGCAAACATGTCGTGAGCATGAAGGGGATGCACAAGGGTGTTTGAGGGTTTGTCATGGTTGTTACTTATATTGAATTTCTGACCAACTCACATTACATATATTGGCACCACTACTGCCACGTCTTTGCGAATCTTGTCTCGTTTGTGCAATAATGCCCTTTCCTGAGGATCACTATGAAGACCCACAACTGATGCCACCCATTGTGTCACAGCAGAGTGGGTGTAGGTGTATTTGCAGGGCTCTTTTGCGCAGACGGCTGAGAGACGTCGGCGATGTCCCCGGTTGCACCCTGGAAGGATGCGGAGGAGAAGTTGTTGAGGGCAGTGGTGACTTTGACAGCGACAGGTAAGAAGATGGTGCTCGGGCCAGCCAGGAGCAGCTTGGCATGAAGGAGGCTGCAGATGTCCACGACTACATGTCGAGTGACTCTGAGCCTCCGTGTGCACTGCTGCTCAGAGAGGTCCAGGAAGCTGAGCCTCGGTCTGTGGACCCTGTGGCGAGGGTAGTGCCCTCTGCGACGCATCTCTCTCTGCGGTAGCCCTCCCTCCTGCTGTACAGGTGGATGTGTCACTGCACTCTGTTGTGGAGCTCCACGTGTCAGAGGTGGACGGCGTGGATGGCGAGGCTGGTGATGCTGTTCGCCCTCCGAGGAGGTCATGACTGCAGTTACGGCGGCCCCCATCCAGAAGATGTACATCTGAGGGGGTCCGCAAGGTAGGTACATGTGTCTGGACCCCGGGGTAAGTGTGCAGGTTGGTGACTTTGACCATCAGGAGGAGGGTGGTGGAGGCCAAACTTTGTCCCAAGTGACAGAGTGGCCTCCTGCAATGAGTGAGGGTCTCCCCCCACCACCTGTCAAATGGACCTTTGCAGCTGCCACAGGCTGATGGCTGCAACAGGTCCATTTGAACTGGGAAGTGTTTCCCCCAGTGTGGGAAACAGTCCCAGTTTGCTTTAAAATCCCACCCCTCCTCACATAATCCCTTAATCAGGTCAGTTAATGACCTGAACAAGCAAAGTAAATAGCCTCAAGTGGCATCCCGCTGGCTTTAATTGCCTGCGGGATTCCCACCAGCGGGGGCTGCACGCGCACGCCGGCGCGTCAGTGGGGAACCCGGAAGTGGGCGGGTTGGAGTCGGGCTCCCGACCCACTCCGGGATTCTCCGATTTTCGGAGCCCCCCTGCCAGGAACGCACCCGATAGCGGGTGCTAAAATGACGCCCATTATCTCCAAACGCAACCTACCTATCATCTTGACTAGTTGTTGATCTGCCATGGACATATCTGAATCAAAATGTTGCAGTATTAAACTACTAACACAATGTTGTTATTGCATATTTATAAAATAAATAGGGAAATATCTTGGGAAACACAGAGGTAGCAGTTGCTCTAGCTCAGGTAACAGTCTTCTCCAGCATGTGCTGCCTGATGTTTAATACTTTAGAGAAACCTCTGTGCCAGGAATTAAGGTTCTAAATGCAGAATCTTAGTTTTAGAGATTTTATGACAGGAATGATACTCACAGACAACACATACGGCGATGCAAAGGCAGTGGAAGACCTCACATTATAGTTGCTGAGCCCAAGCTGCAGGGCGGCCAACCCTCAATCTCCCTAACTTCCTTAAAATGGTCTCGCTTTTTAAGCTCAGCTAAAAGGCCATTACATCACCTCCCTTCCATGACCCTTACTCCTTGTTTACATTAGGTATTATTAGCTCAACATACCAAAGACTCAATGTCTCGTGATATCAGGAGGTAAAAGGCTCCACAGAACGGTCTCAGGACATAACATAAACTACCTTGCATGTACAAAAAAGAATAAACATTTAGTTGTCAACCAGATAGATATATCCATGACTTGCATGGATATGCTTCAAAATTCTTGTATGTAGACTGTGGTACCGGTCTTACAGATTTGACTATCTTATTGACATTCTCCAGATGCTAGCTGTTTCAGCAAATCTCTGAAGAAGTTGTCTTTTACCCACAAAATGGAGTCTTTAATTCAAAATGGAATCTGAATACAACTTCACCTAATATAGCTTCTCCAACACCGCCCTTAATCTAGGCTGACACAACAGTGCAATACTGAGGGACTGCTGCATTGTCGGAGGTGCTGTTTTCCCAGATGAAACATTAAATTGTGGCCCCTTTATGTGTTCCAGTGGTTCTATTCTAGTGGACATTAAAGGTTCCATGGCATTATTCAAAGAAGAGCAGAAAGTTCCCCCGAGATCTTGAAAACGTTTCTTCCTCAACCATCACCAAAAGAAACTGGTCATTCACCACATCTGACTAGTGGCTAACATATTGGACAACACTGACTTAGAACGATGAATTACCAGCTTCTGGTTTCTGAAACCAACCTAGAAACAAAGAGACTCAATAACATTTTCTTTGCTGCTGTAATTGACCATTTAGTGTCTTTGATTGTATCTTTACTTTAAATTTATATGCTGTAAACTTGGACTAAATCTTAGTCTGAAAGAGCAAGGATTATGTAGAAGAAATTGATTGAAATTTAATTTTATGGCTAGGGTTATAGTGTAATGCCTAAATTGGCTCAGACTCATGTCTACATAACAGGAGATAATACTGCAAAGAATTTTAAATCTTAACTCATTTGGAAGATTTCAAGGACTTGACACATTACGTACTACCAATAACTACCTTATTTAACATCCTCTTTCTACAAGGATAATACATTCATCAACATAATCACAAACAATTAAAATTAGTTTCCAAAATGATAGTAACACCACACTTGCTGTGATCGACTTAACAAAACTTAAATTTGTCAATTTTGACAATTTTTGACATTATAACCTCAATTAATAACCAATACTTGCTTTGCAAAGTTAACTTCTGCAGTCTTAACAGCAGGGACTCCAGAAAAACACGATTATGTGACCACATAATTTACCAACAGCAGCATAATCAGTAAATTTGTGCATTTTAAAATACCATCTTGGATTACAGAGTGTTGGATATGGCATGCTCAATCTGAAATGAACAGGTTATAAAATTAAACATTTATTGCAGTAGATTTGACCAATTTCATTTGTTCTATAAAATATCTCCCATGGAGTCAGTAGAATCAGTTTCAGTGAATTCTTTACAATTATGCTCTCTGCCCCATACAGATCACACTTCCTTCCACTCAGGGCACCCCAACTGAATGTGATCCAGGGCTTATTCTAAGACCTGCCCCCCAAATCAGCCTCTGAACAGCAGCATATCTCACCCCTGCACCATAGGAACATAGGAATAGGAGCATGCCATTTAGCTCCTGGAGCCTGTTCTGCCATTCAGTGAGATCATGGCTGATCTGTGAACTAACTCCATATACTCGCCTTAGCCCCATATCCCTTAATACCTTTGGTTAACAAAAATCTATCAAACTCAGATTTAAAATTAACAATTGAGCTAGCATCAGCTGCCATTTGCAGAAGAGAGTTCCAAACTTCTACCACCCTTTGCGTGTAGAAGTGTTTTCTAACTTCACTCCTGAAAGTCCCGGCTTTAATTTTTGGGCTATGTCCCCCAGTCCTAGACTTCCCAACCAGCGGAAATAGTTTCTCTCTATCTACCCTATCAGCTCCCTTTAATATCTTGAAAATATCTTCGATCAAATCACCCCTTAATCTTCTAAATTCCAGGGAATACGACCCTAGATTGTGTAATCTCTCCTCTTAATTTATTCCTTGGAGTCCAGGTATCATTCTAGTAAATCAACATTGCATTTCCTCCAAGGCCAATATAACCTTCCTAAGGTGTGGTGCCCAGAACTGAACACAGTACTCCAGATGTGGTCTAACCAGGGCTTTGTGTAGCTGTAGCATAATCAAATTGCTGTTTCTGCATTGTGTCCTTTGCCTTTGATGGGAATCTCCTGCATCGCAGCCCAACCAACCAGTTTAAGAGCTGAAGTTTAACCCCACAGCCACTCAGAGAAAATAGCTCAGCCTCTTTGTATTGGCCCAGTTGAAATTTTATAAACAACGCAATCAGTTCAGACACTGAACACACAGCAGATCAGTGATGGGACCCAGGGATTCAGCGGAATTTGCAGCCACTAATTTCGTCCCTCCTATTCTGTAATGTTACTAAGGGCTCGATATTAGGAGGGAGGCGGGTTGGAAGCGGGGGGTCAACTGGGCACGTGGGTAACGCGATCGCAGCCTAATTGAAGTCACTTACCTTGGCTTCTGGGTTTCGCGCTGGAAAGCAGCGCAGCGGGCGGACTGCGCACCCGCATCATAGTCTGTCAGCTGGAGGAGCCCTATTTAAAGGGGCAGTCCTCCACTGACTGATGCTGCAGAAAGGAGCCAAAATTACAGCATGGAGCAGCCCAGGGGGAAGGCTGCTCCCAGGTTTAATGATGCCTCACTCCAGGTCCTACTGGATGGGGTGAGGAGGAGGGGGAGGACAGAGATCTTCTCCCCGGCCGACGGGAGGAAGTGGCCTGCCTCTGCCACCACGAAGGCCTGGCTCGAGGTGGCAGAGGAGGTCACCAGCACCACCAACATATTACGCACCTGCATACAGTGCACAAGGCACTTCAATTGCCTAAGTAGGTCAGCCGAAGTGAGTGCACTTACTCATTCCCCTACACTCCGTCTGCCACATCACTGCCCCCACCCCACATCTCCTTCTGCACTGCCAACACTACTCTATCATATCACTCCTCACACCCACTCAAAGCTCATCCTCATCTTATCTGCACTTACTCACCTCGCCAGTACTCACCCCACCACTACCACTCAACCCAATCCTCAGACAATCTCATGGCTCTATCTCATACTCACCCTCTCATGCATCTCTTTGACGGTCAGCCTCACCCAACCTGCCACTACCTGTGCTGCAGCCACAGGGCATGCATCACATATATGTCGTAGGAAGCGTAAGGCAAATGTGTCGTGAGCATGAAGGGGATGCACAAGGGTGTTTGAGGGTTTGTCATGGTTTTTACTTATATTTGATTTATGATCAACTCATATTACATATATTGTCACCACTACTGCCACGTCTTTGCGAATCTTGTCTGGTTTGTGCAATAATGCCCTTTCCTGAGGATCACCATGAAGACCCACAACTGATGCCACCCATTGTGTCACTGCAGAGTGGGTGTAGGTGTATTTTCAGGGCTCTTTTGTGCAGACGACTGAGCGACGCCGGCGATGTCCCTGGTGGCACACTGGAAGGATGTGGAGGAGAAGTTGTTGAGGGCAGTGGTGACTTTGACAGCTACAGGTAAGAAGATGGTGCTCGGGCCAGCCCGGAGCAGTTCGGCATGAAGGAGGCTGCAGATGTCCACGACTGCATGTTGAGTGACTCTGAGCCTCCGTGTGCATTGCTGCTCAGAGAGGTCCAGGAAGCTGAGCCTCGGTCTGTAGACCCTGTGGCGAGGGTAGTGCCTTCTGCGACGTATCTCTCTCTGCGGTTGCCCTCCCTCCTGCTGTACAGGTGGATGTGTCACAGCACTGTTTTGTGGAGCTCCACGTGTCAGAGGTGGACGGCGAGGCTGGTGATGCTGTTTATCCTCCAAGGAGGTCATAACTGCAGCTATGGTGACCCCCATCCGGAAGATGTACGTTTAGGGTGGTGCAGGCCAAACTTTGTCCAAAGTGACAGAGGACAGAGTGGCGTCCTGCAATGAGTGAGGGTCGCAACCCCTACCTGTCAAATGGACCTTTGCAGCTGCCACAGGCTGGTGGCTGCAACACGTCCATTTCATCTGGGAGTGTTTCCCTCAGTACGGGAAACACTCTCAGTTTAGATGAAAATCCCACCCCTCCTAAAATATCCTACAAATCAGGTCTGCTAACGACCTGAAGTATCCAATTCATTGATTTAAGTGAGTCCCGCATGCGGGGGCTGTGTGCGCATCTAAGCGTGTCATTGGGGAACCCGGAAGTGGGCGGGTTGGAGCCGGGCTCTGGACCCGCCCTGGGAATCCCCAATTTTTGGAGCCCTCCCCCCCCCCCCCCCCCCGCCACGAATGCACCCACTCGGATATCCGAAAATCGAGCCCTAAGTATCCAGGGGTGGAATTTCCTGTGGAGGCGTAATCAGGAAGTTATGCCCATTCGTGCGCCCATTTTGCTGATGTCTGTTTACACCTAAATTTCCTGCCAATTTCATTAACATACGCTGGAATGTAAAAATGGGCATAAACAAGCAGAAGTCAGCGTAAACAATCAGGGCCCAAGGAAAGTGCCAAACTCGCACCATATATTCCTTTTTTAAGTATGAACATTAAAGTTTCAAGCTATCTGACTATCATTCATGCACATTAGGCACAGCATGCTTAAGAATATGCATTCGTGGAGGCTTTTCAATTTTTAACGTGACTTTTACTAATGCCATAAAAATCCATTAAAATAAACAGAAAATACAAAGCAGGCCTCAGTGAGGATTAAAAAAAATGAATAAAACACCAGAAAAATGACTTTGATCTGGATGTGCCTAAAATTCTGGGCTTAATATTATAGGCGTTTTGAACGAGGACAAATGCAGGAAATTCACATGTACAGCCATTTAGCCTGGAGGCGGAGCCATTTTAATGAGCTGAGTTACGTTTCGGCGCAGGGATCGATGGATGGGCATAAAAGAGCAAGGAAGATTCAAATCTCTGAGGCGCTTCTTCAGCAAATTGACTGAAATTTCTACTGCCGTCCTGATTTGCTTGTGTAGTCATCCCTTTTTATTAGTTCACACGTGATTTGCTTCTTGCATTTACTTCATCTTTTTTCTCTTTTACTTCTTTTTTACACTTTTCATACCATTGGGTACATTTTGACTTTGTGCGATAGTGTATAACAGTTATAGCGAATCGGCATCCCGTTTTACATCGTTCCCGATTCTTATTTCCATTGAATTTATGTAATCTCCTGTGTGAGACTTGAGTTAGAATCTACCCTGGGGCCAAACACGATGGACGGATGGACTAATGAGTAACTTAAAAATATTGCAATTCTCATATTTTGTAACACAATCATTTGCTGATGTGTAGAGTACACAGTGTTATGTAGCAGCTTTACTTAGCAAAACGGTTATTCCAGCTATATACAGTTAATGGACTACTGCACAAATACACTTCATATTAAATGCATATCAGTACAAATATCCTTCATATCACAAAAATACCTTATTTATTCTAGTGGCTGGTTTTGAACACAATTTACAGATGATGGATAATGTCATATATATGTATGATGTCACCATATTTAACAAAATGAATAATTAAGCATTGAAGTTTTGAACTATATATTTTGGGTGAATTTGAGCCAGAAATAATTGATTATCCAAACTGTGTGAAGGCATTGATATATTAGGACTATCGTTCTGTTGAATGGTCACATGTCATTGTTACCTTTCCTTGTTCTTCAGGAATCTCCCCCTTGCCATTATTATTTCGGTGCCTTTGGTGGCTGTCACATATTTTCTGACAATTGTGGGCTATTACACTGTGTTAGAACCAAATAGCATTCTCACCAGTGATGCTGTGGCAGTGGTAAGTACATTACAATAATGATGTGAGCTGCTTTTGAGCATTCCTGCCAAATGTTTCAGACTGAAGAAATTGCCAGAAGCAGCAGTTTACAACTTTGTTATCTCAAGGTCACGTTGAATGTAATGTTTGTGTTGTGAATGCTATAGTTTAACATGGACGTTGAAAAGACAAAAGAAATATGTTGCGTTACAAATCGAGATGGATATGTGGGGAAAAAAAATCTTGGCTGGGGTAGAAGTGACATCATATAAAATGTGGCCGGGGGTTGGGGGGGTGGTTGAAAGTGTCTAATCATGATGCACCAAGCTAGGTAGACCAGCTAGTCTTTTCCTGACTGTCAGTTTCGTATGTTAAGTGTGCGCCCCTTGGACTTGAGGGTGGGGGGAATGGCCAGGGTGAGAGAGCGTAAGGATTTTACTGAGGTCAAGGGAATCAAAAACAGAGGTGAGGGAGTGATTGAACAGATCAACCCTTGCAGAAGTATTGTGACAAACGGAGGGCCAAAGGCTAGACAGTTAGGAGTTTGAAAGTACAGTTGTAAGGGATGGTGCAGAAGGAAGTAGAGTTGGAAGGGGAGCGGGCATGAGTAGTGAGAGTTACAAGGAAGTGATCAGAGTTGGCCTTGTCTGTAATTGAGATGGTGGGAATAGAGAGGCCATGAGAGGCCGCAGGCATGCAGTGAACTCGGGGGAGAGAAGGCAAGGTGAGTTGAGATGGAGATTGAAATCACCAAGGATGAGGAATCAGTCGCTCAACACAGAGATGGAAGGAGGAAAGAAATGAGGATATCTCGGTGAGAAACTCAGGGTGGAGCTTGGGGCAGCGGTAGAGAACGTGGATTTTAAAGGAGAGGCGTGGAACAAAGTGAGGTGCTCAAAGGATGAGAAGATGCCAGAGGAGTAGGGGGAAAGACCAAGGTTAGGATAGATATGTCCTGGTTGTAAACAGAAGATAGGGAGGAGACAATAAGAGAGAGTCCAAAGTTAAGTGAAGGTCATGTGGTGAGATGAAGTTGACTTGTAGATAGGGTAGAGTCAGTTTACAGCATTCACAAAGTAATGTCCAAGTTCAGAGACAGTTATGGAGGGCAAGTGAGTCCAGGAGCTGTATGAGGAGTAAAGTATCAATGGGTGCATTTCTGGAGGATTTCTCGTGGAAAATGGAGAGCCAAGGAGGCATGGAGAGTCTACCAGGAGCCAGCAGAGGTTGATCAGGGGTCCAGCGGAGGTGAGTAGTGGCCTCAGTGATTAGTGGTGCACACTAACGGATCCAGTATACCAGCAGAGGGATGAATGGAGTCAGCGGCAATGGGAAGCAAGTAAAAAGCTGCAAAACAAAGGTCATTTGACAGCTGAATCCAGAATAGGATGGGAACCAGCAAGAACAGACAAGAGCTAGCTTAGTGTATTAGATTTGTCCTACATCAGTGCATTGTGGTGTTAGTAATTAAGATTACTATTTCCTTGATATCACTATGCCACATAGTTGAAGAATATAAATTTACACTGGCATTTACTCACATAATGACTTTCCAATCTCAGCTGTGTCTTGAATAGGTGATGGTAAGTGGAGGAGCATTTCTCCACAGGGAGGTAAGGGGGGGTAAATTAGAAGACAAGGGTACACAGGTTTGCTGGTACATACATTCTAGTGCGTGGTTCAAGAGTGGCATTGACAGAGGATTAGAATTGGTTTGCCTGCCATTCATTTGGCTGTGGATTGTTTCTTGGTACAAGGGTCTCTAAAAAGAGGAGACATAAAACATACCTGCGATGTGCTATGGCCATCTGTAACTTCTATACTCCTGCTCTGTATTGTCAGCACAGTCCATGCTGAAACAGGGAGCAGCAATTTACAATGAAAACACCAGTTTAATGATTCACTAAGGACTAAGTAATACAGTGTAACTGATTAAAAATACAACCTGTTTCCTCTAAGTCTTAACAGGGAGGTGAATATACTAGTTTAATTGGAAGGGGCTGAAACAGAGAAAAATTGACACCAAACCTATATACAGGAACAAATTTAGATGTTCTAGGATATGGACAGAAGTACCCATTTTCAGTCAACCTGGTCAGAGGGAGCCACGGTCTTCTGGGGGAAGGAGAATGGAGTAGATATTCTATCTTGCATCTAATAAAATAGGATATTTCTAGAAAAATGAAGAAGACCCAAGCTGAAACTGACAATGGGCATGTCACGTGTATGAAAATGTCTTTCTCATGTATTATAAGGAATCGCATATAAACAATGAGAGAGTATTTTAGAAAAATAAATCTTCTTAATCGGAAAGTTATTTCATAAGTGATCTGAGGAAAAAAATGATCTTCTTACCTTTTAGACATTTGCAGAGGAGTCCCTAGGAGTAATGAAATGGATCATCCCGATAGCAGTGGCTGTCTCGTGTTATGGTGGCCTTAATGCATCAATTATATTAGCTTCAAGGTAGGCTTCCCTCCCAAGACCCATTGCTTACCATTCTAATGTTCGATGTTATCTCTCAGTGTTTATCTGCCTTTGATGCCTTTGTGTAAAATAGTGTAAAACGTACTTCTCTGGTTCTAGTAAGTTCCTTATTTAACAATTGCTAAAATTGATGTGTGTATAGAATTTAATTTACTTTGTACAGCATGTGCATTTTTCCAGAAATGTCCCTCCTCACAGTTCTGCGAAATTACAGTATACAGAAGAAATCTGAAAAGATGAAATAAAAGAATCAACTTTTTATTTTTTTTAAATATCCATATCCACATATCCTTTTATTGGTTGTGGAATTTAGAGGTTTAAGAAGGTTCAAAAAAATCACCTAGCACATGATCAAAACAAACTCAGGATACTGCCCCACTACCCCCCCCCCCCCCCATAGTGCTCCCTCTGGACACAAACATGAGTAAACCCTTGGCTGCTTCCTAACCACAGTCAAATATTGCACCCCACTAAAGTGCAAAGGGGATCTCTGCCACCACTCTTTAACCAAGTCACTCCCCACATAGCTTCAGTATATTGTGAGAGGTTCAGAGTTAACCCTACTCAAATTTGGTAACCCATAATCCAAAAGCCACCAAACATTAAATCAATGGGCAAGCACAGCAGCACATCTGTTCCAGTTCGCTTATCATTTCTTTCTCAGTATGCTGTCACTGTGGAGTATTCATGATGTGGAGATGCCGGTGATGGACTGGGGTTGACAAATGTAAGGAATCTTACAACACCAGGTTATAGTCCAACTGTTTGATTTAAAAATCACAAGCTTTCGGAGGCTTTCTCCTTCGTCAGGTGAGCGAGTGTGGGATTCCATGGAAGGTTACCTCATTTATAGTCAGTCTGATTCTAAATGCGGTAACCTTCCATGGAATCCCACACTCACTCACCTGACGAAGGAGAAAGCCTCCGAAAGCTTGTGATTTTTAAATAAAACAGTTGGACTATAACCTGGTGTAGTAAGATTCCTTACAACTGTGGAGTATTGTTCATTATAAATGTAACCAGTGGATCTTCCCTAATGAATCTAAAAATATCTCCTGAGAAAACCCACAGGATCCAATTCTAACTTGCTCAAGGTAGTCAGTGTCTATAAGTACACAATCCCAAATATACATTCCCTGGCTTCTGTTGTAGCTTTGGTTATCTGACCAGTCTAACCTCTACATCACTCAGTTATTTTTACTTGTACATTTTTGCTGAAATGTATCCCACTTTTCTACTTTTGAATTGTAAGAGAAATGTAAGATTAGCCATACCTCACTGTATTTTACTTTATTGTCTTTCTCCATAATGTAATGGATGGAAAATTGTGTGCAACCTGTGCCTGATTTTGCAATAAGGGCTTCTACTGTGCCAAGCTTTCATGCCCGGACACTAAACAGGAAAATCTAGGCCACAGTCTCAAGTATTCATTAAATCCACAGCTAGGCTAGATACAGTACCATTAACCATGCAACTGTGTACCATTGGTGAAACATTCTCATTTCACCAATACAGATTATTTATATACAAGAGATAAATATGTTCAAAGAGACTACAACATACTTTAAAACTAGTAGGCTCTAAAAACATTACACTAGCAACAGTGCCTCACTGCCCTAAACTTTACAATTCTACAACACCCAATATTCAAGAGTGCTGCTGGCATAAAGGAATTAATAAGGTCTTTCTCATGAATAAAATCTACTCAGTATTGCATCAAACATGGCTGTGTTGACATTCGCCCATCAGCACCTGTATAAAATCAAAATGATTAAAAGCCAATAAGCCCATCTAAGAAAGATTTTGCATTTATACAGCAATTCTCATGTTCACAGGACATCCCAAACCACTTCATAAGTAAAGAATTCATTTTAAAATGTAGTCACTTTTTTGCAGCAGCCAATTTACACAGAGTAAGATCCCACAAAGAGCAGCGAGACGAACATCCAGATAACTTATTTTGATGGCGTTGGTTGAGGGATGAATGGTGACCAGGGTACGTGGAGAACCCCCTGCTTTTCAAGAAAATACCATGTGATCTTTTGACCTGAGCAGGCAGATGGGGCCTCAGTTTATGGTCTCATCCAAAAGATGGCATCTCCAATAATGCAGCACTCCCTCAGTGCTGCACTGAAAAGTATCAGCTAGGATTATGTGCTCAAGTTTCTGGAGTGGGGCTTGAAGCCACAAACTTCTAATGTAAAGATGAGAGTAGTACCAATGAGGGAACTTGCCCTGCTGATAAGCAACAAATTTTCTGTTGCAACTATATTCCTGCTGAGGAGAAAGCAGACCACTTCAACTCAATTCACTTGAAACTGGTAGCAACTCGGTGAGGCATATTAGTTGCACATTTTTGGTTTGAATTTGAAAAACACATTTGAGACTGTTGACGTCCTTCCTTCTAAACCACAACATGCTTCAAGTAAATAAGACACACTTAATAGTGGAATATATGGAACAGACTTTATTCATATACAGTACAGGTGATCAATCTATACCGTATACTGGAGTAGCTTTTGGGTCCCTCTCTCGAGCTCTCCCAACTAACTCTGGAAAAAAACCCTCTTAGACACGTCAGTTGCTACTTCAAAGGTATACTTCACAGATAAGACTTCGTAAACAAGACTTCTTGATAGACTGTTCTCAGAACGTCTCAAGAACAGTTTATTTCCAGCTCATCTACGTAACATCCACTCTAGACCATGGTTAATTGATCCCTCTATCTATGTTTATTACGCTAGTCCCTAAAGTTATATCAAAATCACTCATGGTTGATGTCATCCCAAACACTATCTCTTTGTACGCATCCCTTGTAGATAGTTATCAGACCTTTGAAATAGGCCATATAATCCATCCTTTTTTCTCACACTTCCTTTCGAGTTTCTTGTTTATCTTAGAGACCCAGTTACTTCCATGACCATTTGTAGTTATACAGGTCAGTTTGATTATTAACCCTTAACTCTCCAACATGTTCACCACTTTTTATTTCTTCTTATGCAGCCTCCTATAGTGAGGTGGACTGTGTAAACAGCATAGGCTTCAGTTGCTCTTCCGACAGTTGGGTTAATGACATTATCTTTTTCTTTACTCAGCAGTAAAAGGTTAACGTGATGATCAGTAACAGGATCTGTAAGGCCACAATGCAAACAATGGGGGGCAAAGCAATATTCAAAACTCCAGTGGCATATGGTGACCACCCTAATAATGACTCCCACCATGAATGCTTAACATCAAGTTCTATTCTCGTTTGGATCAACTGTATCGGATCCAGGTCATCTTTAGTTTCCAAATGTAATTTCCAATCACTATCTTTTAACTTATTCAATTCCCTCTTTACATAGTATCATAATAGGTGCAGCACATGAGAAGGTCATTCAGCCCATCATGCTTGTGTCGGCTCTTTGAAAGAGCTATCCAATTAGTCCCATTCTCCTGCTCTTTCCCCATAGCCCTATAAATTTTTTCCCTTCAAGTATTTATCCAATTCCTTTTGAAAGTTACGATTGAATCTGCTTCCATCGCCTCTTCAGGCAGTGCATTCCAGATCATTACAAGTTGCTGCGTAAAAAAATGTTTCCTCATGTCGCCTCTGGTTCTTTTGCCGATCACCTTAAATTTCTGTCCTCAGGTTACCGACCCATCTGCCACTGGAAACAGTTTCTTATTATTCACTCTATCAAAACCGTTCATGAACACCTCTGTCAAAT
Organism: Heptranchias perlo; assembly: GCF_035084215.1. Lineage (NCBI taxonomy): Eukaryota > Metazoa > Chordata > Chondrichthyes > Hexanchiformes > Hexanchidae > Heptranchias > Heptranchias perlo. Next base: position 17,032,859 of record NC_090340.1, read on the forward strand.
CTCCCCTTAACCTTCTCTGCTCTAAGGAGAACAACCAGAGCTTCTCTCTCCAGTCTCTCCACATAACTGAAGTCCCTCATCCCTGGTACCATTCTAGTAAATCTCTTCTGCACCCTCTCTAAGGCCTTGACATCTTTCCTAAGGTTTGGTGCCCAGAATTGAACACAATACTCCAGCTGAGGCCTAACCAGTATTTTATAAAGGTCTAGCATAACTTCCTTGCTTTTGTACTCTATGCCTCTATTAATAAAGATGTGAAGATGCCGGTGATGGACTGGGGTTGACAATTGTAAACAATTTTACAACACCAAGTTATAGTCCAGCAATTTTATTTTAAATTCACAAGCTTTCGGAGGCTTCCTCCTTCTTCAGGTGAACGATGTGAAAATGAAATCCTCGAAATGAAATCGCATTTATAATTCACAGAACAATGCTTGGTGAGTACAGACAGTTTTTTCAACTGCCCGTTGCCAAGGCAATCAGTGTGCAGACAGACAGGTGTTACCTGCCAGGTCTCACAGAATATACAAATCACCAAAAAAAAACAACAAACAAAAAAAAACAGAGATAGAGAGGTAGAAACATAGAAAAGACAGCAACTGACCCGTTATATTAAAAACAGATAACATTTGTTCGCTGGTGGGGTAACGTGTAGCGTGACATGAACCCAAGATCCCGGTTGAGGCCGTCCTCATGGGTGCGGAACTTGGCTATCAATTTCTGCTCGACGATTTTGCGTTGTCGTGTGTCTCGAAGGCCGCCTTGGAGTACGCTTACCCGAAGGTCGGTGGATGAATGTCCATGACTGCTGAAGTGTTCCCCGACTGGGAGGGAACCCTCCTGTTTGGCGATTGTTGCGCGGTGTCCGTTCATCCGTTGTCGCAGCGTCTGCATGGTCTCGCCAATGTACCATGCTCTGGGGCATCCTTTCCTGCAACGTATGAGGTAGACAACGTTGGCCGAGTCACAGGAGTATGAACCATGCACCTGGTGGGTGGTGTCCTCTCGTGTGATGGTGGTATCTGTGTCGATGATCTGGCATGTCTTGCAGAGGTTACCGTGGCAGGGTTGTGTGGTGTCGTGGACGCTGTTCTCTTGAAAGCTAGGTAATTTGCTGCGAACGATGGTCTGTTTGAGGTTGGGTGGCTGTTTAAAGGCGAGTAGTGGAGGTGTGGGGATGGCCATAGCGAGGTGTTTGTCCTCATTGATGACATGTTGAAGGCTGCGGAGAACATGGCGTAGTTTCTCCGCTCCGGGGAAGTACTGGACGACAAAGGGTACTCTGTTGGTTGCGTCCCGTGTTAGTCTCCTGAGGAGGTCTATGCAATTTTTTGCTGTGGCCCGTCGGAACTGTCGATCGATGAGTCGAGCATCATATCCCGTTCTTACTAGGGCGTCTTTCAGCGTCTGTAGGTGTCCATCGCGTTCCTCCTCATCTGAGCAGACCCTGTGTATTCGCAGGGCCTGTCCATAGGGGATGGCCTCTTTGACGTGGTTAGGGGGAAGCTGGAAAAGTGGAGCATCGTGAGGTTGTCCGTGGGCTTGCGGTAGAGTGAGGTGCTGAGGTGCCCGTCTTTGATGGAGATTCGTGTGTCCAAGAAAGAAACTGATTCTGAGGAGTAGTCCATGGTGAGCTTGATGGTGGGATGGAACTTGTTGATGTTATCGTGTAGTCTCTTTAGTGATTCCTTGCCGTGGGTCCATAGAAAGAAAATGTCGTCGATGTATCTGGTGTATAGTGTTGGTTGGAGGTCTTGTGCAGTGAAGAAGTCCTGCTCGAACTTGTGCATGAAAATGTTGGCGTATTGGGGTGCGAATTTGGTCCCCATGGCTGTTCCGTGTGTTTGGGTAAAGAACTGGTTATCGAAGGTGAAGACATTGTGATCCAGGATGAAGCGGATGAGTTGTAGGATGGCTTCCGGAGATTGGCTGTTGTTGGTGTTGAGTATTGATGCTGTCGCAGCGATGCCGTCATCGTGGGGGATACTGGTGTATAGTGCCGAGACGTCCATCGTGGTGAGAAGTGTCCCTGGTTCAACTGGTCCGTGGGTACTGAGTTTTTGTAGGAAGTCTGTAGTGTCGCGACAGAACCTGGGGGTTCCCTGTACGATGGGTTTCAGGATACCCTCGATGTATCCAGAGAGGTTCTCACACAGGGTTCCGTTGCCTGATACGATAGGACGTCCGGGTGTGTTGGCTTTGTGTATCTTTGGGAGGCAGTAGAAGTCTCCCACGCGGGGAGTACGTGGGATGAGAGTGCGTAGGATGCTTTGAAGGTCTGGATCGAAGGTCTTGATCAGTTTGTTGAGCTGGTGGGTGTGTTCTTTGGTCGGATCTGCGGGTAACCGTCTGTAGTGTTCCTGGTTGTCCAGTTGTCGGTATGCTTCTTTGCAATAGTCCGTTCTGTTCTGTATGACTATGGCTCCTCCTTTGTCCGCTGGTTTGATGACGATGTTGCGGTTGGTCTTGAGAGCGTTGATGGCGTTGCGTTGTGCTCGGGTGACATTCTGGACTGTCTTCTGAGTGCGGCTGATGAATCTGGCATTGACGCATTTCCTGACAGCTTGAGCATACATGTCCAGCTGAGGCCAGCGACCCTCCGGAGGAGTCCAGTTTGACTCTTTCCTCTTCGGTTGCTGTACCGCGGATCCCTCTGTCTGCTGTTCCGGATCGTCGATTGTCTCATTGGGTTCGCTGCTGAAATCTTGGGGTTTGTGGTAGAATTCCCGGAGCCTCATTCTCCTGATGAATTCCTCTGTGTCCGCCGCGAGACTAGTGGGGTCCATTTTGGTAGTGGGGCAGAAATTGAGCCCTCGGCTGAGAACTTCGATTTCGTCTGGTTGAAGGGTGTGGTCGGACAAATTGACAATAGACTTCCCTGTGGTTGCAACCGTGATACCAGGGGAAGCTTGGTCGATGCTGGTGGTGATGCCGAGTTTCTCAAGCTTCCTGCTCTTGGTTTTCATGTAGGCAGCGTAGTTCCATTGCCTCGTCTGTTTGGCGGTATAACGTAGCTGGTCTGCTGTGTCCTGAGTACAGGTTGAGAGTATGGACTCTATCTTGGTTTCGAGGTTGTGGCGTCTGCTGTAGAGTTGGTGTATGAGATGGTTGCGGAGTGTGCGAGAGGTACGGCGGCAGAGTCTCTCAGCGTAATCCGAGTTGTATGTGGACCTGAGTGGGTTCGTGATCTGGAGTCCTTTCGGGATCTTGTCTGCTTTCTTGCAGCTCTGTAAAAACTTGATGTCTGTGTCTAAATGCGCGATCTTCTTGGATATCCTTTCCACTGTGAGCCGGCAGTTTGTGGTGTCGATGGTAGTCATGATGTGGAGATGCCGGTGATGGACTGGGGTTGACAATTGTAAACAATTTTACAACACCAAGTTATAGTCCAGCAATTTTATTTTAAATTCACAAGCTTTCGGAGGCTTCCTCCTTCGTCAGGTGAACGATGTGAAAATGAAATCCTCGAAATGAAATCGCATTTATAATTCACAGAACAATGCTTGGTGAGTACAGACAGTTTTTTCAACTGCCCGTTGCCAAGGCAATCAGTGTCAGGTAACACCTGTCTGTCTGCACACTGATTGCCTTGGCAACGGGCAGTTGAAAAAACTGTCTGTAATCACCAAGCATTGTTCTGTGAATTATAAATGCGATTTCATTTCGAGGATTTCATTTTCACATCGTTCACCTGAAGAAGGAGGAAGCCTCCGAAAGCTTGTGAATTTAAAATAAAATTGCTGGACTATAACTTGGTGTTGTAAAATTGTTTACATCTATTAATAAAGCCCAGGATCCCATATGCATTTTTAACAACCTTCTCAACTTGTCCTACCACCTTCAAAGATTTGTGTACATATATCCCCAGGTCTCTCTGTTCCTGCACCCCCTTTAAAATTGTACCATTTTGTTTATATTGCCTCTCCTTATTCTTCCTACCACTTCACACTTCTCTGTGTTAAATTTCATTTGCCATGTGTCTGCCCCTTTTACCAATCTGTATGTCCTCTTGAAGTCTGTTACTATTCTCCACACTGTTTTCTACATTTCCGAGTTTCGTATCATCTGCAAACTTTGAAATTATACCCTCTATACCCAAGTCCAGGTCATTAATATATATCAAAAAGAGCATTGGTCCTAATACTGATGCCTGGGTAACACCACTGTATACTTCCCTCCAATCTGAAAAACAATCGTTCACCACTACTCTCTGCTTTCTGTCCCTTAGCCAATTTTGTATCCACATTGCCACTGTCCCTTTAATCCCATGGGCTTTAATTTTACTAACAAGTCTATTATGTGGTACTTTATCAAATGCCTTTTGAAAGTCCACATATACAACATCAACCACACTACCCTCATCAACCCTCTCCGTTACTTCATCAAAGAACTCAATCAAGTTAGTCAAACACGATTTTCTTTTAACAAATCCGTACTGACTTTCATTTATTGGCCCATACCTTTCCAAGTGCCAATTTATTTTGTCCCAGATTAATGTCTCTAAAAGTAACTCCACCACTGACGCTAGGCTGACTGACCTGTATTTGCCGGGTTTATCCCTCTCCCTTTTTTTGAACAGGGATGTAACATTTGCAATCCTCCAGTCCTCCGACACTGTCCCCGTATCTAAGGAGGATTGGAAGATTGTAGCCAGAGTCTCTGCAATTTCCACCCTTACTTCCCTCAGTAACCCAGGATGCCTCCCTTCTCAACAGGGTGACTTTTCTACTTTGTGTACTGCCAATCTTTTAAGTACCTCCTCTTTATCTATTTTTGTCGTATCCAACATTGCTACTGCCTCCTTCTTTACTGCTACAATGGCAGCATCCTCTTCTCTAGTGAAGACGGATGCGAAGTATTCATTTAGTACCTCAGCCATGCTCTCTGCCTCCACAAGAAGTTCTCCTTTTTTGTCTCTAATCGATCCCACCCTTTGACTACCCTTTTACTATTTATATATTATAAAAGACTTTTGGGCTCCCTTTTATGTTACCCATTAATCAATTCTCATATTCTCTCTTTGCCCCTCTTATTCCCTTTTTTAGATCACCTCCGTACTTTCTGTATTCAGCCTGGTTCTCTATTGTATTATGAACCTTACATTCTTCATACGCTTCCTTTTTCTCTTTCATCTTAATTTCTATATCTTTAGTCATCCATGGAGCTTTAGCTTTGGACGCCCTTCCTTTTCCCCTCGAAGGAATGTGTCTACTCTGTATCCGAACAAACTCCTCCTTGAAGCCTCCCATTGTTCAATTATTGTTTTGCCCACCAAATTTTGATTCCAATCTACCTGGGCAAGATCCCTTTTTAACTCACTGAAATTTGCCCTCCTTCAGTTAAGCATTTTCACATTTGATTGTTCCTTTTCCTTTTCCATAACTATTCTAAATCTAATGATATTATGATTACTGTTCCCTAAATGCTCCCCCACTGAAACATGCTCCACCTGCCCCACTTCATACCCCTGAACTAGATCCAGCACTGTTTCCTTTCTGGTTGGGCTGGAAACACACTGTTCCAGAAAGTTCTCTTGAACACATTTCAGGAATTCCTCCCCCTCTTTTCCCTTTACACTGTTCCTGTACCAGTCTATATTGGGATAATTGAAGTCCCCCATTATCACTACTCCATAGTTCTTGCATCTTTCTGTAATTTGCCTGCAAATTTGCTCCTCTATCTCCTTCCCACTATTTGGTGGCCTATAATATACACCCAGTAGCGTAATAGCTCCATTATTATTCCTTAATTCTAACCACCTTCTCAAGGGCAATTAGGGATGGGCAAAAAATGCTGGCCTTGCCAGTGACGTCCACATCCCATGAACGAATAAAAAAAAACAAATAGTGGTCCTCATAGAGGCGGAGGAGGAGGCCTTGGAGATCAGCCGCACCCTCGAGCACCTGTCCGTCAGGGACGCCGAGACTGGCACCCCACAAACGTCTGGTGACACAACTTTAATATTCATCACACACAACATCAATTGATGTTAACAATGATTGGCATGTTGAACACCTCAGTATGCTCATCACAACATGATACATCCATGATGATGATTAATATTGCCTTCTATTCTCTTACAGGCCCTTCAGCGATCGCAGTGACAGGGAGAGGGCGATTCCTTAGAGGAGTTCCCGGCCTCTGAGGGAGCACCGTCACATCTTAGTGAGCCATCCACCAGCGCAGATACTCACACCTCGGCCACCTGGAGAGGAGGCAGCATTGTGGGTACTGGTTGAGAGGAGGGCAACGGGTGAGTCATGAGAGCGCTTTGAGTGGTGTCCCCACTTCCATGTCCACTTTCACTATCATCCCTCTCCTGGACCAGGCCTACATCACTCCTACCACCCTGCTGGAGAACAGTTTGGAGGACATGTATGATGCCTTGGAAGCCCAGTTGTAAAGTTTCTGTCTGTCTGTTTAAGGTGCAGAATGTTGTTCACCGTGAGTCCGATCAGCCGTTGTCAGGGCCTGAATGGACTCATTTTTGAGCCATGCTTGAAGCTCAATGGAGGCTGGCCTTCTCTCCATCGCAGACATTCCCACACTTACCTGTGACACTATCTCTGAGATTCCCTCACATATCTGTGCCACCATTCCACTAATGCAGGAGTTGGACTCCTCCATCCTCTGCGCTATGGTGGAGAGCGTGCATGGTACTTGTTCCAGTACTCCGCAAATGTGCTGCTGTCTCTCGATCATTCTTCTTTTAAAGGATGGCCCCCGGGGTTCAGCATCTGTGTCCAGCTGAGCAGAGCCTGGAGGGGAGTGGGCCCACCAACGCGGACTCTCCACAGCTGCCCCTGCCACCAGTGTCTGCTCGTGCTCCCTTGTGTGTGGTGACTCACCAGGTGCCAACCCAACTAACTGACTACTAGGACCCACCGAGGTGTGAGTATTTGCGCTGGTGGATGGCTCACTAAGATGTGACAGTGCACCCTCAGAGGCCGGGAGCTCCTGTGAGGAATCGCCCTCTCCCATCACTGCGGTTGTTCAAGGGCCTGTAAGAGAACAGAAGACAATATTAAGCATCATCACAGATGTGTCATGTTGTGATGAGCACACTGAGGTGTTCAACATGCCAATCATTGTTAACATCAATTCATGTTGCTTGTGATGAATATTAAAGTTGCATCACCAGACATTTGTGGGGTGCCAGTCTCGACATCCCTGACGGACAGGTACTCGAGGGTGCAGCTGATCTCCAGGGCCTCCTCCTCCACCTTCATGAGGACCACTATTTGTCGTGGCACCCCTCGTGCATTTTGCGCTCTCTTCTAGAAGGGGAGAAAGTAAAGATGTGTGAGTGAGTGATGGTGACGTGGCCAGCCGATGAATGCATTGCTTTGGGTGAGGCTGACCATGAAAGAGGTGCGTCAGAGGGTGAGTGTCAGACAGAGACATCACATTGGATCAGGATTGGGGTGAGTGGTAGTGGTGGGGGTCACAAATGAGGAGGTGAGGAAGTGAAGGTAAGTTGAGGATGAGCTTTAAGTGGGTGTGAGGAGTGATGTGATGGAGTAGTGTTGGCAGTGCAGAATGATGTGAGGGGGGTGGGGTGGTGATGTGCAACACAGAATGCAGGAGAATCAGTAAGTGTACTCACTTTTGCTGACCTAGTTAGGTCATTGAAACGCTTCCTACACTGGACCCAAGTGCGAGATGTGTTGCTCCTGCTGGTGACCTCCTCTCCCACCTCGAGCCAGGCCGGCTTGGTGGCAGAGACAGGGCGCTTCCTCCTGTCGGCCGGGTAAAATAGTTCCCTCCTCCTCCTCACCACGGCTAACAGCACCTCAAGTGAGGCATTGCTGAATCTTGGAGCAGCCTTGCCCCTGTGCTGCTCCATTGTGTCTTCTTGTTCCTTGCTCCACTAAAATCCATTGGCGCAATGACCCTTTGAATCTAGACGCTGCAGCTGACAGCCTGTCATGCGGGTGCACAGTCCGCCCACTGCGCAGCTTTCGGACTTCAAATTGGAACAAGATTAATGGCCACCAATTAAGTCGCGATCGTGTGGGGAACAGTAAGTTTTTATTATTCACATCGACCGACCCCCGCTGCCATCCTGCCACCTCATTAAAATCGTCCCCTATATCTTTGCATAGGTATCCCTTATAGATCGTTATCAGACCATTGAAAATTGCCATATAATCCATCCTTTTTTCTCCCAGTTCCCTTCTGCTTTCCTGTTTGTCTTAGAAAGCCTGTTGCTTCGATGACCATTTGTAGTTATACAGGTTAATTCGATTATTAACCCTTAACGCTCCAACATGTCCAACAGAGACATACGTACACACGAATTAAGAGCAGGAGTAGGCAATTCGGCCCCTCGAGCCTGCTCTGCCATTTGATAAGATCATGGCTGATCTGATTGTGACCTCAACCCTACTTTCCTGTCTACCTACTATAATCTTTGACTCCCTTGTTAATCAGGAATCTGTCTAACTCAGCCTTAAAAATATTCATTGACCCTGCCTCCACCGCTCTCTGGGGAAGGGAGTTCCACAGACTCACGACCCTCTGAGAGAAAAAATTTCTTCTCATCTCCGTCTTAAATGGGAGACCCCTTATTTTTAAACTGTATCTCCTTGTTCTAGTCTCTCCCACAAGGGGAAACATCCTCTCAGCATTTACCCCTTCTAGTCCCCTCAGGATCTTATGTTTCAATAAGATCACCTCTCATTCTTCTAAACTCCAGTGTATACAGGCCCAACTTGTCCAACCTTTCCTCATAAGATAACCCCCTTATCCCAGGAATTAGTCGAGTGAACCTTCTCCGAACTGCCTCCAAAGCAATTATGTCCTTTCTTAAATGCACGCAGTATTCTAGATGTGGTTTCACCAATGTCCTGTACAACTGTAGCAAAACATCTCTACTTTTATATTCCATTCCCCTTGCAATAAATGACAACGTTCCATTTGCCTTCCTAATCACTTGCTGTACCTGCATACTAACTTTTTGTGGTTCATGTACCAGGATACCCAGATCCCTCTGTACCTCAGAGTTCTGCAATCTCTCTCCATTTAAATAATGTTCTGCTTTTCTATTCCTCCTGCCAAAGTGGATACATTCACATTTTCCCACATAATACTCCATCTGCCAAATTTTTGTCCACTAACTTAACCTATCTATATCCCTTTGCAGACTCCTTATGTCCTCTTCACAACTTACTTTCCGACCTACCTTTGTGTCATCAGCAAATTTAGCAACCATACATTTGGTCCCTTCATCCAAGTCATTGATATAGATTGTAAATAGCTGAGGCCCCAGCACTGTACCCTATGGCACTCCACTCATTACATCTTGCCAACCTGAAAATGATCCATTTATGCCTACTCTCTGTTTCCTGTTAGCTAACCAATCCTTTATCCTTGCTAATATGTTACTCCCGACACCACGAGCTCTTATTTTGTGTAGTAGCCTTTGATGTGGCACCTTGTCAAAAGCCTTCTGGAAATCCAAGTACATCGCATCCACAGGATCCCCTTTATCCATGTTGCTTGTTACTTCCTCAAAGAACTCTAATAAATTAGTCAAGCACGATTTCCATTTCACAAGCAGTGTTGACTCTGCCTAATTGCATTGAGCTTTTTTAAGTGCCCTACTATAACCTCCTTAATAATAGATTCTAGCATTTTCCCTATGACAGATGTTAAGCTAACTGGCCTGTAGTTTCCTGCTTTCTGTCTCCCTCTCTTGAATAGAGGAGTTACATTCGCTGTTTTCCAATCTGATGGGACCCTTCCAAAATCTAGGGAATTTTGGAAAATTAATACCAATGCATCTACTATCTCTGCAGCCACTTCTTTTTTTTATTCGTTCATCGGATGTGGGCGTCGTTGACAAGGCCAGCATTTATTGCCCATCCCTAATTGCCCTAGGATGAAGTCTGTCAGGACCTGGGGACTTGTCAGCTTTTAGTTCTAATAATTTTTTCAAAACCCTTTCCCTGGTGATTGTAAATGTTTTAAGTTCCTCCCTCCCTTTCACCTCTTGATTCACAATTATTTCTGGCATGTTATTTGTATCCTCTACAGTGAAGAAGGATGCAAAATATCTGTTCAATTCATCCACCATTTCCTTATTCTCCATTATTAATTCCCCACATTACTCTCTAGAGGACCAACACTCACTTCACTTACTCTTTTCCTTTTTAAATACCTGTAGAAACTCTTACTATCTGTTTTTATATTTCTAGCTAGCTTTCTCTTGTATTCTAATTTCTCCCTCATTATTCTTTTAGTCATTCTTTGCTGCTTTTTATATTCTGACCAATCTTCTTACCTGCCACTAATCTTTGCGGAATTGTATGCTTTTTCTTTCAATTTGATACTATCTTTAACTTCCGTAGTTAGCCACGGATGGTAAGTCCTTCCCCTAGAGTCTTTCTTTCTCACTGGAATGTATCTTTGCTGAGTGTTATGAAATATCTCATTAAATGTCTGCCACTGCATCTCTACTGACATATCCCTTAACCTAAGTTCCCAGTTCTCTTTAGCTAGCTCTGTCTTCATAATTGCCCTTATTTAAAACACTAGTCGTAGACTTATTCTTCTCTCCCTCAAACTGAATGCGAAATTCAATCATATTGTGATCACTGCTACCTAGAGGCTCCTTTACAATGAGGTCATTAATTAATCCTGTCTCATTACACATTACCAGATCTAGAATAGCCTGCTCTCTGGTTGGCTCTAGAACGTGCTGCTCTAAGAAACTGTCCTGAAAGCACTCTATGAATTCATCTTCCAAGCTACCTTTGCCAATCAGATTCTTCCAATCTATATATAGATTAAAATCGTCCATGATTATCGCTGTTCCTTTCTCACAAGCCCCCATTATTTCTTCCTGTATACCCTGTCCTACAGTGTGGTTACTGTTAAGGGGCCTATAAACTACACCCACAAGTGACTTCTTGCCTTTACTCTTTCTTATCTCTACCCAAACTGATTCTACATCTTGGTCTTTAGAACTAAGGCCATTTCTCTCTATTATACTCATCCTTAATTAACAGAGCTACCCCTTCACCTTTTCCCAGCTTCCTGTCCTTCCGAAATGTCAAGTACCCTTGAATATTCAGGTTCCAGCCTTTGTCATCTTGCAGCCATGTCTCTGATTTGACTATCAGATCGTACATATTTATTTCTATTGAGCTATCAATTCATCTATTTTGTTACAAATGCTACGCGCATTCAGATACAAAGCCTTTAGTGCTGTCTTTTTACTATTTTTGCAACCTCTAGTCTTATCTGCTGGCCCACTCTTAAGTTTGCATGCCCTGTCCCTTCTTGCCACTCTCTGATTATTATTTCCCTTTTGCTACCTTGCTCTCTTGCCTTGTTTTCTTTTTTTAATTTATCACATCTTCCCTTACTTGATCCCTCGCCCCCATTATTTAGTTTAAAGCCTTTTCTACCGCCCTAGTTACACGATTCGCCAGAACACTGGCCCCAGCACAGTTCAGATGAAGGCCATCCCAATGGTGCAGCTCCCATTTTGCCCAGTACTGGTGTCAGTGCCCCTGAATCGAAATCCATTTCTCTCACACCAATCTTTGAGCCACGAATTTAACTCTCTAATCTTATTTACCCTATGCCAATTTGCTCGTGGCTCAGGTAATAATCCAGAGATTATTAACTTTGAAGTTCTGCATTTTAATTTAGCTCCTAGCTGCTCATACTCCCTAAGCAGAACCTCTTCCCTCGTCGTACCTATGTCGTTGGTACCTACGTGGACCACAACAACCGGATCCTCCCCCTCCCACTGCAAGTTCCTCTCCAGCCCAGAGCAGATGTCCCGAACCCTGGCACCGGGCAGGCAACAAAGCCTTCTGGATTCTCGCTCTCGGCAGCAGAGAACTGTGTCTATCTCCCTGACTATACTGTCCCCTACTACCACTACATTCCTACTAACTCCCCCCGCTTGAATGGCTTCCTGTGCCATGGTGCCACGGTCAGTTTGCTCATCCACCCTGCAGCCCTGCTTTTGTCCATAAAGGCTGCAAGCACCTCAAACCTTCAACTTTCTAATTACTAATAACCAACCTGCTAGCCCCAATCCTCAGCTATCACTACTGGATGGAAACCATCTATAATGCAGCTCAGCAGTAATGTGTCATGGCCCATTGTGCAAAAAAAGACATCAGCACGGATCATCAGTCACCCACTCACAATTAAATACATGTATTTGAAGTCACTTTCCAACCAATAGTATGAGGTGAAAGTTTGTGCTTCAACATAAAACCATGGAAAATTAGTTCACTTGGATCACCATCTTTCGTCTCTGATGCTTAAGCCTATAGCCCCACATCCTTCAGTGAACTAAATTGGCCATGTTTGAAGATGGTAAAGTAATAAAATCACATTTAAAGTAACAGGATCACATTTATTTCTAAGTTGATTTGGTTAAATGCTGGATTACACACAAACATTGTCTGTTTGTTTTGCTGTGTAGCATTTCTAACCAACCATTCCTTCAGTGGCAGCAGCAGTATCCCTTTGCTGTTTCGGAGAGTGGGGCTTGACCGGAGGTGAGAGTGCCGCCATTGAGCCATAGCTGACACCTGGCTCATCTATGACTTGATGTCGGACCTACAATCTGCTAGTAGTGATGGCCGTGGACGCAAGAGTGGAGAAGTAGAGTTGGGTGTCATCAACATGTGGAAGCTGCGGCCATGTCTATAGATAATGATGCTGAGGAGCAACATGTAAATGAGGAAAAGGAGGAGACTGTAGGATAGAATATTGGGTTATTTCCAAGGTGTTCATGCGGGGTGGAAGGAGAAGCCACTATTAGAGATGCGTCGGCTATGTTGGAACAGTTGAGTTTGCGAGTGATGTAGTTAAGTCCAAAACTAGGGTCTTAAATTTAAACAAAGCCAATTATGTAGGTATGAGGGGCAAGTTGGCTAAGGTAGATTGGGAAATTAGATTAAAAGATATGAAGGTAGATAAGCAATGGTGAACAGTTAAAGAAATAATTCATAATTCCCAACGAATATACTTACCCTTGAGGAATAAAAACTCCACAGGAAACATGATCCAACCATGGCTAACTAGAGAAGTTAAGGATAGTATTAGGTTAAAAGAGGCTTAAATGTTGCCAAAAAGAGTAGCAAGCCTGAGGATTGGGAGGGTTTTAGAAATCAGCAAAGGACAACCAAGAAATTGATAATTGTAAACAATTTTACAACACCAAGTTATAGTCCAGCAATTTTATTTTAAATTCACAAGCTTTCGGAGGCTTCCTCCTTCCTCAGGTGAACGTTGTTGGAAATGAAATCCTCGAAATGAAATCGCATTTATAATTCACAGAACAATGCTTGGTGATTACAGACAGTTTTTTCAACTGCCCGTTGCCAAGGCAATCAGTGTGCAGGCAGACAGGTGTTACCTGCAAGATCTCCGAATATACAAATCACCAAAAAAAAAAAAAAAAAAACAGAGATAGAGAGGTAGAAACAGAAAAGACAGCAACTGACCCGTTATATTAAAAACAGATAACATTTGTTCGCTGGTGGGGTAACGTGTAGCGTGACATGAACCCAAGATCCCGGTTGAGGCCGTCCTCATGGGTGCGGAACTTGGCTATCAATTTCTGCTCGACGATTTTGCGTTGTCGTGTGTCTCGAAGGCCGCCTTGGAGTACGCTTACCCGAAGGTCGGTGGCTGAATGTCCTTGACTGCTGAAGTGTTCCCCGGAACACTTCAGCAGTCAAGGACATTCAGCCACCGACCTTCGGGTAAGCGTACTCCAAGGCGGCCTTCGAGACACACGACAACGCAAAATCGTCGAGCAGAAATTGATAGCCAAGTTCCGCACCCATGAGGACGGCCTCAACCGGGATCTTGGGTTCATGTCACGCTACACGTTACCCCACCAGCGAACAAATGTTATCTGTTTTTAATATAACGGGTCAGTTGCTGTCTTTTCTATGTTTCTACCTCTCTATCTCTGTTTTTTTTTTGGTGATTTGTATATTCGGAGATCTTGCAGGTAACACCTGTCTGCCTGCACACTGATTGCCTTGGCAACGGGCAGTTGAAAAAACTGTCTGTCATCACCAAGCATTGTTCTGTGAATTATAAATGCGATTTCATTTCGAGGATTTCATTTCCAACAACGTTCACCTGAGGAAGGAGGAAGCCTCCGAAAGCTTGTGAATTTAAAATAAAATTGCTGGACTATAACTTGGTGTTGTAAAATTGTTTACAATTGTCAACCCCAGTCCATCACCGGCATCTCCACATCAAGAAATTGATAAAGAGGGAGAAAATTGAATATGAGATTAAACTAGCAAGAAATATAAAAACAGATTGTAAGATCTTCTACAAGTATATGAAAAGGAAGACAGTAGTGAAAGTAAACGTGAGTCCCTTAGAGGCAGAGACAGGAGACATTATAATGGGGAATAAGGAAATGGCAGAGATATTAAACAAATATTATGTATCTGTCTTCACAGTCCCCATGGATTGGAAGGTAACACATGTAAACCTGCTATTCAAGAAAGGAGGGAGAGAGAAAACAGGGAAATATGGGCCAGTTAGCCTAACATGAGTAGTAGGGAAAATGCTAGAATCTATTGTAGTAACGGGGTACTTAGAAAATCATAATATGATTAGGCAGAGTCAAAATCATGTTTGAGGGTGTAACTAGCAGGGTAGATAAGGGGTAACCAGTAGATGTAGTGTATTTGGATTTTCAAAAGGCATTCGGTAAGATGCCACAAAAGAGGAAGTTACACAAGATTAGGGCTCATGGGATTGGGGGTAATATATTAGCATGGATTGAGGACAGAAAACAGAGAGTAGGAATAAATGGGTCATTTTCGGGTTGGCGGGTTGTAACTAGTGGAGTGCCACAGGGATTGGTGCTTGGGCCTGAGCTGTTTACAATCTATATTAGTGACTTAGATGAAGGGACTGAGTGTAATGTATCCAAGTTGGCTGACGATACAAAGCTCGGTGGGAAAGTAAGCTGTGAGGAGGACGCAAAGAGGCTGCAAAGGGATATAGACAGGTTAAGTGAGTGGGCAAGAAGGTGGAGGATAATGTGGAGGATAATGTGGGGAAATGTGAGGTTAGTCACTTTGGTAGGAAAAATAGAAAAACAGAACATTTTTTAAATGGTGAGAAACTATTAAATGTTGGTGTTCAGAGGAATTTAGGTGTCCTTGTACACGAAACACAGAAAGTTAACATGCAGGTACAGCAAGCAATTAGGAAGGCAAATGGTATGTTGGCCTTTAATGCAAGGGGGTTTGAGTACAACAGTAAGGAAGTCTTGCTGCAATTGTACAGGGTTTTGGTGAGACCACACCTGGAGAACTGTGTGCAGTTTTTGTCTCCTTACCTAAGGAAGGATATACTTGTCTTAGAGGCAGTGCAATAAAGGTTCACTAGATTGATTCCTGGGATGCAAAGGTTGTCCTATGAGGAAAGATTGAGTAGATTGAGCCTATACTCTCTGAAGTTTAGAAGAATGAAAGGAGATCTCATTGAAACATATAAGATTCTAAGAGGGCTTGACAGGGTAGATATTGAGAGGATGTTTTCCCTGGCTGGAGAGTCTACAGCTAGGCGGCTCACCTTCTCGAGGGCAATTATAGATGGGCAATAAATGCCGGCCTCGCCAGCGACGTCCCAGTCCTAAATGTCCAACCACTTATCCCGAGACTATGTCCCCTACACTTACTTCTCTTATTTCCCATTACTAGATCTAGCAGTGATTCCTCTCTTCTTGGGCTTCTCACATATTAGGTAAGAAAGGATGTGCACACTGCAAAAACTCCAATCCTTTTTCTCCTTTCCCTACCTCTTTTCACTCCCCTAAGTTCGAATAATAAAAACAAAATTATAGAAAGGATGTCGAGGCATTGGAGAAGGTGCAAAAAAGATTCACAAGGATGATCCCAGAACTGAGAGGATATCCTATTCAGGAAAGGCTGAACAGGCTTGGGCTCTTATCTCTAGAAAAGAGAAGGCTGAGGGGTGACCTGATAGAGGTCTTTAAGATAATGATGGGGTTTGATGGAGTAAACGTAGAGAAAATGTTTCCACTTGTGGGGCAGTCCAAAACTAGAGGTCATAAATATAAAATGGTCACTAATAAATCCAATAGGAAATTCAGGAGAAACTTCTTTACCCAAAGAGTGGTAAGAATGTGGAACGCGCCACCACAAGGAGTAGTTGAGGCAATTAGCATAGATGCATTTGAGGGGAAGCTAGATATGCACATGAGAGAGAAAGGAATCGAAGGGTATCCTGATATGGTTAGATGAAGTAGGGAGGGAGGAGGCTCGTGTGGAGCATAAACTCCAGCATAGACCAGTTGGGCCGAATGGCCTGTTTCTGTGCTGTAGTTTCGATGTAACTTGATGTAAGATTGGAGCCATCCTGTTTGGCTCTCACCAAAATCTCAATACTCTTGCTCTCCCTGTCTCTAGCTTCCTCTGCGGCTACTTGCTCAGCTGAACCAAAAGGTACACAACCTCAATATCCCGTTCGACTCTGAGCTGAGCTTCAAACTCCATATTCTATTTTTCACCAGAACGGCTTAATTCCACCTCTGCAGCTTTGCACATCTCTGCCCTAACCTTACCCTCACAGAAACTGAAACCATTATCCATTCTTTCATTACCTTCACTCGACTTCTCCAAACATCCTCCTGTCTGGTCTCCTAAATAAATTCCAACTCATCCAAAACTCTGCACTAAGTCCCACTCACCAATATCCTGTCCTTGCCAACATCCGATGGCTCCTTGTCCCCAATTGCATTGTTCCAAATCTTCATTTACCAATCATTGCACTATCTTGCCTCTGCCTACCTCTGCAACCTCCCCAGCCCTATCATTTGGTCTTCCACTTCCTGCTTCCTGTGCATTCCCTCCCCTCGCTACTTCCAGTAAATCTTTGGTGGCAGAGCCTTCAGCTAAAACAGCTTACTCTGCGGAACGCCCTCCCTATACCCCTCTGCCTCCCTTTTTCTCTCCCCTCCTTTAAAAGTCTCCTCAAAACTGTTTCATTCAGCCATGCTTTTTTCTACGACTGCTCGACATCTGTTTTTCCTTTGTGAAGTGCTCTGGGACATTTGCTACATTAAAGATGCTATAAACTTCATGTTATTGTATATATTTTGTGAAACACATGCAATCTATTTGTAATTCAAAGTTGCTTAATTCAAAATATCTGATAATTAAATTTGCAGGACTAAATTTACCCCTCTATTATCTTATTTACATTGCTTAATTCAATTCATTGGATAATTCCAACAGTTTTAGTGTAGAAATATCTTTAAATTATCAGTAGACTGCATTAAGAGTGAAGAAATTACATTACCCTGGGCAGTATAAAAATGTTTTTTCTATTCTTTAACGTATGTTTTGTTTTTGTTCTGTCAGGTTGTACTTTGTTGCAGCTCGTGACGGTCAGCTCCCTCACATACTGTCAATGATCCATGGGACACGATTCACACCAATCCCAGCACTACTTGTAAATGTAAGAACTCAGTCTCACCACTGTCATCACCTATCCTTTTCCTCCTACTGCAATCACATTGAAAAACTTTGAATTGTGAGGTAGTTACAGAATATCAGTCCTGACAAGTCAAGGTGTTTCATAACTTCATTGGCAAGCATAATTTTTTATGTGCTGTGAGATAGGACAATGTGTAGAGTTAATTCTGTCACGATGCCCCAATACAGAAATTTTTCAATCTCAGCCATAGAAACATAGAAAATAGGAGCAGGACTAGGCCATTCGACCCTTCAAGCCTGCTCCGCCATTCAATACGATCATGGCTGATCCTCTATCTCAATACATATTCCCACTATCTCCGCATACCCCTTGGTGCCTTTTGTGTCATCACAACAAATAGAACAGAAGCCAAGATGCTTCATATGAAGAATTGAAATTTGGGGGTGGTCAGAGGGGTCACCATAAGCTACTCTTGAACATCTGGGGACCAACTCAACGATACCACTGTCAGACATCTGGGACAAACTATTGCATTAGCTTTTGAGAATGGCATGACTGGAAAGTGGGAAGCACTGGCAAGGATTGCATTTTAAAAGGGCAAGAAAAAAGATAATGCTGGCCTGAACTAGCATTAGACTGTTCATTGGGGTAATGTTTAGCGTTTATCACAGGCCTGAGACAAGATAATCCCTTGTAATGTAACTGCTATTCTACACATAGTTTTCAGTTTTATCTGAATACTATTTAACTTGCATGAATTTACATGTTCTTCTAAATTGTATATATTTATCGTTATGTATTTACACATTGATTTTTGAAGATGCTAGAAAAAAGATAGACCAATCACCACTTAAGGGGAAAGTTTAGTAGGCAGTATTTTTTTATTCAAAGTACTCTCCCATTATATATTGAAAAAAAAGGTTTCTCAAAAAAAAAGGCCCTGAAATTGCTGCCTACTGTAGTCTCAGGCCAGAGATTTCATCCCAAATTCCAGGAACACGGTCATTTGCATAGCCACTTCAGCAGTGCCCACCCTGAACCACTGGAGAAATGTCACGACGACACCATGCCACTTCACCGACGGAGAGGAGCACCTGGAGAAACATCTCTACTCCTGTTCATCTGATCCTGTTGGAGGAAGTGGGCCTTTTCAGGAAGATAATCGATCCCATCCTGGATCGTTTACTTTTCCCTAGTAAAGGTTTGGTGGCCTTTTGCAAGCTTCAGTGGGAATTCCCTAGACACTCCCCCTTAGACGAGGGTGCATGGGCCGAATATCTGTCCATCCCCTGTCGAAAATGGCAGTATGGAACACCACAAAGATCCCGGCAGAACAAGCGTCAGTCCCATTTTTCAGAGCCTGAGATCTGCCGGGACTTTCTTGGCCCTGATTGGAATTTCAGGGCCAGAGTGTTTTTTTTTGGAAAATGTCCATCACAGTTTTAATCAAGTTGGGACTCCTTACTGACAGGTTACTCCAGTGACACACAGGTAGAAATCTTGTGCATTCCTGGCACTGTTCCATTGAAGACAGTGGAGACTAGAGCTTTAGACTAGCTGGCCCCCGTCACCCATCCTTGGCTATCAGTTGCATATGCTGCATACTCAGCCAATATCATGGTTTGCTCTGGTTGGGCTCATCTAGATCAACTCTTGGGCTAGTCCAAAGTCACAGCCTGCGTTCCTTTCCATGGAAGCACTCAGGAACTACCTCTGCCTTGGTGATGTTGCAGAGTGGCCTAGACCTAACATGGTGGGTAAATGATTTGGCATTTTTAAAATGCTTCACTCAATATTTTAAGTGTATCTTTTTTCAACATGGAGTTCTTTGAATAAAAAGTACTCCTCCAGACTTTCTTTCGTCTTTAAGAATGTAATGAAGGATAGCTCAAAGCAGTTACTAAGCTGATTTCTGTGACAATGATAATGTTCATTGCTGGCAGGGTGCAGTAGCAATGGTCTACCTAATTGTAGAGGATATCTTTCAACTCATTTACTACTTCAGCTTCAGTCATTGGTTCTTTATGGGACTAGCTGTTGTTGGGCAAATCTACCTACGCTGGAAGGAGCCAAACAGGCGCAGGCCTTTCAAGGTAAGGTCTACAAGCACTCATCTAAAACTGCTTAACTTTGCTCTCCCAAGAGCTCAGCAAATTTATCCTGAATAACTGAGCTATGCAGACCAAGATATTCCCAGGTTCAATCTCTTGTTTTGTGTTGAGCTCACTAATCTTAGCCAGAATGCGGATAGGTACAATTGACCTCTGCACCCTTGAGTTAGGAAAGGAAAAAAATCAACCAGTGTTCCTGGTTTATATTTTAACTATCCACTGAGCTCTGCTGCAAAGTGCATGTGTGGATGTCAGATGAGAACACTGTCAGGCTTGACTGTAATGCCCATGTGGGATAGCATGCAGAAACATATATCACTACGGTGAGGCACCAGTAGAACCATACCCCAGTGAGCAGTAAATGCCTTCCGGAGAAAGGTAGGGATAATATTGTTGGAAAAAAAGGGAAGAACGAACTACTTAGCCTATGTTAATGAACCACAGCTTGAGAGCAGATGCAGAAGCTGTTTAACCTCTGGTTTGTGCTGAGTTAGTCAACCTCAGCTGGTGCAAGATTTGGGGCATTACAATTGGCCTTCACTCCCTGGTGCAGGATGGAGAAAATATCATCCAGGGCTCCTGCTCCTGAACACTACCCAGTGACTCTTGCTAAATAAGTGCATACACGGATGTTGAGTGAGAACAGGAGCAGGTGATGCTTTCGAAGCTCACAAAGGAAGAGTAGCCAGTTGTGTGAGGCACCTTACCCAGTAAGTGTCAACAACTTCAGAAGAGGGCAGAGGGGAAGTTTTAAGAAATATTATTGGATTCACTACTTTCCAGAACTTAAGATCGAAGCTTTTTCATACCTGTACAGCAAGAGTAAAGCTAGGCAGAGACCAAAACATTTTCCAAACCCTGCAACTAAATTAAAGAACTACTCATTAATTTAGTTCATCAATTTATTTGTAAAAATAAATACATGCATGTTCCATTACAGCTCATGAGAGATCAATAGTTGTCCTGACACTCACTGGGAACAGGGGGAAAGCATTAAGTTACTATTTCTCTTACATGTCTGACCGTCTTTTATTTCTCTCTATATATGTCTGTACTAAGGATATTTTATTGTTAACAGTTTATAACATTAAGTACAATGCTGTAAATCAGGAGATGTTTGAGGGATCTCTAGTGTAATGGTAGGTAAACTGTCTCAGATAAGTCAAGGGAGTAGTTTTAGGAATGTAAATAGGCCATTCAGCGCCTCAAGCCTATTCCGCCATTCAATTAGATCATGGTTGATCTGTATCTTAACTCCATTTACCCGCCTTGATTCCATATCCCTTAATACCCTTGCCTAACAAAAATCCATCAATCTCAGTTTTGAAATTTTCAATTGACACCCCCAGCCTCAACTGCTTTTTTTTTGGAGGTGGTGGGGGGTGGGGGGAGTGTTCCTGATTTCCACTACCTTTTGTGTAAAGAAGTGTTTCATGACTTCACCCCTGAATGGCCTAGTTCTAATTATAAGGTTATGCCCCCTTGTTCTGGACTCCCCCACCAGAGGAAATAGTTTCTCTCTATCTACCCTATCAAATCCTTTAATTATCTTAAACACTTCAATCAGGTCACCCCTTAATCTTCTATACTTGAGGGAATACATGCCTAGTCTATGCAACCTGTCCTTATAAATTAACCCTTTTAGACCCGGTATCATTCTGGTGAATCTGTGCTGCACCTTCTCCAAGGCCAATGAGGTGCAGTGCCCAGAACTGAACGCAGTACTCCAATAGTCTGATTGCTCGTGGCCAATTTGCAGTTTATTATGCAGCCTGTAACTGTTTAAACTGTCTTGATTAAATGTCTTACAGTTGTTGGAAGATTGATTTTTTTCTCATTCTCCAATCAGCTCAACCTGTTTTACCCAATTTCCTTCCTTCTGTGCACCGTGTACCTGATCGCAATGCCAATGTACACTGACACTATTAATTCTCTGATCGGGATTGGAATTGCACTGTCCGGAATTCCAATCTATCTCTTGAGACATTTTCTGTCAAAGTTGAAATGTCCTGCTCTTATCCACAAATATGGAGGTGCGTAACAGGTATAACAAATATACTTGATAAAAAATTAGCTCTTTGATTATCTCTTTAGTGACTGTTGGTTTCCTTAAATATTTTAATCCCGTTAAATATGTTCACAGTATAAAATTTGCTGCAGCTACATTCTTAATTTCAAAAAATATGACAAGTCGCCTAGTACCTCCATGATGGCAAATTTGAAGCCAAACTGAGCTAGCATTCTAGTTTTGCTGTGCAACTAGTTTAACTTTTTAAGTCACACCACTGGGGGAAAATAGCTGGTTTACGAGCAGCACGATTCATAGCTGAAACAAACCCTCCCCAGCCTGCCCATCGTCAAAGGGTCACGGCAAAGTTAATAAAACAAAGTGCTTTCCTAAGACAAATGTACAACCTGTCCAAGTAAAATGGATTAAATGCTGTCATTCGTTGTGGCTGAAAATATACTCTCTCTCAAATGCAAGTCATCAACTGATTCACAACAAAAAAAATTGAAAGGATTTAATGGTAACCTTCCCCCTTATTTAATTCTCACTGTTCATTGAAGGAAATAAGACTTCAGCGAGAGGGTGCATTCACGGGATAATGAGGAGAGGAGTTTACTAATTGTTTCAATTTATGCCAAATAAGAAAACTTCCATAGTTGTCACAGCTGAAATACAATAGTGTGGAATTGAGGCTATACCTACTGCCACTCAATCATGCTTTTTGCTTCCTTCTCTTTCACCAATTTTCTCCTTTGCCCATCACTTTTAAGGGCATTTACTGTTTACTTGGATAGAGGTTCACAGGCATCATCCACACTCTGGTAACTTGACCAAGTAGCCATTTGTCACCCATGAGCATCAACAATGTCAGCTACAAGGAGCATCACATTCAAGTCCAATCCTGTTCTTGCCTCACCTAGAATAACAACAGCTTGCATTTATATAGCATCTTTAACATAGAAAAATGTCCTGACATGCTTTTCAGAAGCAAATTCAAAAAAAAAATGGACACTGAGCCAAAGGCAGAGATAGTTGGAATGTTGACCAAAAGCTTGCTCAAAGAGATGGGTTTAAAGGAGGGTCTTAAAGGAGGTGAGGGAGGTGGAGAGGTTTTGGGAGGGAATTCCAGCGCATTGGGCCTATGTGGCTGAAGGCACGGCCGCCAGTGGTGGAGGCAGCAGGAGAAACCAGAGTCAGAGGTTGTAGGCTGGAGGAGATTAGAAAGAGGGAGGGGTGAGGCCATGAAATTATTAAACATGAGAATTTTAAATTTGAGCAGATAATTTGTTCCTTTTCCCATTTTTGGGCCCTGAATGACAACAACTCTTTCTCTCTTTCAGGTCCTGTCATGAAATACTTGCAGCTGCTATTTTACTGTGTCCTGATTGACAAAGATAATGATGAGTTGGAAAGGAAGATGCACATACTGACATGACAAGAAAATCATCAACAGCATCTCTTGAAAACACCTGCAATCCTTGAGCTTGATGATGTCAGACTGAATGATTTGATCAGCGTAAAATCTGCGAATTTCTAGGTTTCCATGTGTTTTTACACTGAGGACTATGTGGTGAGAGATTTTATTCTGCTCGCCAAGCTGAATCTTAATTACTGTACAAGAAGTTCATTTTACTTTAGCAACATCCTAAAACACTCAACATTTGGTTTTAGAAAATATTAATTAAGAAAATCTGGGAGGCTTACCTGTTGCAGGGTTCATTGGGGAGAAAGCTGTAGGCTACTGGCGAGTGTAAGGTATTTAATGTCCTGTTATTTCTAAGATAGCAGTGGATCACCGACAGGTGATCATCTATCCCTAACAGGGTACAGGGTTATAAGGAAAAGTTGCAGCCTCCACATGAAGTGTTATTCATTAGTTTTGAGTTCTGTGTACTGGAACTGGGATTGGAATGTTTTATTGAATTATTTGTCCTGTCCCAACTTTTTACACTTTCACTAGTGATACAGTGCTGTTTCCAAAAGTTTCCTTTGTTTGTAATATGTTGACTTATGCCGCATTTACCTTATAGCACTGCCACTGGTGGCAGCCCCATTTCAGTAAATGAGATAGCACTATTGCCTTCACAAGAACTAGGGCAATAGTGCCACAGCAATAAGGTAACAGTTGCTGCCAGCAATTTCAGTTGCCATCTTTCTAGCTGTTCTTACAGTTCAGAGATTTGATTTCCCATTTTCTGGTCTACATGGCCCTTTCTTTGTAATTGGTGAAAATCCATCAGTCAAGAAAATAAAGTAAAGCTACAGCTTGAGACTTTCTATCAACTGTTTCTCACTGTTGCTGTTTTAGAATGTGCCCTGCAATGTAAATGGCTGAATTCCACAGAAAAGGAACCAAGGCTATTACAGAGCTTCTTCAATGACGTGGTTCTGTAATAAAAGCCTGGCATAAAATTGAGCTGTAATTTTGTTAGGTGAGGCATACAGTAATATTGCAGAACTTCACATAAACAATTCACCCTCAACCTCTGTCTCAAGTTTTGTAGATGTCCTAGTTTCTATCAGCCACAAGCACTGGTATTAAAAAAAAAGGGTTGGTTGGCATCAGAAAAAAGTATTTTGGTATACGCTATGCTTTTACTCTGATTGCTGATTTGAGCGTAGACTAAAGTCCCATTGTACACCATTTCAAACTGTATGACACAAAGGTATGAATTGGCTGTTACTAAATATATAATTCCCTGGAGTTTTAGTACAAGACAGAGTATACTCTCAATTTGTTGGCCTGAATCTTTTTAATTTTACTGAGGGACATTAGAACTACCCAGAGTTCCCATAGTACACCATTTTGTACATGGTGAGTCTGTATTTTCATCCATAATAGAAAAAAGGCTGTTAGATAAAAATGAAAATTCTAGACTTATTGCTGTGGTATTCTGCTCAAATCTAATGTACAGTTTTAGATTTAAATATACTTGGATTGGCTAAGATGTCTGTTGAATTGCACAATAAAATAAATACCTGTTGAGGTCACCTTCATTCTTAAAATCAAAAGCATCCTTCACATGGGCCACCAGGTTGGATGCAGGAAAAAAAAATTGATAATATCCCTTTAATCTATTTTGACATCTCAGATGAAAGAAATAATGTATGTGACTCCTTCCCACAGACTTAATGAGCCTGACTTATATATCCTAACAATAGTTCATTTTGACCCAAACAGCACATCCAGAAATCCCAGGCAATATAAAAGGGTCAAAGCTCCAGCATCACATGTCGCTATACCTGCAAATAGAACGCTCCCCAGGTGCACTGGAGAGGGAAATTGGCCCCTTTCTTTTCATAGCTAAAGCAACAATGTCCCCAACACGTGATCAGATTATAAAAATCGCCATGAATTTCTCAAATTCCCCCTTGAATTGGAAAGGAAGTCTCCGTGACCCAGCTAAACATAATGAATTGGTTTCAAAATATTAGTTATTCCTCGATTAGATATTCCCAACACACTGCCATCCAGTACTGGTGTTAGAGCGCAGCTTCACTGCTGTAAGAAATTGGTTGTTCTGAAACTACCCTCTGATCTTATGCTGTCTTCTCTCCAGTCAAGATCTTATGAAACCCAAATAGTACCTTACTTGGCTTGTGAAGTAGATCGTTGATCACCCATTTAACTGTATAGCTTTTAATTGCTGTACCATTGATAGCCTACGGATTGGTTATTTTTTATGCTACTCTATCATTTCCATTACTTGCTAATAGTGCTTGCACATCAAGATCTGCTTATCACTAGTATAGGTCTTCTCCTCCCCTACCCCCTTCTAGAAATGAAAGACTTGCATTTATATCGTGCCATTCACAACCTCAGGACATCCTAAAGTGCTTCACAGCCACTGAAGTACTTTTGAAGTGCAGTCACTGTTGTAATGTAGGAAACACGGAAGCCAATTTGCACATGCGAGGTCCCACAAAAAGCAATGAGATAACAACCAGATAATCTATTTTGAGTGATCTTGGTTGAGGGATAAATATTGGCCAGGACACCAGGGAGAACTTTCCTGCTCTTCTTCGAATAGTGCCATGAGATTTTTTTACGTCCACCTAAGAGAAAGATGGGACCTTAGTTTAACATCTCATCTGAAAGATGGCACCTCCGTCAGTGCAGCACTCCCTCAGTACGGCACTGGAGTGTCAGCCTAGATTTTATGCTCGTCTCTGGAGTGGGACTTAAACCCACACCCTTTTGACTCAGGCAAGAGTGCTAACACTGACAGCCGACATGAATTTCCACATTTCACCTGCAATTGAAAAATCACTGGCAAGAGACCATCCTCTGTGGTTAGTGGAACTTCGTAGTTTATCTCCCATATCTGGCATTATAAGTAACTGATCTATTCCCTTCCAAATTGAATGGAATAGTTCACTGATGGGGGTAGAAAATCAAGTCAGGCACAGGACTACGGCTGACAAATCTGCAGAGTTCCTTGATACATGTATATTCAATATAGATCACATTTGGCCAAAGGATTGAACTGCACCATTAAGGATCTACCACTTGTCCTGCTGATATAAATTCTTGGATTCACACTCTGGCTTAGAAAGTGCCTTTTGTGTGATGAGTAACTGAGGAAGCAATGAATTATGGAAAAATGACAGGCTATTCTGCCAGAACATGGCACATGGAACAACCAAAATGAAGAGCTGAAGTAAAGGGTTGCAGATCTGCCAGGGATGGTTTGAGTTCATGAAGTAGAGGAGTCAGGTAACTAACCACCTTGACATTCACAATGTCCAAGAATTTCTCTCCCATTGTATAAAAGGACTCAAACTATACAATGTAAAGGAAACAAGAAATACTGAATAATATTGGTGAAGATTTACTTTGTCACTCAACGCTTCAACTTTATAGTTAAAATATAAATCAAATCATCACGATTCCATCTTGTCCACTACTATTTGAGACAGATTTGCCTAGGCCTTCCACACCTGCCCCCTCCCCTCCGATTGGGGTCCACCACCTCTGCGGTGGGACTTCCACCTACGCCAGAGATGACCCGCTGTCTCTGGCTATATTTCCAGCTCCAGAGTCATTTACTGCAGTAGACAGCTCCCCAACTTCAGCCAGGAAGTCATGCCAGTGGCGGGGGGGTGAAGACTTGCTGTGGCAGGCATGGGGGGGTGGGCAGGGAAGAGAAATAGCTCAAGCCTGCAGAAGGATGGCAAAGACACCAGACAGTTCCAGAACCTTTTCGCAGTTTTCAGGAAGCAACATTTGGGAGGAAATCAAGAACTCCAAGATGATCATTTAGAATGAGCACGTGAAACTGTCAGGTTATTTGATACTCGCATGCAGTCACTCCCAAACTTCTAAAAATACCCTCATCTGCAATCTGCTAGAGATTACATTTAAAATACAACTTGACTGCCCTTTCTTTTACTGGATCATATACAAAATTGCATTTTTTTCTTCTCTTTAACGTTGCTCACTTATTGTCTAATTCATTCTTCTGACGATCTTGCTAGATTCATGCTGTATGCGATTTTGTTACTGCACACTTGTGTGCTGTGGTGCTATTCTCATACTGATGGCAGGTGCAGTAATAACCAATTCATTCAATGCCAGCATTAACTTTGATCATTCTCAAATTCAAGCAAGTTAGATTTTTAATATGTACTTAAAAAAAAACAAAGAAATAAACACCTTCACAAATATTGTCCTCTTTGCTTTTGATGCAAGGTCAATTGTACATTGATAGAGGAACGAGGAAATCAGAGATCAAACGCATCCTCCTCTTCATCGGAGAAATTATGGCCTGGAAAATGAAAATAAACTTGCTTTAGAAAATAGTCCAGCAATCTGTTTTTTTATTCGTTCACGGGATGTGGCCGGCATTTATTGCCCATCCCTAGCGAGATTTTTTTTACAACTGAGTGGCTTGCTAGGCCATTTCAGAGGGCAATTAAGAATCAACCACATTGCTGCGGGTCTGGAGTCACATATAGGCCAGACCGGGTAAGGACGGCAGGTTTCCTTCCCTAAAGGACATTAGTGAACCAGATGGGTTTTTACGACAATCCGGTAGTTTCATGGCCACCATTACTGATACTAGTATTTTAATTCCAGATTTTTTATTTAATTAATTGAATTTAAATTCACCAGCCGCCGTGGCGGGATTTGAACTCGTGACTCTGGATTTTAGTCCAGGCCTCTGGATTACTAGCCCAGTAACATAACCACTACGCTACCGTACCCTTTCAGTTTTCTATAGCACTTCTCAGTTAAATAAAGCATTTAGTTCCTATTGTGAAGATGCCAAAAATACACAAATCAGTACAAGAACCAAGTCTAGCCATGGTCTCATTGGAAACTTGTACAGCTGGCTTCAAGGCCTCTGCACAATGAAAAGAGGTGGACGGAGGGCAGGAAGAGTCAGCCTACATTCCTGCTCCAGATCAAAATCTAGTGATTCCGCTGGAAAATATGAAGTGAGGATGAGTTTTAATGTCATGTTAAATTCAATGTGCTCACACATAAACAATTACTATATGGGCAAGATACCACAGGACTGCCTGCACCCCTGGAACTGTATCCCAGCAAGAGTCAGTGCTTTCATGGGAGGATGAGAACACCTGGGGGTAGATCTCTCACCATAATATCGGTGGAAACCACAGAGAACCAGTGTAAACGGTTGTTTCTTTGGGAGTGTCCACCAATCTTCCACCAAAGTTCCAGCAGGAGATCGAAGAACACCCGTAGAAATTCCAGGTGCTGGTTTCTACACGGATGGGATAATCTTACCAATCTTTCTCCACTTTAATTATTAACATTTACAATGACCAACCATACTTCCTCCTTACAGTAGGTGCAAGATACTTACTCATGAAAGAAGCATATATACTTGAGACAACAGAACCATTTTCACTTCTTACGGATCAGTAATATTTCAAGTGTAGCTTTTCACCATTCTATCATACATTAACATGATTTAAACAAATATGCCACTGTTATGGAAAGTAATCAGAGTAGTCACCTTTGATATGTTGCCTATGGTTACCATCTTCCTCCTCCATATCCTCTTCACTATTCCAGTAATTTTCATCAAACGCGTCCTCATCTGGGTAATCATTCCGCCAATTATTTTCTTCATTCTCATCATCTTCATCCTCATATGCTTCATCTGCAATCATTTCCTCGCCAACCTGTAACACAAACAGTGTCACACATTGTACTAAGAACATACCTATCAATCGGCACACAGTCATTTATAGTCTTCTGGTGACACAACGTCCAAGGGCCATTGATTGTAATGGACAACCTGAAATCATCCTGCAAATTGTCTTCAGGTTTTTTTTATTTCTGGAATCTTTACTCAAGTGTGACATCTTGCAATCCTGCCTTGTTTTAAAGCAAACAGGCAACACTTTGCTGAATAACAATGTGTTCAATTGTTGCTAAATTCACATATATAGAAAGAAAACTTAACATGGAGCAGACTATGTGACTCCTAACTCACCAGTTCATTCTCCTCATAATATGGTACCACTGAGAGGATGTCTTGGATCCCACCTCCAGTAATGTAGCTGTCAGTATAATATATGTCATAAACGTACTCCTCCATATTCTCCCGGTGTTCTGCCCCTTGACCAGAATCTGACACTGTAAGCTTCTCCCGGATCATTCTTACAGAGTTACACAGAATTGCCTGAGGATCGTCCTGCCCTGGACCAGGATCCTAAAATAGAACAAATCCTACAAGTGAGATAATGGGCTCCCATGATGGTTCATTTGGTTAAGAAAATATATAGCTGATCTTAGCCACTACGGCAGTTGAGGTCCTGCAATTGACCACCTCTGGGTTAGGGAGGGGGAAACAGCTGAGGCTATTGTTCTTATGTGGATGTCAGGCAAGGACAGAATCAGGCTCAGGTGTGGTGCACCTAATGGTCAAATAGCCTGCCAACTTGCACTGATCAGTCTCACACAAGAATGGCCTCAAGTAAGGTACTAGAGAGCAACCAGCAGCCATGGAACCATAGTCCAACACGAGTCAATAAACTTCATGAGAAAAGTAGCAGACAAACAAAAGTGGAACATGGACATGGAATATCAGGGACAGGCAGGGTTTGACTGACACAGAAGGCATGAAGGAGAGATGGGGATATAGAAAGAATGCAAAGCTTGAGGGCATAGGGAAGAAGACTGTAGTCAACACCACATGGAGTTCCCCACAATAGAACACGCTGCTGGGGTCAATCTAAGGATACGTGCACCACCTAAAACAGCAGTAGCTGCTGTCATTATAGTGAATAGAAATTGGGCTGATTGCCTAAACTAACTTCACACCATACCATCAACAGAAATAAGAATTTAAACATCTGTCAACAATGATCCCTTTCCTCATGTACCAGGGCCCAACTTTCAGGACATCCTTATAGATAGATGGACACGTCTCTTATTGTTGATGCACCAGACCAGTGGTTTCTATTGTCAGAACTGACCCACTTTGGACCAGAGCCTGAAACAACTGTATTGAATATCCTGTTCCAGCCCACTTATATGCCAGGCGGAGTGAAAAATGTTTCTATGCACACTGCCCTCATCTGTCATCCAGTTAAACAAGCCTTTTATAGGAGGGCAGCACCAGTGGTCAGTTAGAGGGCAATGAGGGCTCCATCATATCAACCAGAATATTGCTTCCAACCTCACACTGGCAAGTGGCTTCTGCTCATGTAGAGTTTACCAACAATGTTTGATACAAGGAAGACTTTTTATTTATGATTAAATGCACAGAGCTGAAGGATTGAGCTTCACCCAGGCACCATTGGGGTCTATTTTCCACTGACTTAGCACATGAAACAATCTGCATTGATTGATGGTAGCGGGCAGTATCTGATCAATAACAATTACATCAGCCTCACATTACTGAATGGACAGAAAGGCAGCAGCCAATTCCTTCTCTCAGAACCCATGGGAATTGACACTTGGAAGTCTGTGAAGAAGCCTTTTTTCCCCAAAAACAAACCTTGTTTTATGTGCCAACTTACCCTGTCCAAAGACTGTCAAGGAGGATTACATTTAAAAGCAAGATTAGGAATGGCCTATGTGGCATATTGGCTCTCCTTGGAATTTGGTGAGGATCATCTTAACCTTAACACTGAGGAGTCACTCACCAAAGAACACATTAGCTACCAGATTCTGCATGTCCATGAGGTGTACCCAATAGCGGGATCTAGGCTGTACACACAGTACCAGCTCCAGTGTCACTGCCTTTAAAAATCCAAAAATAATAATATCGGTCTGAAACAGCCCTGCTCTAATCACAACACAATGGAATCACAAAACCCAAAGTCACAAACAATACTCTTTACTGCGTGATGTTCAGATCAGTTTCACAAGACCCTGGTCTTACCTTGGAACCTTTGTGCTTTGAGCCTCCTTTATCCTTTTCAATCTGTTCATCATTCTGGACAATATCAAACACTTGGATTTCCCCTGCAGACTCAACGCCATCTTTGTTACTTCCAGAAGTTGTGTCGCTTTTCTTTAAAACAAGCACCAACACATACTTTAAAAAGTCATGAACTTCATGTAAAAACAAGCTCTACCCAAGTCAGGGAGAACCCAATACTCCCCTGCTGAGTCCATCTCAGTATTGCTGCAAGATCCACGAACACTCAGTGCTACATTACCCATTCCATCTATGTGGATACCAGCCAGTATCATTTTCTTCCCTCCCTTGCTCCCACAAAGCATTATTCTCCTCTCTCTCTCTCTCTCTTTCTGTGGCCCTACCTTGATCCTTCACACATGATCAATACAAATGAAGGAGGCCATTCATCCCAAATTAGTTGATCCTTTCAGAACAAAAGACCTACAATCACCCATCGCATCATCTAAGTGACTCTTGAATAAGTAGTTTTCCTCTAAACTACCTTACCAAGAAGGCCAAGTACAGGTCACTCTGTGCATGAAGAACTTCCTAACACCAGTGTTAAATTTTCCTTTCACTGATGATTTTGACCTTGTTTGAATATGCTGGCATACCTTAAAAATAATCCTCCAGATTAACCTTATCTGTGTCAATAACATCTTTTATAAAGTCCCCTCTCAGTGGCCTCTTTCCAAAGCTGAACAGCCCTGTTTCTCCCCTCATAACTCAATCCTTTAACACTAGGGAATAGCCTTGTGTCTGTTCTCTGCAACACCACCATGGGCTTGAATGTGTCAGACCACCTGCTGTTGCCTTGCTTGGGAAGTTTCAAGTCTAAACTGATGCTATGGGAAATGGAGTTTAGCAATCAACTTTGTGCAAGCGAAACCACCCTGCTACTAACAGCCCAAATTGAATACTGAATTATCGCTACAGACCTTTCACTTGTTCTATGAAATCTTGAACCAAAAGGAACAAGTTATTTAAAACCTATACTACAGTTGAAAATAAAATTGTGTCATTGAAATTTTCCAATAGCTCAGTGGATGAATGCACTTTATGATGTGGTTTGAGCCTTAGTGTCTGCGGAGTTTTCACATCTCAACCAGGGGAGGGGGGGGGGGGGGCGGTGAGAGAGATACAACAGATTAACCTCAGTGTTTCTTAGGCTAGGGAGGTAGGGAAAAAGTAATGGCCGGCTTCCTACTCCTGATTAATATCCAGTGAAAAACAAAGCTTAGCTGGGAACCCCAGATGCCCTCCACAGTCAAACTGCTTGCCAACACTCACTGTCTACACTTATGCATGAAGAATGACTGCCTGTGGAAGGTACTGAAAGGTTGTTGCCACCTGTGTAATTATATTCCAGCATGGCACAGCACCTTTAAGAAAGGGTGGCAGAAACCTGGGGAAAGAGAAGAATGAGAAACGGAACAGATCCTGACCTCTAGCTTCTCATAAATCACTCACTCAAAATGTCACTCGAGAAGGTAGTTGCTAGATCACTGGTTAGCAGTAGTTTCCATTTATTATTGAGTCTTACATCAACTATTGTTCACTCCAGACAGGCAATTCTTGATACACTTGTGTCTTTAGTAGAGGCAGTCACATTACCTTCCAGCTGTCTCGGTCTAGTTCACGCTGAGCTCCAGAGGTTTCTGTTCCAGATTGTCGATCGTTCTTCACGTCACCCGATTGAGATTCGGAAACTTCTTCGGCTGAAAGATTTCTTCTGTGGCTTGCAATAACTTTGTACCGTCTCTCCTGACTGGCTGCCTGGCGAGATGCTCGCGCACAGAATTGGATACGCTGGGCACTGGTCTCAGAGGGTTTAAGGGCCTGCAAGGCCTTGTCTTTAGAGATAGCTTCTCTCACGTGCCTCTGAACAGGATCGTCCTACAGAGACAGTGCAACAATCAATCCCTCTGCATTTAGAATATACAATTTATCAAATTGTTTGTGTGTAGATTATTCACTAATTTAAAGGGGAAGGAAAGTCCAGGAGAGTACTTTCTGTTCAAAGACCTCTTCCATTTGATCAAAGAAGGTAATAGGCTGAGGAGAATTTTGATTTCACATTTTTTATTAAAAAAACAATTTTTATGCCAGGCCGTTCCAGTAGTATTACTGATGAAAAATGCTCCTCCATGTCCTGGAAATCTGCATTCTTGGCCATTAATAATAGTTCCAGAAGCCAGGTAGCCCTTGGGCCTAATTTGCAGGCTCTGCCATTTCTTTATGGAGCCACATAAGGACACAGGGGATGTCACAAAAGTGGCTTAAAACATCCCTTCAGCCTATTATTTCTTACATAAAATAGGGAAATATCTTAAACAAAAAATATTTACCCATATCTTTGTTTTACTTTTAATAAATGCATATTTCAGCACTTCTAGTCAATAGTTCTCACCAAGATCTCACCTCACTTTCTTACTCCTCCTGACACTGCCACTTGCCAACTACACAACCTGCTTTCTCAGCTTTTCTTCAAAGAAAATTACAAAGAAATAAATGTTCTAAATTCTTTTAGTGTCAAGTATCTGACCAACCATCAACCCACATGCCTTGCTGAGTAAAACTGCCACAAACATGATTCCATAGAATCATGCAGCTCCATATTGGTGGCCAGGTCAGCCCTGCATTGTGATATCCCATCAAAATGACGAGCCACTCTGGGATGCAGGTAAGTGCCTCCACAATAAATCCAATAGGGAATTCAGGAGAAACTTCCTTACCCAAAAAGTGGTAAGAATGTGGAACTCGCAGTAGTAGAAGTAGTTGAGGCGAACAGCATAAATGCATTTAAGGGAAGCTAAATAAGCATGAGGGAGAATGGAATAGAAGGCTATGCCAATAGGGTTAGATGAAATGGGGTGAGGAGGCTCATGTAGAGCAGAACAGGCCAATTGGGCCGAATGGCCAGTTTCTGTGCTGTAGATTCTAGGTAATTAGTAACGTTGATAGAGCAATCATGTAGGGAACAAAGTTCCAAATGATGGGTCACCATCAAAACAGGAAATCTTTACTTTTTTGAAAAAGTATATTCTTTATAACCGGAATACATATGTTTTGAGAGATGCGTCCATCACATCTTGTCACACGTGCAAATTTCTGTTTCACACTTTAGAAAAAGTATAAAAGAGAGCCAGTCATTTCCTGCTGTTTTCTTCTGACCTTCAGTTGAGCACCAGGATATACAAGCACCTGCCAATCTAAAGAGAAACTTCTATTGCAAGGGAAATATCCTCAAACTGATCCTCAGGATCTGCTGAACAACAATTAGCTGGTAACTGATCTCAGATATCACCAGAACTTGTGGCCTTAGAGGGGCCAGGCCACATTAGCAGCAGAATAATACGCAGTACTCACTTTAACGGGGATTGTTCGGTGAGCAACGCCGCGGGAGCTCGGCGAGTAACGTACGGTGGGCCCGACACTGCCTTCCCTCCCCTTTAAAGGCCACTCCCCTTTAAATTACACCCAAGCCCGGGTCCTCTCCATGGACCGTCCCTGAGCCCCGGTGCCCGCACGCAATGCCGAGGCCCCGGCCCCGGCCCCGGCCTTACCTGAGAGCCGATGGTCCCAGCCAGTTTGAAGAGGGTCCGCAGAACATGTTCTCCTGGGCCCTGCTCCCCGGGCTCGCCGCCAGATCGCAGCCGCTTACAGGCCAGCAGCAGGGCCTCGGCCGGCTCGGCACCGCGCTTCCGCTTCACCCGCAGCACGGCGGCCGCCATGGCCGGAGGAAGGAAGCGCGGAGCGGCCCGGCCGCGGATCGCAGTGACTCTGGGCCCGGCCCGGCCGCGGATCGCAGTGACGCTGGGCCCGGAGCGGAGCGGCCCGGCCGCGGATCGCAGTGACTCTGGGCCCGGCCCGGCCGCGGATCGCAGTGACTCTGGGCCCGGCCCGGCCGCGGATCGCAGTGACTCTGGGCCCGGAGCAGAGCGGCCACCTCTGCGCTCAACCACTGACGTCTGGGCGGAAACAGCGACTCCCCGCGCTTCTTAAATGGATCCAGAACCCGCACCGCACCCCAACTGCTCTGCACTGGATCCAGAGGTGCTCCCCCCCCCCCCCACTCTGCACTGGATCCAAAGGTGCTTCCCCCCCCCCTCTGCACTTGGTCCAAAGGTGCTTCCCCCCCCCCCCCTGCACTGGGTCCAAAGGTGCTTCCCCCCCCCCCCCCCACACTCTGCACTGGGTCGAGAGGTGCTCCCCCTATGCTTTGAACTAGATGCAGAGGTGCTCTTCCCCCCCCCCTCCCCCTCGCTCTGCACTGGATACAAAGATGCTCCCCCCCCCCACCATGCTATGAACTGGATGCAGAGGTGCTCCCCTATACTATGAACTGGATCCAGAGGTGTTCCCCCCCACCCCACTGCACTGGGTCCAGAGGTGCTCTTTTTCCCCCGCCCCATGGTCTGCGCTGGACCACGAGCCACACCCCCATGGTCTGGTCTACTTTGTGACCTGGAGAGAAAGAATCCAGAAATCCCCTATCACGGGGTAGAGAGTCTGTCTTGCTCTCTCCCTGTTAACTGCTGGGAGGTGAACATGTTCCACCAACACTAGATATTAGATGCTCCGCCCATGAGCTGGAGGGAATGGTCATCCAGGTTTTCTGTGCTCTACCTTGGCAATTATGGGGCTCCTGACTCAAACATACAAGTTCCTATACGTCTTTATTATCACAGATAAAGCCAAGAATGGTGGAGCATAAGTGGCGTGCACAAATCCTTCTTTCTGACTTTTTAAAAATTCATTCATGGGATGTGGGTGTCGCTGGCAAGGCCAGCATTTATTGCCCATCCCTAATTGCCCTTGAGAAGGTGGTGGTGAGCCGCCTTCTTGAACCGCTGCAGTCCGTATGGTGAAGGTTCTCCCACAGTGCTGTTAGGTAGGGAGTTCCAGGATATGGACCCAGCAACCATGAAGGAACGGCAATATATTTCCAAGGTGGGATGGTGTGTGACTTGGAGGGGAACGTGCAGGTGGTGTTGTCCCCATGCACCTGCTGCCCTTGTCCTTCTAGGTGGTAGAGGTTGCGGGTTTCGGAGGCGCTGTCGAAGAAGCCTTGGCGAGTTGCTGCAGTGCATCCTGTGGATGGTGCACACTGCAGCCACAGTGCGCCGGTGGTGAAGGGAGTGAATGGGGTGGCAATCAAGAGGGCTGTTTTGTCCTGGATGGTGTCGAGCTTCTTGGGTGTTATTGGAGCAAATGGAGAGTATTCCATCACACTCCTGACTTGTGCCTTGTAGATGGTGGAAAGGCTTTGGGGAGTCAGGAGGTGAGTCACTCGCCGCAGAATACCCAGCCTCTGACCTGCTGTTGTAGCCACTGTGTTTATGTGGCTGGTCCAGTTAAGTTTCTGGTCAATAGTGACCCCCAGGATGTTGATGGTGGGGGATTCGGCGATGGTAATGCTGTTGAATGTCAAGGGCAGGTGGTTAGACTCTCTTGTTGGAGATGGTCATTGCCTGGCGCGAACGTTACTTGCCACTTATCAGCCCAAGCCGGGATGTTGTCCAGGTCTTGCTGCATGCAGGCACAGACTGCTACGTTATCTGAGGGGTTGCGAATGGAACTGAACACTCTGCAATCATCAGCGAACATTCCCATTTCTGACCTTATGATGGCAGGAAGGTCATTGATGAAGCAGCTGAAGATGGTTGGGCCGAGGACATTGCCCTGAGAAACTCCTGCAGCTATGTCCTGGGGCTGAGATGATTGGCCTCCAACAACCACTACCATCTTCCTTTGTGCTAGGTATGACTCTAGCCACTGGAAAGTTTTCCCCCTGATTCCCATTGATTTTTAGGTACGCCTGGTGCTGCTCTTGGCATGCTCTTCTACACTCCTCATTGAACCAGGGTTGATCCCCTGGCTTGTTGGTAATGTTAGAGTGAGGAATATGCCGGGCCATGAAGTTACAGATCATGCTGGAATACAATTCTGCTGCTGCTGATGGCCCACAGCACCTCATGGATACCCAGTTTTGAGCTGCTCAATGTGTTCTGAATCTATCCCATTTAGCATGGTGGTAGTGCCACACAGCACATTGATGTCCTCAGTGTGAAGATGGGACTTCGTCTCCACAAGCACTGTGCGGTGGTCACTCCTACCAACACTGTCATGGACAGATGCATCTGTGACAGGTAGATTGGTGAGGACGAGGTCAAGTAGGTTTAACAAATTTCAATATTTTTTTGAAGAAGTCACCAAAATGGTGTATGAGGGAAGCCCAGTCGACATTGTCTACTTAGACTTCCAAAAAGCTTTCGACAAGGTACCACACAAGAGGCTTCTCTACAAGATCAATGCCTCTGGTATTAGGGTAAGCCTAGGGTAATTTTTAACGGGGAGCCGGGAAGAGGGGGAATTCCCGACAGGCCAGCCAGATTGACAGGAGAACAGCCAGGGAGCAGATGCCAGCAGGTAGGTCTTAGATTGGGGGTGGGGTCACCAGGAGGTCAGGGGTCATCAGGAGGGTCATCAGGGGTGTCGGATATCATTGTCGGGGTCGGACATATGGAGGGGGTCCGCTGATTGTGTATGTGGGATTGCAGCAGGTAGGCTTGTTGGGCCTGGAGGAAACACTTCTGCTCCTCCTGGCCCACAAGCAGTGCAATAAAGGCACTTATCTGCTGATCCAGGTCTTCTCACCTCCTCTTAAGTATCAAGAATCAGGCAGCCTGGGAGTCATGGCCCCCGGGACTTAAAAATAAAAACCTGTCAAAATGGAGGCCCGCAGCCTCCTTAAAAGATTTCACTGAAGGCCCTGCCTCCTGAGTGTGGATTGGTCGCCCACCCCTAGACCCACCTCCGTTAAAACCGGAAGCGGGTGGGTTGGGGTCAGGTTTTACCTTTTTTTTTTTACATTCCCACCCGTCCCCAACCCATCTAATGGTCAGGTTAAAATTTACCCCATTGAGCTGGATTAAGAACTGGCTGGAAGGACGTAGGCAGAAAGTGATTAGAGATGGATTGGTGACAGATCTCCAAACAGATCCACATCCATCTGGTGTTGGGACCATTGCTTTTTACTATTTTTATTAACGAGCTAGGTATTGGTGTTGCGGGTACAATCTGAAATTTGCAGAAGATACCAAGATCTGAGTGTCAGGACAGTAGATGATGCTCGACTGCTTCAGACAGATCTTGATGTGTTGGGTGATTGGGCTCATGACTGGCAAATGATGTTTAATTTGGAGAAGTGCAGTGTTATGGACGTGGGCAGGACAAATGCTTAACATACATATACCCTTCAGGGAAAAGCATTAAAGCAGGTGGAGAAAGAGATCTGGGTGTTCTAGTGCACAGATCTCTAAAGGTTGATGAGCAATGCCGTGAAGGGATAGTTAGAGTGAATAGGGTGTTGTAGTCAATTGTCCTATAAATGCACCCCAAGACAAAGCAGATTATTTTGTCCTTATACAAGACCTTGGTCAGGCCTCAGTTGAAATACTGTGTCCAGTTTTGGTCTCCTCACAGGGTGGGTGATACTGAAGTGTT
Source organism: Heptranchias perlo (assembly GCF_035084215.1). Lineage (NCBI taxonomy): Eukaryota > Metazoa > Chordata > Chondrichthyes > Hexanchiformes > Hexanchidae > Heptranchias > Heptranchias perlo. The sequence continues at coordinate 17,071,345 of NC_090340.1, forward strand.
GAAAGGGTGCAGAGGAGGGCCACAAGATCAATTCACAGCTTAAAGCATCTTAGTTATCAAGATAGGCTAAAAGAGCTGGGACTCTACACTTTAAGAGAAGTATAGACTTGGGGGTGATCGGATTGAGGTTTATAAGATGAAAGAAATCGACTGTTTACCGATTGACAGTTTGTTCCAATTAAATAAGTTAGGGAGGACCAGGGGTCACAATTTTAAGATGTATAAGGCCAGATCGAGGTTAGACGATAGGAGGTGGTTCTTTTCCCAGAGAATAGTGGCCCTCTGGAACAGGCTGCCAAATTGGCCTGGATTTTCGCCTCTTCCAGGAGATCACATGGCGTGGGGTGGTGGAGTGTATATATTGTGATACACAAGGTATCACGATTGTGTGGTCCATCCACACACTGGATGGACCAGAGGGTTTTTTCCTGTCAGTCATTGTTCATACGTTCCCCAGCAAGCAATAATCACTGCAGGAGAGTGAGGGAGGGTAGAAAATGATGAGGAAAAAAACACAAGGCTTCAAAACTACAAACATGGCAGTCCTGTTATTAATCCTTAATCTAACTGCCTAAGAGGAAGGTAGATATCAAAAGGAAATAATCCAAATATGTATGAGGGCTTCTCCAACTAATTAATCTTCAATGTAAAGAGTTCCTATTATATTGTTTTAGTTCATACATTCGACTTCATTCACTGTCAGACAGGAAAGACTCAGTATTTCAGTTTGCAATGCTCATTAGAACCAAGACAACATCTTAGATCTTCCCATGTTTGTTTTCTTTTAAAACATAAACCCGTACTGGGGAGGGGACAAGAGCAAGGTAAACTCTGAAATTCTGATCATCCATTCTGACAGGTCATCAAATGCCATAGTTACCAAAAGCAAGATCATAGCAGAAACATTTACTGTAAACAGTACAATATGTACAGTGTCCACTTTGTACACAATTTACAACTTAGTTACAAAACGTAGCTTCATTTCCTAAATTCTGTAGCTTAGCAATATAGTTTCTGCAGCAGAAATGGAGCAGCAATGTTAATATTTAAACAGTGACAGAAATGATAACGATGTAACAAATCGCATAAACCTCTCCACAATACAGACTCAGTGGACCAACAGGAAGAAGTACCTTCCACTCTAGTCATTAAATGGGTTCTTACTGCACGGGGCACATCCTCCTGTACTGAACGCGATACAAGCATGAGCGTGAGGGGACACCTCAGGTGTGTGAAGGTCTAAAAATAAAAACACCAAGTGGATAAAGGTTTCAAGGAGATGCAGAGCTTTGGAACGGACCTGGCCCACACAAGATCGAATCAGACCCCTGACCCTCGAGAAGCAGGCCTGCTGCTTACTCGACTATCCAAGGGCTTAAAAAAAGTCAAAATATTAATCAGTTCTGTAAGCTTATTTACAACTGACGTGTGCTCAAACAGACACTTGGCCAGTCACTGGAGGAACTGCCCGAGTACAGACCACGGAAAGCTCTTCTCTGCAGCTCCCTCACCAACCTGTAGTATCACATTGGGCTGCTACCAAGAAATGGCAGAGAAACAAAAAGCAGGCGTCACAAAGACAAACTAATTAAAGTAAAATAAATTCCGTCCCCCTTGCCAAAAAATAGCCCTTTCAGGACTCCTCAAACAGCACATTTCTCTTTCATCCTGTGTCATTAATGGAATGGCCAGAATACTGCCTCCCCTTCCTGTCCAGTGGATTCTTCCCTTTGTTTAAAAACAGAATCAGCGCGAAACCACTTCAGCCTTTGGTTTCAGTCTTGGGCCAATTCAGCAGCATGTGGACTATGGGCAGGCAGTGTCCCAACGACACGGCTGTTAATGCCTCCACTGATCTTTCCTCTCCATGCTGTGGCTTTTACATGACTTACCCGATCGGCTGTCAGGCAAAGCTTAGCTCCTTCTCCCAGAAACAACCCACACGCAAAAAAAATGCAGTTGATTGTTAGTTTACACTTTGTGCACCAATGAGTATCAGCAGGAAACCAAGCTGTATGAAAACCAGAGTGCAGGAGGTCAGGGGCAGTGGGGGGGCGGGGGTTCATAGGTCACTGCATGAGGCCAGGATAGTGGGGAATCAGAGGTCGTTGTGCATGAGGCCAGGGGCAGTGTGTGGCCTGAGGTCACTGTGCAGGAGGCCTGGGGCAATATGGAATCAGAGGTCACTGTGCAGGAGGCCTGGGGCAGTATGGGATCAGAGGTCACTGTGCAGGAGGCCTGGGGCAGTATGGGATCAGAGGTCACTGTGCAGGAGGCCTGGGGCAGTATGGGATCAGAGGTCACTGTGCAGGAGGCCTGGGGCAGTATGGGATCAGAGGTCACTGTGCAGGAGGCCTGGGGCAGTATGGGATCAGAGGTCACTGTGCAGGAGGCCTGGGTAGTGGGGGGTAAGAGGTCACTGTGCAGGAGCCCTGGGCAGTGAGGGTCAGAGGTATTAAGGGGGGTAAGAGGTCACTGTGCAGGAGGCCTGGGGCAATGAGGGTCAGAGGTCACTATGCAGGAGGCCTGGGTAGTGGGGGGAGGGGGGTTAGAGGTCACTGTGCAGGAGGCCTGGGGCAGTGGGGGCGGGGGGGGGGGTCAGAAGCTATGTTTATTTTGCCACTTGGTTTACCACACGGTATAAATGGGGAGGTTTCATTAAGCAGTGCAACAACCTCTTAATTTCACACAAATGCAATACTGGTTTTAATTGTGCAGTATAAACAATTCTGGACCTTAGCTGACCCAACTACATAAAATACCAAAACAGGAAGTGGGCGGGGAAGTGTTGGAAAAACAAAACAATTGACGCATGTAAACTGACAACCAACATGTGCAAATAGCTGTATCGCCCGTAATACTAGGACTGCCATAAATAGTTCTTTAGTGGAACTAGTGGATTATATGATCCATTAGTGTATCTTTAACTTGGCCACTTTGCAGGAGGCCAGGGTTAGTGGGGGTAGATCCTAGAATCAAGTTATGAAGACTTTGCTGTTCATTTTACTGTCAGCATTAATGAATGAAGTTTAGTTCCAATGTCAGTCAGACAGACACGGTCGCAGTGTACAGAGCTGGAAACCTGCTGGTCTGGTCAGAAATAGACTCAGTACTACAAGAACTTCAGACCATACGTGCAGTGACTTCATTAAACTGCAAGCGAGAGTAAATAGAGCATTGCTTCTCCCAGAAGCAGCCTGACGAATGGCTTTTACTGTGGATGAAAACGCCTGGAGTGGGAGTCCTGTATCCTTGGAATCATTGGACATCACACTCCCAGCTACTGTTAAAGGGCCCAGTGAAAACCAGAATAAGTTACAATTGGAGCTGTGCATCTCTTGCAAAATCAAGCAAGCCATGTGACCAGTAATTATGGTGCAGGGCCTGGTTAAATTACCTGTCAGTATTACGGTCACAACCTACGTTCAAAACTTAGTTCAATCCCACCACCCAGTCAGTCTCCAGGCAATTCTTTAGCTTCTGACAGAACCTGCCAACTTAGCTGGAGGTCCCACTCAACATTACTGCACAGACAATGAAACATGGCTCGGCATTCGATGTGAGCAATCCGTTCAAGAACTGCCCTCCAACGCTATGTACTTTTTTTTTGTGAATTTTGTGCTCAAGATGAGGGATGTTAGTGCTAAGAAATGGACCAATTTCTATTTTAAGCATGTAGTGTCAAGCAGTCCCAGGTCTAGTACTAAGCAGTTACAGAGTAAAGCTCCCAGCAACATGCCTCAGCCCCCTGTCTCAGAGAGGACCCCCTATTACACCAATGTAGCATTTCCTTCAGTTTCCCAGACCTCCCATTCTGCAGTGTATTGAGTGACATTCCCAATTTAGTGCCAAATTAAGGGCAGTTTTATGCCATGGGCTCATACCCACCAGGCAATGGAATCGAGACTGCCCAAACTCATTTCACGTAGGATGCTTAGAGCAAGAGGTCAGAGGAGGCATCCACCAGTCAGTTTGGCTTGGATTTGTATCCAGCTTCCAGGGGTGCAGACAGCATCTAACCCACTGCAGCACCCAGTACCTCTGCTGAATTTAATTACTATTACTCTTCAACTTGTGGGAACCAAGTCAAACACCACACAAGCAGTGTGGAAATATATCAGCAGCAAACCATGAAAACTGAAAAAAAAACTGCACAAACCACTGAGCGAGTAATACTCCCGCTAAACAAAGACCGGGTTACCAACGACAGCCTTATCGACTGTGGTTGTTACAGGTCTGTGCTTGTGCTAGTTGTACAACATTCTCATTAGTACATGGTGAGTATGTAGGAGCACCATTAACAGCTGCACAGTGACCGCCAGCAGCAGCTGCACAGTGACCGTCGCTAACATTGAAACAAATCCCATTATAGTTCATTCTTTTTCAAATGCATTTATAAATAAGCCTTGCTTTTGAATTTGGCCATTCTTCATTGTTGATGTGCTGGAGAATATGTGCAACACATGGTCCCGATGTTCTTGAAAGCAGAGTCTAGATGATTTGAAAATCTGAAGATTTGTCCTAGTGCCTCTCAGAAGAATAAAACTCTAGTCTCACAGTTCTCCCACTGATTAAAGTTTCCACATCTCTATTCAATTGACAGTCACAATTCCACTGAAGAGCAACAGATGGAATATTCTGGAATACCATCCAAGGTCTCCTATTACTAGCAGCAGAGGTAGGCTTCTCTCAGAATGTGCTCTCGAGCAAGCAGTGGCAACCACAGCCCGTGGGGCACACTTCCTGGGTCCGGAACCACTCCATCATGTGACTGGTATGGCCACCATGTCCGCAGGTGAGACAGAAGTTGGCAGATCCCCGGACAGCAACATGGCAGATGGCACATTGGAAGGTGAAGCCTTTGCAAATAGCACACTGTGTCCCCCGTACCTCACTGCGGCAGTGACAACAGTACACACCAAACTCTGAAGGAGAAAGCAGAGAAAAATTAAACTGTACTTAAAACATTTAAGACTGTGCAAAGAAGCCCTTAACACTCCAAATATTTCTGCCCTGAACTCAGTTTAAATCTGCCTCACCTTCCAGCAAATAGAACACCAGAAAACTCTAAAATCAATCCATGCAACAGTTTCTCTTCCGTAATTAATATCTTTTGTCCACAATCAGTCCCTGTGTTAAGAACCATCCTCCTGATACTGGCAGCACTGGCATATCCTCGTGTGAACTTTGTACCAACACTTTCATGCTGTGTCTACAACAGCGAGGATTTCCATTAGTGGAAAGAGTCTCCTGTGAACAGTAACCTGCACCCTTATACAGTGTGCTGTGTGTGGGATAGTGTATGATGGGATAACAATTGCCCTTATGTACAGTGTAATGCACAGGAAACTACAGAGGATACCCACCACCCATTCAGTAAATACCACATGCCCAGTCTGTTACTTTCAGCCTGCAACTAATAGATTTATTTATAAGAAAGATAATTACACAGAAGCAAAAACTAAGTATGCAATGCTTGACTTGTACAATACATAAACTTTTTCAAAACAAAAAAGGCCTGAACGCCTTGTTATTTTCAGTAGCTTCCAACTGAGTGGACGTTACATGGGGGATTAATCTCACAGGAGAACCGTTAGCCCTCTCATGGTCGAGGTACTGCAAGCAGTGACCTGGGGACCACAGGGCTGCCCCTCAATTACATTTCTTTCCCTGATATTAACGTTGGCTCATTTGGTGATTACATAAATTTTTCTCAATTGTCAGGCAATTAAGATATTAATTATTTCCAGTACTTAAGCGGATAAGATGTGAGCAGTGGTCTCCTGGCTATCTGATGATGCATTTGCTTTTGATTCGTCTTAGTCCAAAGCTTCCTTGATGATTCAACGTTTGAGATAATGAATTTTCTCTAACTTGGGGACACGGCCAGTTTAATGGGTGGAGATGTGTTCGGGCGGAGGTATCGATAGACTATTGTAAAATTTCAAGGAGATTTGGGCATATTGTCATTACGTGCATAACTCACTAACGCCCAAAATGCCATGATCTTTTAGGCTGCGTAATTGATTTGCGCCCCAGTTACGTGTGTCTCTAGGCACAAATATGCAGGAAATTCAAGGCCATCATTTTGAACACCTTAATTAGATCACACCTCAACCTTTTATACGCAAGGGAATACAAGCCAAGTTTATACAACCTGTCCTCATAAGCCCCAGTATCATTCTGGTGAATCTGCACTGTACCTCCTCCAAGACCACGCCCAGTACTCCAGCTGAGGTCTGACCAAGGCTCTCTATAAATGAAACATAACTTCCACCCCTTTGTATTCCAGCCCCCTTGAGATAAAGGCCAATATTCCATTAGCCTTTTTGTTTAATTTTTGTATCTGAGCACTAGCTTTTAGTGATGTGTGTATATGGATACCCAAATCCCTTTGCTCCTCCACAGTTCTTAATCTCTCGCAGTTAAGAATTTGACATATAGTCATAATTTAGAGAGCTGACCTTTTGTAGAATAACCCATTCAGCTTCAACACACTTGAGCCATAACTTACAAGCAATATCACAGGCCACACACAGTAAAATCAGATGGGTATTGGGTACTGAAGTGTCACCAGTTTGAGTTCCTTGGACCTCCATGCACCAACAAGCATAGTCCCAGACCAAAATGAGGTTACTGCTTTAAAATCTGCACTTACCAATCCCCTTGTGAGGGTCTGGAGGGCAGGAGACAAACTTCAACACCTCCGCTCGCTTCTCTCTCAGACCCCAGCGGTACAGGATCTCCCCATAACACTTCTTAAAGTCATCATATTGCAGCATGTTGGCTGGGTCAAGTAGCCTGGAGATTGAGGGAAGGGAGGCTAAATCACACCTTCAGAAACCATGTAAACCATATTATCTTAGCATGAGAAATATGCAGGCAGATTTTCCATTCAGTGAAGTGCTTTGGTTACACTCCCTTAGTTTCTCCTCTTTCCCCAATTGAATCTCCCACACTATTTGAGAGGATGAAAGACTTGCCCCTGGGCCTCTGCAATGACAACAGCCCAGGAACAAGGCTTCCCTCCCTCTCAGTGCAGAATCTCCTGCCCTCACTCAGCTCTTGCCCCCAGCGATGACAGTGAGATCAGGAATTCAAGGTGTAGGGATCAGTGGACAACCTATGTTCCATATCACACCATGATGCTGCACACTATTGGTCCCCACAACCTAGCACTAAAACGGCATTCTCTATCAAGGGCATTAAACTGGGACGATGATACAGTCAGCGCTAACCTTTGTTCTTTGAATGACACTACATCTAGTAAATGGCTGAGAACAAAGGAAGTCCAGTGAAAGCAGACAGATTGAAGCAGCATGCACTGTGATTCAAATTTCTTTCCCACCCCCGTGGCCTATTTTTATCCCTCCATTGAGCCTCCCACCAAAGCACTCTCAACCCAGGACAAAAAGACCAGAATTAAATCACAATGCATCATCCAGGGCTTTGATCTTTCTTCCCTCTCCACCCACCCCCCAAAAAAACACAACACTAAGGGCTCCCATGACGATTCAGCGAGTTTCCCCAGCGAGTAGCTGAACCGTACAGACCAACATGGAGCCAGGTCAGACCCTGGGGTGCACTACCAGCACTTCAACTGTCCATCTGGCAGAAGTCAAAGATTGGCCTCAGCAGCCCTCATTAAGGGAGAGAGGATATCTGGCCAAGATTCCAGCAACAGATCGCTATGCAGCAACTCCTACTGGAAAATGCACCTGTATGGACAGCCCATGAGGGCAGGATTGGGATTTCCTGTGAAGCCCTTCATAGTAAAATACTTCACTGTCAAAGCTCACACATAAACAATGGCCATTTGGACGAGATACTGAGTGACTGTATTGGGCCATTGAAGGATGCTCGAGGACAGGTTACAAAGGACTCACGGGGTATAGTGGAAATATTAAATGAATCAAAGAATGGTAGGCAAAACAGTAATTGAACAATGGGAGGCCTTCAAGGAGGAGTTGGTTCGGGTACAGAGTAGACACATCCCTACGAGGGGGGAAAAGAAAGGGCATCCAAAGCTAGAGCTCCCTAGATGACTAAAGATAAAGAGAAAAGAAGGAGGCTTATGACAAACGTAAGGTTCATAATACAGTAGAGAACCAGGCTGAATACAGAAAGTACAGAGGGGATCTAAAAAAGGGAATAAGAGGGGCAAAGAGAGTATGAGAATGGATTAGCAGCTAACATAAAAGGAACCCAAAAGTCTTTTATAAACATGTAAATAGTAAAAGGGTAGTCAAAGGAAGTGTGGGACAAAAAAGATCTTGTGGAGGCAGAGGGCATGGCTGAGGCACTAAATGAAAACTTCGCATCCGTCTTCACTAAAGAAGAGGATGCTGCCATTGTAGCAGTAAAGGAGGAGGTAGTAGTGACATCGGATAGGATAAAAATAGATAAAGGAGGTACTTAAAAGGTTGGCAGTACTCAAAGTAGAAAAGTCACCTGGTCCAGATGAGATGCATCCTAGGTTACTGAGGGAAGTAAGGGTGGAAATTGCGGAGGTTCTGGCCACAATCTTCCAATCCTCCTTAGATATGGGGATGGTGCCAGAGGACTGGAGGATTGCAAATGTTACACCCCTGTTCAAAAAAAGGGGAGAGGGATAAACCCGGCAAATACAGGCCAGTCAGCCTAGCGTCAGTGGTGGGGAAACTTTTAGAGAAAATAATCTGGGACAAAATAAAATAGCACTTGGAAAAGTATGGGCCAATAAATGAAGGTCAGTACGGATTCATTAAAGGAAAATCGTGTTTGACTAACTTGATTGAGTTCTTTGATGAAGTAACGGAGAGGGTTGATGAGGGTAGTGTGCTTGATGTTTTGTACATGGACTTTCAAAGGGCATTCGATAAAGTGCCACATAATAGATTTGTTAGCAGAATTAAAGCCCAGGAGATCAAAGGGACAGGGACAGTGGCTGTGCAGATACAAAATTGGCTAGGGGACAGAAAGCAGAGAGTAGTGGTGAACGATTGTTTTTCAGACTGGAGGGAAGTATACAGTGGTGTTCCCCAGGGGTCAGTATTAGGACCACTGCTCTTTTTGATATGTATTAATGAACTAGACTTGGGTATAGAGGGTATAATTTCAAAGTTTGCAGATGACACGAAACTCGGAAATGTAGTAAACAATGTGGAGGATAGTGACAGACTTCAGGAGGACATAGACAGACTGGTGAAACGGGCAGACACATGGCAGATGAAATTTAACACAGAGAATTGAGAAGTGACGCATTTTGGTAGGAAGAATGAGGAGGGGCAATATAAACTAAATGGCACAATTTTAAAGGGGGTGCAGGAACAGAGAGACCTGGGGATATATGTACACAAATCTTTGAAGGTGGCAGGACAAGTTGAGAAGGTTATTAAAAAGGCATATGGGATCCTGGGCTTTCTTAATATAGGCATAGAGTACAAAAACAAGGAAGTTAGAAAACACTTTATAAAACACTGTGGTTAGGCCTCAGCTGGAGTATTGTGTTCAATTCTGGGCACCACACTTTAGGGAAGGATGTCAAAGCTTTAGAGAGGGTGCAGGAGAGATTTACTAGAATGGTACCAAGGATGAGGGACTTCAGTTATGTGGAGAGACTGGAGAAGCTGTGGTTGTTCTCCTTAGAACAGAGAAGGTTATGGGGAGATTTGATAGAGGTGTTCAAAATCATGAACAGTTTTGACAGAGTAAACAAGAAACTGTTTCCAGTGGCAGACAGGTTGGTAACCAGAGGAACCAGTTTTTAGGTGATTGGCAAAAGAACCAGTGGCAACATGAGGAAACATTTATTTTACGCAGCGAGTTGTTATGATCTGGAATGCACCGCTTGAAAGGGTGGTGGAAGCAGATTCAATAATAACTTTCAAAAGGGAATTGGATAAATACTTGAAGGGAAAAAATTTACAGGGCTATGGGGAAAGAGCAGGGGAATGGGACTAATTGGATCACTCGTCCAAAGAGCCGGCACAGGCACGATGGGCCGAATGGCCTCCCCCTGTGCTGTACCTACTGTGATACTACAAGTACTTTGCATCGGTCTTCACTTTTGAAGACGATGCTCAACTGTTACAATTTAATGTTAATAATAAAACTAGTAATATTAATATAGATGAACATATTGTTTTAATGGAATTAAGAACCTGAAAATAAACAGAGCAGCCGGGCTGGATGATAGCCACCTGAGGGTCCTCTGGGAGATGGGTCACGTGCTGTGCGAGCACCTTGCCCGTATTGTTAATAGCTCACTGCACTCTGGGATGGTTCCCCTAGACTGGAAGGAGGCTAATGTGGTCCCCATCTTTAAAAAAGGAGACAAGATGGACCCGGATAACTATAGGCCCATTAGTTTGACATCAGTAATAGAAAAGGTGCTTGAGGGAATCATGAGGGATGTAATATATGATTATTTGGATGGAGAGGGACATACTGGGGACGTCCAACATGGCTTCAGAAAAAGGTCATGTCTAACCAATTTGATTATATTTTTTGAAGAAGTCACTAAGATGGTGGATGAGGGAAGCCTAGTAGACATTGTCTACTTACACTTCCAAAAAGCTTTCAACAAGGCGCCACACAAGAGGCTTCTCTACAAGATCAAAGCGTTTGATATTAATGGTACATTGAGCTGGATTGTGAACTGGCTGGCAGGTTGTAGGCAGAAAGTAGTTGTCGATGGATTTGGATCGGTTTGGAGGCCAGTCACCAGTGGTATCCCGCAGGGATTGGTGTTAGGACTGTTACTCTTCATTTTTATTAATGGTGTAGGTGTTGGGGGTATGATATGAAAATTTGCAGATGATATCAAGATCTGTGCGAGTGTCAGGACAGTAGATAATGCTCGGCTGCTTCAGACAGATCTTGATGTGTTGGGTGATTGGGCTCGTGGCTGACAAATGATGTTTAATTTGGAGAAGTGCAGTGTTATGCACGTGGACAGGACAAATGCTTAACATGCATATACCCTTCAGGGAAAAGCATTAAAGCAGGTGGAGAAAGAGATCTGGGTGTTCTAGTGCATAGATCTCTAAAGGTTAATGAGCAATGCCGTGAAGCAATAGTTAGAGTGAATAGGGTGTTGGGGTGCATTTATAGGACAATTGACTATAAGACAAAGCAGATTATTTTGTCCTTATACAAGACCTTGGTCAGGCCTCAGTTGGAATACTGTGTCCAGTTTTGGTCTCCTCACATGGTGGGTGAGTGATATTGAGGTTTTGGAAAAGGTGCAGAGGAGGGCCACAAGATCAATTCACAGCTTAAAGCATCTTAGTTATCAAGATAGGCTAAAAGAGCTGGGACTCTACACTTTAGAGAAGTATAGACTTACGGGTGATCTGCTTAAAGTTTATAAGATAATGAAAGGAATAGATTGTTTTCCAATTGACGGATGGTCTCAATTAAACAGGTTAGGACCACAGGTCACAATTTTAAATTGTATAAAGCCAGATCGACATTAGATGTCAGGAGGTGGTTCTTTTCCCAGAGAATAGTGGACCCTCTGGAACAGGCTGCCGGCTCGTGAGGTGGACACTGAATTGCTGAATTCCTTCAAGTGAGAGCGGGACCTGTTTCTGGCTGGAGAGGAGATCACTGCTTACGAAAGGTAGGTAATGTAATGCATAGTTTTATCAAGGCCAGAGTGATCTCCTGGACTAGTTTTGGTCGCCAAAGGGATCGGAGAGAAATTTCCCAGATTTCTCCCCCAAATTGGAATGGGTTTTTATCTGGTTTTTCGCCTCTCCGAGGAGATCACATGGCTTTTGGGTGCGGAGTGTATATATTGTGATACTCAAGGTGTCACAATTTTGTGGGACAGGATGGATGGACCAGAGGGGCTTTTTCTATCAGGCATTGGTCGTAATGCTTGTGTTATTGGACCCCAGTAAGGAGTCAAGAGGGAAGGGAAAAAACTTTTAAAAAACCAAAAAGACTAAAACAAACCTAAATGATTGCCTACCAGAGGTTTCTTGTATTTGTTTTATATCATTTAAAGACTGGTAAAGTGTGGCCGCTCACTTTTTGTTCTTTTCATGTTGCTCCTTCTCTCGTTCTTTTGGATCAGTGTAGATCTGGTTTCCATAACGATAGTCATCTGGTGACTCACAGCACCAAGGGCTGAGGTGCTCTGATTCCCGGCCCACTGAAACAGAGTGTTAGCATATTTATTACAGATTAGGACTGGAGTCAGTACAGCAATCGCCCACTGGGTGAGGCTTCATCACCCTCAGCATCATTACCGACCCGAAAAGTCTCATCCATGTCAACAGCATTCAGAGAAACACGAACAACTCGGGGCCATACTGCAGACATTCAAGACATTGCTTCATCCAGTGCAAACATTTGGATTTGACTCATACAACAAGTGAATTGGACATCAGTAGTGTTGGACCTGGGAGTAGCTTATTAGCATGTCCCTGGCAGAAGATACCGGGTTCAGTATGAATACTGAAAAATGGGCTGGACCAGGGAACAAGCGGCAACTCAAAACCTGGCGGCAACTCAAAACCAGCGGGATTAGATGATGATCACAAACCATTCGATTTATATCATCTGAATACATCAAATGCTTCACAGCCTTGTAACCTACCACAGCATTCAGTTCCCATAAACTCCAAAGATTTGGCGAGCTTTGGAAAATGCATTCGCAAGGCCAATTTCGGTGGTAATTAGCTGCTAAGTTGTTTTTACAATGTTTTACTACGATAAAGGCACTATATAAATGCAAGTTGTTGTTGTTTTGGGGGATTATTAATGGCGACACATGCAAGTCTGGAATGAGCCACTGTAATGGGCTGAAATTCAATGGTTAAATATCCTCTGATTCATGTGGTGAAGTCCTCAGAAATATGACATGGACAGTCAGTGAGCAGTATTACTCCAGTGATATTGTGAAATATCCCATTTTGTGGCTACAGCAGCCCACACTTCCTGATATACAGACTGTATCAAAAATAGAGGTGGTATAATCTGCACAGAAGATAGAGCGGGCTGTTGTAGAGATTACAATGTGATGTACTGTAGAATAGAGCGGGGTGTTGGTAGAGATTACAATGTGATGTACTGTAGAATAGAACGGGGTGTTGGTAGAGATTACAATGTGATGTACTGTAGAATAGAACGGGGTGTTGGTAGAGATTACACTGCGATGTACTGTAGAATAGAGCGGGGTGTTGGTAGAGATTACAATATGATGTACTGTAGAATAGAGCGGGGTGTTGGTAGAGATTACACTGTGATGTACTGTAGAATAGAGCGGGGTGTTGGTAGAGATTACAATATGATGTACTGTAAGATAGAGCAGGGTGTTGGTAGAGATTACACTGTGATGTACTGTAGAATAGAGTGGGGTGTTGGTAGAGATTACACTGTGATGTACTGTAGAATAGAGCGGGGTGTTGGTAGAGATTACACTGTGATGTACTGTAGAATAGAGTGGGGTGTTGGTAGAGATTACAATATGATGTACTGTAGAATAGAGCGGGGTGTTGGTAGAGATTACAATATGATGTACTGTAAGATAGAGCAGGGTGTTGGTAGAGATTACACTGTGATGTACTGTAGAATAGAGCGGGGTGTTGGTAGAGATTACACTGTGATGTACTGTCGAATAGAGCGGGGTGTTGGTAGAGATTACACTGTGATGTACTGTAGAATAGAGCGGGGTGTTGGTAGAGATTACACTGTGATGTACTGTAGAATAGAGCAGGGTGTTGGTAGAGATTACACTGTGATGTACTGTAGAATAGAGCGGGGTGTTGGTAGAGATTACACTGCGATGTACTGTAGAATAGAGCGGGGTGTTGGTAGAGATTACACTGTGATGTACTGTAGAATAGAGCGGGGTGTTGGTAGAGATTACAATATGATGTACTGTAAGATAGAGCAGGGTGTTGGTAGAGATTACACTGTGATGTACTGTAAGATAGAGCGGGGTGTTGGTAGAGATTACACTGTGATGTACTGTAGAATAGAGCGGGGTGTTGGTAGAGATTACACTGTGATGTACTGTAGAATAGAGCGGGGTGTTGGTAGAGATTACACTGTGATGTACTGTAGAATAGAGCGGGGTGTTGGTAGAGATTACACTGTGATGTACTGTAGAATAGAGCGGGGTGTTGGTAGAGATTACACTGTGATGTACTGTAAGATAGAGCGGGGTGTTGGTAGAGATTACACTGTGATGTACTGCAGAATAGAACGGGGTGTTGGTAGAGATTACACTGTGATGTACTGTAGAATAGAGTGGGGTGTTGGTAGAGATTACACTGTGAAGTACTGTAGAACAGAGCGGGGTGTTGGTAGAGATTACACTGTGAAGTACTGTAGAACAGAGCGGGGTGTTGGTAGAGATTACACTGTGATGTACTGTAGAATAGAACGGGGTGTTGGTAGAGATTACACTGTGATGTACTGTAGAATAGAGCGGGGTGTTGGTAGAGATTACACTGTGAAGTACTGTAGAACAGAGCGGGGTGTTGGTAGAGATTACACTGTGATGTACTGTAGAATAGAACGGGGTGTTGGTAGAAATTACACTGTGATGTACTGTAGAATAGAGCAGGGTGTTGGTAGAGATTACACTGTGATGTACTGTAGAATAGAGCAGGGTGTTGGTAGAGATTACACTGTGATGTACTGTAGAATAGAGCAGGGTGTTGGTAGAGATTACACTGTGATGTACTGTAGAATAGAGCAGGGTGTTGGTAGAGATTACACTGTGATGTACTGTAGAATAGAGCAGGGTGTTGGTAGAGATTACACTGTGAAGTACTGTAGAATAGAGCAGGGTGTTGGTACAGATTACACTGTGATGTACTGTAGAATAGAGCAGGGTGTTGGTAGAGATTACACTGTGATGTACTGTAGAATAGAGCGGGGTGTTGGTAGAGATTACACTGTGATGTACTGTAGAATAGAGCAGGGTGTTGGTAGAGATTACACTGTGATGTACTGTAGAATAGAGCAGGGTGTTGGTAGAGATTACAATGTGATGTACTGTAGAATAGAGCAGGGTGTTGGTAGAGATTACAATATGATGTACTGTAGAATAGAACGGGGTGTTGGTAGAGATTACAATATGATGTACTGTAGAATAGAACGGGGTGTTGGTAGAGATTACACTGTGATGTACTGTAGAATAGAGCAGGGTGTTGGTAGAGATTACACCGTGATGTACTGTCGAATAGAGCAGGGTGTTGGTAGAGATTACACTGTGATGTACTGTCGAATAGAGCAGGGTGTTGGTAGAGATTATACTGTGATGTACTGTAGAATAGAGTGGGGTGTTGGTAGAGATTATACTGTGATGTACTGGAGAATAGAGCAGGGTGTTGGTAGAGATTACACTGTGATGTACTGTCGAATAGAGCAGGGTGTTGGTAGAGATTACAATATGATGTACTGGAGAATAGAGCGGGGTGTTGGTAGAGATTACACTGTGATGTACTGTAGAATAGAGCGGGGTGTTGGTAGAGATTACACTGCGATGTACTGTAGAATAGAGCGGGGTGTTGGTAGAGATTACACTGTAATGTACTGTAGAATAGAGCGGGGTGTTGTAGAGATTACACTGTGATGTACTGTAGAATAGAGCAGGGTGTTGGTAGAGATTACACTGCGATGTACTGTAGAATAGAGTGGGGTGTTGGTAGAGATTACACTGTGATGTACTGTAGAATAGAGCGGGGTGTTGGTAGAGATTACACTGATGTACTGTAGAATAGAGCAGTGAGTTGGTAGAGATTACACTGTGATGTACTGTAGAATAGAGCGGGGTGTTGGTAGAGATTACACTGATGTACTGTAGAATAGAGCAGTGAGTTGGTAGAGATTACACTGTGATGTACTGTAGAATAGAGCAGGGTGTTGGTAGAGATTATACTGTGATGTACTGTCGAATAGAGCGGGGTGTTGGTAGAGATTACACTGTGATGTACTGTAGAATAGAGCGGGGTGTTGGTAGAGATTACACTGTGATGTACTGTCGAATAGAGCAGGGTGTTGGTGGAGATTACACTGATGTACTGTAGAATAGAGCGGGGTGTTGGTAGAGATTACAAAATGATGTACAGTAGAATAGAGCGGGGTGTTGGTAGAGATTACAATATGATGTACAGTAGAATAGAGCAGGGTGTTGGTAGAGATTACACTGATGTACTGTAGAATAGAGCAGGGTGTTGGTAGAGATTACAATATGATGTACAGTAGAATAGAGCAGGGTGTTGGTGGAGATTACACTGATGTACTGTAGAATAGAGTAGGGTGTTGGTAGAGATTACACTGTGATGTACTGTAGAATAGAGCAGGGTGTTGGTAGAGATTACAATATGATGTACAGTAGAATAGAGCAGGGTGTTGGTAGAGATTACACGGTGATGTACTGTAGAATAGAGCGGGGTGTTGGTAGAGATTACACTGTGATGTACAGTAGAATAGAGCAGGGTGTTGGTGGAGATTACACTGATGTACTGTAGAATAGAGCGGGGTGTTGGTAGAGATTACAATATGATGTACAGTAGAATAGAGCAGGGTGTTGGTAGAGATTACACTGATGTACTGTAGAATAGAGCAGGGTGTTGGCAGAGATTACACTGTGATGTACTGTCGAATAGAGCAGGGTGTTGGTAGAGATTACAATATGAAGTACTGTAGAATAGAGCAGGGTGTTGGTAGAGATTACACTGTGATGTACTGTAGAATAGAGCGGGGTGTTGGTAGAGATTACACTGTGATGTACTGTAGAATAGAGCAGGGTGTTGGTAGAGATTACACTGTGATGTACTGTAGAATAGAGCGGGGTGTTGGTTGAGATTACACTGTGATGTACTGTAGAATAGAGCGGGGTGTTGGTAGAGATTACACTGTGATGTACTGTAGAATAGAGCAGGGTGTTGGTAGAGATTACACTGTGATGTACTGTAGAATAGAGTGGGGTGTTGGTAGAGATTACAGTGTGATGTACTGTAGAATAGAGCGGGGTGTTGGTAGAGATTATACTGTAATGTACTGTAGAATAGAGTGGGGTGTTGGTAGAGATTACAGTGTGATGTACTGTAGAATAGAGCAGGGTGTTGGTAGAGATTACACTGTAATGTACTGTAGAATAGAGTGGGGTGTTGGTAGAGATTACACTGTGATGTACTGTAGAATAGAGCAGGGTGTTGGTAGAGATTACACTGTGATGTACTGTAGAATAGAGCAGGGTGTTGGTAGAGATTACACTGTGATGTACTGTAGAATAGAGCGGGGTGTTGGCAGAGATTATACTGTGATGTACTGTAGAATAGAGCAGGGTGTTGGTAGAGATTATACTGTGATGTACTGTAGAATCGAGTGGGGTGTTGGTAGAGATTACACTGTGATGTACTGTAGAATAGAGCAGGGTGTTGGTAGAGATTATACTGTGATGTACTGTAGAATAGAGTGGGGTGTTGGTAGAGATTACACTGTGATGTACTGTAGAATAGAGCGGGGTGTTGGTAGAGATTATACTGTGATGTACTGTAGAATAGAGTGGGGTGTTGGTAGAGATTACACTGTGATGTACTGTAGAATAGAGCAGGGTGTTGGTAGAGATTACACTGTGATGTACTGTAGAATGGAGTGGGGTGTTGGTAGAGATTACACTGTGATGTACTGTCGAATAGAGCAGGGTGTTGGTAGAGATTACACTGTGATGTACGGTAGAATAGAGCAGGGTGTTGGTAGAGATTACACTGTGATGTACTGTAGAATAGAGTGGGGTGTTGGTAGAGATTACACTGATGTACTGTAGAATAGAGCAGGGTGTTGGTGGAGATTACACTGATGTACTGTAGAATAGAGCAGGGTGTTGGTAGAGATTATACTGTGATGTACTGTAGAATAGAGTGGGGTGTTGGTAGAGATTACACTGATGTACTGTAGAATAGAGCGGGGTGTTGGTAGAGATTACACTGTGATGTACTGTAGAATAGAGCGGGGTGTTGGTAGAGATTACAATGTGATGTACTGTAGAATAGAGCGGGGTGTTGGTAGAGATTACACTGTAATGTACTGTAGAATAGAGTGGGGTGTTGGTAGAGATTATACTGTGATGTACTGTAGAATAGAGCGGGGTGTTGGTAGAGATTACACTGTGATGTACTGTAGAATAGAGTGGGGTGTTGGTAGAGATTATACTGTGATGTACTGTAGAATAGAGCGGGGTGTTGGTAGAGATTACACTGTGATGTACTGTAGAATAGAGTGGGGTGTTGGTAGAGATTATACTGTGATGTACTGTAGAATAGAGCGGGGTGTTGGTAGAGATTACACTGTGATGTACTGTAGAATAGAGCGGGGTGTTGGTAGAGATTACACTGTGATGTACTGTAGAATAGAGCAGGGTGTTGGTAGAGATTACACTGTGATGTACTGTACAATAGAGCGGGGTGTTGGTAGAGATTATACTGTGATGTACAGTAGGATAGAGCAGGGTGTTGGTAGAGATTACACTGTGATGTACTGTAGAATAGAGCAGGGTGTTGGTAGAGATTACACTGTGATGTACTGTAGAATAGAGTGGGGTGTTGGTAGAGATTATACTGTGATGTACTGTAGAATAGAGCAGGGTGTTGGTAGAGATTACACTGTGATGTACTGTAGAATAGAGCGGGGTGTTGGTAGAGATTACACTGTGATGTACTGTAGAATAGAGTGGGGTGTTGGTAGAGATTACACTGATGTACTGTAGAATAGAGCAGGGTGTTGGTAGAGATTATACTGTGATGTACTGTAGAATAGAGCAGGGTGTTGGTAGAGATTACACTGTGATGTACTGTCGAATAGAGTGGGGTGTTGGTAGAGATTACACTGATGTACTGTAGAATAGAGCAGGGTGTTGGTGGAGATTACACTGTGATGTACTGTAGAATAGAGCAGGGTGTTGGTAGAGATTACACTGTGAGGTACTGTAGAATAGAGCAGGGTGTTGGTAGAGATTACAATATGATGTACTGTAGAATAGAGCGGGGTGTTGGTAGAGATTACAGTGTGATGTACTGTGGAATAGAGCAGGGTGTTGGTAGAGATTACAGTGTGATGTACTGTGGAATAGAGCAGGGTGTTGGTAGAGATTACAGTGTGATGTACTGTGGAATAGAGCAGGGTGTTGGTAGAGATTACAATATGATGTACTGTAGAATAGAGCGGGGTGTTGGTAGAGATTACACTGTGATGTACTGTGGAATAGAGCAGGGTGTTGGTAGAGATTACAATGTGATGTACTGTAGAATAGAGCGGGGTGTTGGTAGAGATTACACTGTGATGTACTGTAGAATAGAGCGGGGTGTTGGTAGAGATTACACTGTGATGTACTGTAGAATAGAGCAGGGTGTTGGTAGAGATTACAATATGATGTACTGTAGAATAGAGCGGGGTGTTGGTAGAGATTACAGTGTGATGTACTGTGGAATAGAGCAGGGTGTTGGTAGAGATTACAGTGTGATGTACTGTGGAATAGAGCAGGGTGTTGGTAGAGATTACAGTGTGATGTACTGTGGAATAGAGCAGGGTGTTGGTAGAGATTACAATATGATGTACTGTAGAATAGAGCGGGGTGTTGGTAGAGATTACACTGTGATGTACTGTGGAATAGAGCAGGGTGTTGGTAGAGATTACAATGTGATGTACTGTAGAATAGAGCGGGGTGTTGGTAGAGATTACACTGTGATGTACTGTAGAATAGAGCGGGGTGTTGGTAGAGATTACACTGTGATGTACTGTAGAATAGAGCAGGGTGTTGGTAGAGATTATACTGTGATGTACTGTAGAATAGAGCAGGGTGTTGGTAGAGATTACACTGTGATGTACTGTAGAATAGAGTGGGGTGTTGGTAGAGATTACACTGATGTACTGTAGAATAGAGCAGGGTGTTGGTGGAGATTATACTGTGATGTACTGTAGAATAGAGCAGGGTGTTGGTAGAGATTACACTGTGATGTACTGTAGAATAGAGCAGGGTGTTGGTAGAGATTACAATATGATGTACTGTAGAATAGAGCGGGGTGTTGGTAGAGATTACACTGTGATGTACTGTAGAATAGAGCAGGGTGTTGGTAGAGATTACAATATGATGTACAGTAGAATAGAGCAGGGTGTTGGTAGAGATTACACTGTGATGTACTGTAGAATAGAGCAGGGTGTTGGTAGAGATTACACTGTGATGTACTGTAGAATAGAGCAGGGTGTTGGTGGAGATTACAATATGATGTACTGTAGAATAGAGCAGGGTGTTGGTAGAGATTATACTGTGATGTACTGTAGAATAGAGCGGGGTGTTGGTAGAGATTACACTGTGATGTACTGTAGAATAGAGCAGGGTGTTGGTAGAGATTACAATATGATGTACAGTAGAATAGAGCAGGGTGTTGGTAGAGATTACACTGTGATGTACTGTAGAATAGAGCAGGGTGTTGGTAGAGATTACACTGTGATGTACTGTCGAATAGAGCAGGGTGTTGGTAGAGATTACACTGTGATGTACTGTCGAATAGAGCAGGGTGTTGGTAGAGATTACACTGTGATGTACTGTAGAATAGAGCAGGGTGTTGGTAGAGATTACAGTGTGATGTACTGTAGAATTGAACGGGGTGTTGGTAGAGATTACACTGTGATGTACTGTAGAATAGAGCAGGGTGTTGGTAGAGATTACACTGTGATGTACTGTAGAATAGAGCAGGGTGTTGGTATAGATTACACTGTGATGTACTGTAGAATAGAGCAGGGTGTTGGTAGAGATTACAATATGATGTACTGTAGAATAGAGCGGGGTGTTGGTAGAGATTACACTGTGATGTACTGTAGAATAGAGCAGGGTGTTGGTAGAGATTATACTGTGATGTACTGTAGAATAGAGCAGGGTGTTGGTAGAGATTATACTGTGATGTACAGTAGGATAGAGCAGGGTGTTGGTAGAGATTACACTGTGATGTACTGTAGAATAGAGCGGGGTGTTGGTAGAGATTACACTGTGATGTACAGTAGGATAGAGCGGGGTGTTGGTAGAGATTACACTGTGATGTACTGTAGAATAGAGCAGGGTGTTGGTAGAGATTACACTGTGATGTACTGTAGAATAGAGCGGGGTGTTGGTAGAGATTATACTGTGATGTACTGTAGAATAGAGCGGGGTGTTGGTAGAGATTACAATATGATGTACTGTAGGATAGAGCGGGGTGTTGGTAGAGATTACACTGTGATGTACTGTAGAATAGAGCAGGGTGTTGGTAGAGATTATACTGTGATGTACTGTAGAATAGAGCGGGGTGTTGGTCGAGATTACAATATGATGTACTGTAGAATAGAGTGGGGTGTTGGTAGAGAGGTGCAAAAGCCATAGAATTGTGATAACGGGGGACTTCAACTATCCTAATATAGACTGGGATAGTAATAATATACGGGCAAAGAGGGGGAGGAATTTTCGAAGTGAGTTGAGGAGAACTCAATATTCGTAATAAATAGTGCTCGGGAAATTAATGGGGCTGAAGGCTGACAAATCCCCAGGGCCTGATAATCTACATCCCAGAGTACTAAAGGAAGTGGCCCTGGAAATAGTGGTTGCATTGGTGATCATCTTCCAAAATTCTATAGACTCTGGAACAGTTCCTCCAGATTGGAGGGTGGCAAATGTAACCCCACTTTTTAAAAAAGCAGGGAGAGAAAAAAACAGGGAATTACAGGCCAGTTTGCCTAACATCAGTCGTGTGGAAAATGCTCGTCTATTATAAAGGAAGTGATAACAGAACACTTGGAAGGCATTAACGGGACAAAGTCAGCATGGGTTTATGAAAGGGAAATCATGCTTCACAAATCTACTGGAGTTTTTTGAGGAGGTAACTAGTAGAATAGATAGAGGACAACCAGTGGATGTGGTGTACTTGGATTTTCAGAAGGCTTTTGATAAGGTCCCACACAAGAGGTTAGTGTGCAAAATTAAATCACATGGGATTGGGGGGAATATACTGGCATGGATTGAGAATTGGTTGACAGTCAGGAAACAGAGAGTAGGAATAAACGGGTCATTTTCTGGGTGGCAGGCAGTGACTAGTGGGGTACCGCAGGGATCAGTGCTTGGGCCCCAGCTATTCACAATATATATCAATGATTTGGATGAGGGAACTAAATGTAACATTTCCAAGTTTGCAGACGACACAAAGCTGGGGTGGAATGTGAGCTGTGAGGAGGATGCAAAGAGGCTCCAATGTGATTTAGACAAGCTTGGTGAGTGGGCAAGAACATGGCAGATGCAGTATAACGTGGATAAATGTGAGGTTATCCACCTTGGTTGTAAAAACAGAAAGACAGATTATTATCTGAATGGCGACAGATTGGGAAAAGGGGAGGTGCAACGAGACCTTGTACACCAGTCGCTGAAAGCGAGCATTCAGGTGCAGCAAACAGTTAGGAAGGCGAATGGTATGTTGGCGTTCATTGCAAGAGGATATGAGTACAGAACAGGGATGTCTTACTGCAGTTGTGCAGGGCCATGGTGAGACCACATCTGGAGTATTGTGTGCAGTTTTGGTCTCCTTCTCTGAGGAAGGATGTCCTTGCCATGGAGGTAGTGCAACGAAGGTTTACCAGACTGATTCCTGGGATGGCAGGATTGACGTATGAGGAGAGATTGGGTCGACTAGGCCTATATTCACTAGAGTTTAGAAGAATGAGAGGTGATCTCATCAAAACATATAAAATTCTAACAGGACTAGACAGACTAGGTGCAGGGAGGATGTTCCCGATGGACGGGGAATCCAGAATCAGGAGTCACAGTCTCAGGATACGGGGTATGCCATTTAGAACAGAGATGAGGAGAAATTTCTTCACTCAGAGGGTGGTGAACCTGTGGAATTTTCTACCACAGAAGGCAGCAGAGGCCAAGTCATTAAATATATTCAAGAAGGAGATAGATATATTTCTTAATGCTAAAGGGATCAAGGGATATGGAGAAAAAGCGGGAACAGGGTACTGAGTTAGACGATCAGCCATGATCATTTTGAATGGCTGAGCAGGCCCGAAGGGCCGAATGGCCTACTCTTGCTCCTATTTTCTATGATTCGATGAACTCTCTTGACCAGTACGTTTCCGGCCCAACGAGGAAGGAGGCATTGCTGGACTTGGTTCTGGGGAATGTGGCGGGGCAAATGGAGCAAGTGTCAGTGGGGGAATATTTAGAGAACAGCGATCATAGTATCATAAGGTTTAGAATAGCTACGGAAAAGGACATGGACCACTCTAAAGTAAAAATACTTAATTGAAGGAGGGCCAATTTCAGTGGGATGAGAACAGGTTGATCACACAAGTGAGAACCAGGCTGAGGGGAAGTGAAAAAGGAAATAAGAGGGGCAAAGAGAGAGTATGAGAATCGACTGGCAGCCAACATAAAAGGGAATCCAAAAGTCTTCTATAGGCATGTAAACAGTAAACGGATAGTAAGAGAAAGGGAGGGGCCAATCGGGGACCAAAAAGGAGATCTACTCATGGAGGCAGAGGGCATGGCTGAGATACTAAATCAGTACTTTGCGTCTGTCTTTACCAAGATGAAGATGCTGCCAAAGTCTCAGTAAAGGAAGATGCTGTTGAGATACTGGATGGGCTAAGAATTGATAAAGAGGAGGTACTAGAAAGGCTAGTTGTACTTTAAGTAGATAAGTCACCCGGTCCGGATGGCACGCATCCGAGGTTGCCGACGGAAGTACGGGTGCAAATTGTGGAGGTACTGGCCATAATCTTCCAAACATCCTTAGATACGGGGGTGGTGCCAGAGGACTGGAAAATTGCAAATTTTACACCCTATTTCAAAAAAGGGTGTAAGGATCAACCCAGCAACTACAGGCCAGTCAATTTAACCTCGATGGTGGGAAAACTTTTAGAAATGATAATCTGGGACTAAATTAGCAGTCACTTGGACAAGTGTGGATTAATTAGGGAAAGCCAGCATGGATTTATTAAAGGCAAATCGTGTTTAACTAACTTGATAGAGTTTTTTGATGAGGTAACAGAGAGGATCGATGATGGCAATGCGGTTGATGTGGTGTATATGGACTTTCAAAAGGTGTTTGATAAAATGCCGCAGAATAGGCTTGTCATCAAGATTGAAGCCCATGGAATAAAGGGAGCAGTAGCAACATGGATACAGAATTGGCTAAGTAACAGGAAGCAGAGAATAGTGGTGAACGGTTGTTTTTCGGACTGGAGGGAGGTGTACAGTGGTGTTCCCTAGGGGTCAATGCTGGGACCACTGCTTTTCTTGATGTATATTAATGACTTGGACTTGGGTGTACAGGGCACAATTTCAAAATTTGCAGATGACACTACACTTCCAAGTTTTGTGAACAATGAGGAGGATAGTGATAGACTTCAAGAGGATAGAGACAGGCTGATGAAATGGGCGGACACCTGGCAGATGAAATTTAACGCAGAAAATGCGAAGTGATACATTTCGGTAGGAAGAACGAGGAGAGGCAATATAAACTAAATGACACAATTCTAAAAGGGGTACAGGAACAGAAATATCTAGGGGAATATGTGCACAAATTGTTGAAAGTGGCAGATTGAGGTTGAGAAAGCAGTCAGAAAAGCATACGGGATCCCGGGCTTTATAAATAGAGGCAGAGTACAAAAACAAGGAAGTCATGATGAACCTTTATAAAACACTGGTTCGACCACAACTGGAGTATTGTGTCCAGTTCTGGGCACTGCACTTTAGGAAAGATGCGAAGGCCTTAGAGAAGTTGCAGAAGAGATTTACTAGAATGGTTCCAGGGATGAGGGACTTTAGTAATGTGGATAGACTGGAGAAGCTAGGGTTGTTCTCCTTGGAACAGAGAAGGTTGAGGGATTTGGTAGAGGTATTTAAAATCATAAAGGGTCTAGACAGAATAGATAGAGAAACTGTTCCTATTGGCGGAACAGTCAAGAACCAGAGGACATAGATTTAAGGTGATTGGCAAAGGAACCAAAGGTGACATGAGGAAAAACTTTTTAACGCAGCAAGTGGTTAGGATCTGGAATGCACTGCCAGGGCGGGTGGTGGAGGCAGATTCAATTGTTGCTTTCAAAAGGGAACTGGGTAAGTACTTGAAAGGAAAAAATTTGCAGGGCTACGGGGATGGGGGAGTGGGTCTAGCTGGATTGCTCTTGCATAGAGCCGGCATGGACTCGATGAGCCGAATGGCCTCCTTCTGAGCTGTAACCTTTCTACGATAGAGCGGGGTATTTTAATTTATTTAACAGTGTTCCACCGTTGCAGAAACTTCCCGCTGATGATTAAATCTCATTCCTACTGTCTCCCAGGACACCCTGTTCCATCCACTCCAACTACCCCCTCAGTCAGGCCATCTTTACACTCAAGCTATCTGCTCCTATTGCCCCATTTTTCCAGGACTTCCTTACCTATGTTCCATCCAGTAGACCCAACGATAGTTTCAGATGTGCTTGAGTAGGACCCTGAAGAGGCATAGCCTGACTGTGAGAACAGAGAAGAGGCTTTAGAGTATTCTACGGAGCAGGGATATGGAAACACTGCTGCAATTAGTTTACAAGTGTTGGTTGATATGTGCTGATCAGAACCTGAACTCAGGCCACGGACAATATTAAGATAACATGAAGCAACGTTCAATCCACATGGCCCAAATAAAGAGACTGAGATTTAATCCGTACATTGCCCCAAATATAGATTAAACTCCTACCCTACCCCAGACAGATTGAGCCCCTCCCACGCCCCCAGACAGATTGACTCCAATATTAGCGGGGAGGGTGATTGAGCACATGGGTAACCTGCCCAATAAAATCTGTCCGTTCCCCACGCGATCGCGGGTCAATTGGAGCCACTTAACATCGTTGCCTGGTTTGCCGTCGGAAAGCAGTGCATCAGGCGGACTGCACACCCACATCACAGGCCGTCAAATGGAGGAGCTCCATTTAAAGGGGCAGTCCTCCAATGGCTGCTCCTGGAGCAAAATCCCACACAACACAATGGAGCAGCACAGGGGAAAGGCTGCTCCTAGATTTAGTGATGCCTCACTCCAGGTGCTACTGGATAGGGTGAGAAGGAGGAGGGATGTCTTCTACCCGGCGGACGGGAGGAAGTGCCCTGCCTCTGCCATCAAGAAGGCCTGGCTCGAGGTGGCAAAGGTCACCAGCAGCAGCAACAGCTCCCGCATCTGGATCCAGTGCAGGAAGCGCTTCAATGACCTAAGTGAGCACACTTACTGATTCTCCGACACTCTGTCTTCCACATCACCGCCCCCACCCCCAACTCATTCTGCACTGCCAACACCACTCTATCACATCACTCCTCATACCCACTACTCAAAGCTCATCCTCAATTTACCTGCACTTCCTCACCTCCCCCTTACTCACCCCACCACTACCACTCAACCCAATCCTCATACAATGTCATGGCTCTGTCTCATACTCACCCCTCCAATGCATCTTTTTCAGTCAACCTCACCCAAACCAATGCATTCATCGGTTGGCCACCATCACTCACTCACTTGTCCCACCCGACAAACGTCTGGTGACAGAACTTTAACATTCAGTACACACAATATGAATTGATGTTAACATGCCTCACCATCTTCAGCACCTCAGTATGCTCATCGCAACATGACACATCTGTGATCATGCTTAATATTGCCTTCTGTTCTCTTACAGGGCCTTCAACGACCGCTGTGCTGGCAGAGGGAGATTCCTCAGAGGACCTGCCGGCCTCTGAGGGTGCATCATCACATCATAGCGAGCCATCCACCAGTGCAGATACACACACCTCAGTGTGTCCCAGTCCGCAGTTAGTTGGGGTCGCACATGGTGAGTTACCACACACGGGAGCACGAACAGACACTGGTGGCAGGAGCAGCTGTGGAGAGTCCGTCGGTGAGAGCACTCATCTCTAGGCTCTGCTCAGCTGGACACAAATGCTGAATCCTGGGGGCCATCCTTTAAAGGAGAATGATCGAGGGGTAGCAGCACATTTGCCAGGTGCTGGAACAGGTGCCACGCGCACTCTCCACAATCGCACAGATGATGGAGGAGTCCAACTCCTGCATGAGTGGAATGGTGGCACAGATACAGGAGGGAATCTCTGAGATGCTGTCACAGGGACTGAGGGCATCTCTGAGATAGTGTCGCAAGTAAGTGCGAGAATTCTGCGAAGGAGGGAAGGCTAGCCTACATGGAGCTTCAAGCATGGCTCACAAATGGGTCCCATTCAGGCCCTGACAACAGCCTTTCAGACTCAGGGTGAACAACATTCCGCCGCCTTAAACAGGCAGGCAGATACACTAGCACTGGCCTTACAAGGCTTCACACATGTCCTCCAAACTGTCGTCCAGCAAAGTTTTTTTTATTTGTTCATGGGACGTGGGCGTCGCTGGCGAGGCCGGCATTTATTGCCTATCCCTAATTGCCCTCGAGAAGGCGGTGGTGAGCCGCCTTCTTGAACCGCTGCAGTCCGTGTGGTGAAGGTTCTCCCACAGTGCTGTTAGGAAGGGAATTCCAGGATTTTGACCCAGCGATGATGAAGGAACGGCGATATATTTCCAAGTCGGGATGGTGTGTGACTTGGAGGGGAACGTGCAGGTGGTGTTGTTCCCATGGGCCTGCTGCTCTTGTCCTTCTAGGTGGTAGAGGTCGCGGGTTTGGGAGGTGCTGTCGAAGAAGCCTTGGCGAGTTGCTGCAGTACATCCTGTGGATGGTACACACTGCAGCCACTGTGCGCCAGTGGTGAAGGGAGTGAATGTTTAGGGTGGTGGATGGGGTGCCAATCAAGCGGGCTGCTTTATCTTGGATGGTGTCGAGCTTCTTGAGTGTTGTTGGAGCTGCACTCATCCAGGCAAGTGGAGAGTATTCCATCACACTCCTGACTTGTGCCTTGTAGATGGTGGAAAGACTTTGGGGAGTCAGGAGGTGAGTCACTCGCCGCAGAATACCCAGCCTCTGACCTGCTCTTGTAGCCACAGTATTTATACAGCTGGTCCAGTTAAGTTTCTGGTCAATGGTGACCCCCAGGATGTTGATGATGGGGGATTCGGCGATGGTAATGCCGTTGAATGTCAAGGGGAGGTGGTCATTGCCTGGTACTTGTCTGGCGCGAATGTTACTTGCCACTTATCAGCCCAAGCCTGGATGTTGTCCAGGTCTTGCTACATGAGGGCTCGGACTGCTTCATTATTTGAGGGGATGCGAATGGAACTGAACACTGTGCGATCATCAGCAAACATCCCCATTTCTGACCTTATGATGGAGGGAAGGTCATTGATGAAGCAGCTGAAGATGGTTGGGCCTAGGACACTGCCCTCGGAACTCCTGCAGCAATACCCTGGGGCTGTGATGATTGGCCTCCAACAACCACTAGCATCTGGTAGGAGTGCTGTGGGCCTGGCCCAGGAGAGGGATGATGGCGAAAGGGAACATGGAAGTGGGGACGCCACTCAAAGCGCCCCCACATCTCACCCGTTGCCCCCCCTCTCAACCAGTACCTGCAATGCTGCCTCCTCTCCAGGTGGCCGAGTCTGCCCCTACACAGGTGCAGGTGGAGCAGTCTTTGGAAGGGCCCTCACGGGCACCAAAACCCAGAGAAACCAAAGCATCTATTCGGTCAGGGCATGAACAAAAGCAACCTGCCACTACCTCTGCTGCAGCCACAGGGGATGCACCACGTAGAAGTAGTCAGAAGCGAAAGGCGAATGTTTTGTAAGCACGAAGGGGATGCACAAGGGTGTTTGACGGTTGGTCATTTTTTAAAAATTTGTTTGCTTTTTGTTAAACTCACATTAAATATTATTATTGTCACCACTACTGCCATGTCATGGCCACGCTTGACTGGCTTCTGTAATAAGGCTCTTTCATGAGGTTCACCATGAACACCACACTTGATGCCATCCATTGGGTCACTCTACTGTGGGCATATGTGTAGTTGCGGGACTGTTTTGTGCAGGGAGTGGGGGGTGCTGGTGTGGCCACTGCTCTATCCAGGTGGTGAGGACGGGGCTCTTCACACTGTCTGACGTTAGGAGAACTGTTCAGTGACTCCCTGGCCTCACGAGCAGCCAGGTGAGCCACTGTCCTGCCCATGGGTTGCTCCTGCTCCTCCTCCTCCTCAATGTGGGTGGCAGATGTGGATGGGGCCTCCTCAAGCGACACCCCTCTCTGTTGTGCCAACACGGCTAGAATGCGTCCCACTCTGTCTGGTGTGTATTGAAGCGCTCCCCCAGAATGATCAAGGCACCTGAAGCGCATCTTGAGCAGCCCAAAGCATGCTCAACTGTAGACCTGGTGGCGATGTGGCTGTCATTATATCGACGCTATTGCTGGGTGATGGGGTTCCTCAGAGATGTCATGAGCCACGTGTGCAGGGGGTGTCCCCTGTCCCCAAGGAGCCAGCCTTTACAGGTGTTCTGTGCATGGAAGAGGGGCAGGATGTTGGACTCCCGGAGGATGAAGGAATCGAGGCAGCTGCCAGGGTATCTCTTGCGGTGGTCACAAACAAGCTGAGTGTTGATGAACAGTCCTGGCTCGTGTGGAGGTGCTCGTATTGCTATATGGGTGCAATCGATTACACCCTGCACCCGTGGGAAGCCAGCCACAGCGTGGAATCCCACTGCCCTCTCCGTCTGGCTGAGGTCATCCATGGGGAAGTTGACGTTATGCGAGGCCTACGAAACAAGCAGTCGGTGACCTGCCTTATGCATTTGTGTGCAGACGACAGAGAGACCCCAGCGATGTCCCCGGTGGCACCCTGGAATGGTCCAGAGGCGAAGAAGTTGAGGGCAGTGGTGACTTTGACAGCAGCAGGTAAGGAGATGCTGCTCAGCCCAGCCGGGAGCAGCTCGGCATGAAGGAGGCTGCAGATGTCTGCGACTACCTGGTGACTGACTCTGAGCCTCCAAATGCACTGCTCCTCAGAGAGGTCCAGGAAGCTGAGCCTCGGTCTGTAGACTCTGTTGCGAGGGTAGTGCCTCCTGCGATGTCGCTCTCTCTGTTGTTGTCCTCCGTGCTTTTGTGCAGATGCCTGTGGTGCAGCACTGTGTTGTGGAGCTCCACGTGGCGGAGGTGGACGTTATGCCTGGCGAGGCTGGTGATGTTGCATGTCCTCGGATGAGGTAGTGAATGCAGCCATGGCGCCCCCATCCTGACAGTGAGAGTTTAAGGGGGTCGCATAGTAGTGAAATATGTTTGAACAGCAGAGTTTTGGGTGGAAAGTAAGAGTTTTGAGTGAAAACACAAAGGTCTTGCAGCCAAAATTTTGTCTGAAGTGACAGAGTGCCTTGCTGCAATAAATGACGTTTTCTCCCCACCTGTCAAATAAGCATTTGCATCTCCCACTGGCTGCTGGCTGAAACACATCTGTTGCAACAGGGAATGTTTCCCACAGCACAAGAAACATGCTGAGGATGCTTCAAAATTGCACCCCTGTCAAAATGTCGAGTCAATCAAGTAGTTCAAGTACGTCAACTATCGGAGAAACTATGCAAATTATCATCCTGCCGGTTTTAATTGCCGGTGGGACTTCCGCATTCAGGAGGCGCGTGCGCACCCGGACGCATCACCGGGGAACCCGGAAGTCAGCGGGTTGGAGCCGCTCGACATTTTTGCGATTTTCGGAGCCCCCCTGCCCCCAACGCACCCACTCCATCACCCGAAAATCAGCCCCATTGAGTCCCTCCCGAGCCCCAAATAAACAGACTCATCCCCTCCCCTGCCCCAAATAAACAGACTTAAAACCCCCTGCCCCAAATAAAGAGACTTAAACCCCCTGCCCCAAATAAAGAGACTTAAACCCCCTGCCCCAAATAAACGGACTTAAACCCCCTGCCCCAAATAAACGGACTTAAACCCCCTGCCCCAAATAAACGGACTTAAACCCCCTGCCCCAAATAAACGGACTTAAACCCCCTGCCAACATATCCAAGCAACTGTGATTGGTAAACACAAAACTGTTTAATGGGGAAGCTTTACCAATGCTGTCTCAGGATACCTGGAGTCCTGGGCCCACTGGTCTCAGGGGAACTGCTTAGTGTGGATGTGTCTGATGGGCTAGTAGTACTTGCTTGGCCCAAAGCATCCACAGCCATCACCTCTGAAGAGCCAGGGTTGTACTCACAAAAGGGCCAGGCCCAGACAGGCTCAACTCAAGTATCAAAACATCAGCAACACTTCAATATTCTCAGCAAGAACCAGTTGCACAACCACCGAACATCTCGGTCTCTCCATCAGTCCATTTGATTGGCATGGGGATCTCGTGTGGACTATTCCAGGCACCGTGGCTAAGAGAAGGCAGCCTGTAGCACAGGCCCCAACAGTACCTAATTACATCTACACAGTGCAAGGAAGAATAGGGGCAGATTCTGGCACAGACCCTTAACCGTGTTAACAGTAAATATACACTTACATAGTGTAAAAAAGGAGTGGAGGTAGAAGTGCGCTGGTAGAACTGCTGTCCAATGCTGCCATAACAGTCCTGAGGCCTGGACTGGGCCTCAAACACACTGCAAAGCATGGCTAGTGTCTGAACATCATGTATTGTACTGTAATGAGTCAGGCTGTGGAGAAACACAGAACCAGTTAAAGATGCATCAATAAAGCAGTGCAGGAGGTGGGACTGGGGTACCTCCTGTTCATTATCGTAACTACATTCAAAATTACTCAAAACTGATGCAACAATCTAGGCTGTGCACTGGCCAGCCATCGGCACTGCCCAGATCAGCTGAATAAGATCACAAAGATACAAGTACAGGTGAAGGTGAGCATTTGGCCACCCAGCTCATCCCGCCATAGAAACCTACAAAGCATACATCAACTCCTTTACAGTGTTAAATCAAGTGAGGGTTTGACAGAGCTTGATGTATACACATTGAGTTTGATTAACAAGTATTTTAAGTCGCCAGTCTTCGACAGAGATTAGAAATTCTGGTAACGAAGGTGATTTAAACAAAAAAAGTTAAAATCCCACCCTTCTTCCCTGTGCCCTTCTTTCCAAGTGGCTCAACGTGTAAGTGCACTGCATGATACTGAACCATACATACTGGAAGGCACCTGGTTTGATGCTTCATCTGCACTGAGCTACCAGTCTCAGCTAGTGAAGCAATGAGGATACAATAACTGACAACACCATTTGCCAGGCAACAGCCCCTGCCCCTTGGTTGGATTTGCACATGTGCCAATGCCAACTGAGGGCTGATTGGGATTGCCTGAAATAGTCTCTATGGTCAAGTAACCCACCAACACTTAGCGTCCTGATTCACACATTAAAAGTGAGATAACAGGAGGCTGCAACCACTCAGGAAACCACACATCAGCCTGAGTCATTACCTTCAAAAGGAAAGGAGTACAGGTGAAAACTGAAGTAGAAAAACTTTTCAATTAAAATATCTGAAATTGTTTTACTGGCTTGAAATGAAACATTTTGGCATTGCTACTGGCATAGCACCAGGACTCCCATTTAGATGGGCAGCTCCTCTAAAACCACAGTGCCAGGACTCCCATTTAGAGCAGGGGGGCGGGGCAGGGGTGGCTCTAAAGGCCCTTGGAGACCAGCCCAAGATTCCTAATGGGTCTGGTGACTAGCGGTGCATCAGGGGAGGGGCTGCCAATTCTTGAAGTGGCAGAGCAAACGAAGGGAAAGGCTCAAGTGACAGGCGATTCAGACACTGATGACGTTGGCAGTAGATCAGACACTCCTATTTACAGGGCCCTGCTTTCAATCCAATGTCACTGAATGTGACCACCCTTTAAAAACAACTGCCTCTGGATGGCGAGCCTTGCAGTAGCACAGAATCCCATTCCCATTCCGGGGCGTGGGAAGAGGGATCTACTCAACTCTGCAAAGCATGGTTTCACCAGGTCAATAATTGCGGAAAGTCCACATGCCGGATTCTCCCACCGACAGACGGAATTGGAAAGGCAGGAAAAATTTTTTTATATAAGTTAAAATTAGCACAGCAATTTCACAAACTCAGATCATGGTGAAACTCCAAACATTTAGCAAAGCCATCAATGTCTGAACTCCCGCAGATATCCCTAGTTTCAACATCAGTGTTCCAGTCCTAACAAAACGTACCATGAAGGTGTCAGCCGTGGCTCAGTGGTAGCACTCTCGCCTGAGTCAGGTTGTCAAGGGTTCAAGTCCCACCCCAGAGACTTAAGCACAAAGTCTAGGCTGGCACTCCAGTGCAGTACTGAGGGAGCGCTGCATTGTCGGAGGTGCCTATTTCGGATGAAATGTTAAACCGAGGCCCTATCTTCCCTCTCGAGGACGTAAAAGATCCCGTGGCACTATTTCGAAGAAGAGCAGGGGAATTATCCCTGGTGTCCTGGCCAATATTTATCCCTCAACCAACATCACTAAAAACAGATGATCTGGTCATTATCATATTGCTGTTTGTGGGACCTTGCTGCCATGTTTCTTACATTACAATAGTGATTACACTTCAAAAGTATTTCATTACCTGTAAAGCGCTTTGGGACATCCTGAGATCATAAAAGGCATTATATAAATGCAAGTCTTTCTTTCTTTCTATGAAGCAGGGTAGAATAGCAAAAAGGCTTGCAGAAGTGCTCAGTACTGAGTATTCAATAAAATTAAGAGAAATTACAGGATGACAGTGCACTGAAATTCATAAAGTTCCTTAAACGCTCTTTGAAAATTACATTTTTGATTTTGCCGCATTTACTATAGTTCAAAAGGGATTTCTCATAGAGCCTTGCTGCTTAATGAAGGGTCACACAGAGACAGGCTTCAGGTAACTTAAGACAAACCAGACCCCAAACTCTTGTCCAGTTTGTCACATCCCTTAAGTACAGGTGTCATCCAAATCAATCTTACAGTGATTCCAGGAGCTGCCGGCCGAACGGATGTCGTGCCCACGGTGTCTCTATGTCGGGGTCTGGATGGGGACTGAGGAAAGAGTCTGTGGCAACAGCAGCCAGAGACCACACCTAGGATGCAAGGACAAAATTACTAAGTACCAATGGATGGGAAAACGTAGTGTTACACACTGGGTTGAACCATACGGTTCGAACAGAATTAGCTAGTCGGCCTGGCAGTTACCTGGTTGAACTGAATACAGAAATAGAACCAGTCTCTCTCTTTATTCCATAAAATCAGGGATTCTAAGATGGCTGTTTGCAGATTATGGACCTCACTGTTGCTGTGCCTGTAGTTAAAAAAAAATCTCGAGGAACCAAAATGAAAAACTATGGTGCAGAATGCAGGACACTACAAAGATTGAGAAAAGAAGATGAGTCAAGTTGCGATTAGATGGTACCAAGATTGGATGTGAAAAATCTAGGACACAGGAAAGTCTCATGGAGGCAAGGAATTCTAAAATTTGAAGTCCCAGGAAAAAATGGGACAGAGTAGGAGATTGTGCAATGAATCTCAATTTCAACACAGTGACGATTAGATAGAAGGAGAAGGAAGAGCTCGTAAATGTCAGCCTTGGCTTAGGTGGAGCACTCTTGTTTCAGTTAGAAGGTCATGGGTTCAAGCCCCACTCTGGAGACTGGAGCACATAATCTAGGCTGACACTTCAGTGCAGTGCTGAGGGAGCGCTGCACTGTCAGAGATGCCGTCTTTCAGAGGAGACGTTAAACCGAGGCCCCGTCTGCCCTCTCAGATGGATGTAAATGGTCCCATGGCACTATTTGAAGAAGAGCAGGGGAGTTCTCCTGGTTTACTGGCTAACATTTATCCCTCACCAACATCACCAAAACAGATTATCTGCTCATTTGTGTCATTGCTGTTAGAGGGACCTTGCTGCAGCCAAATTGGCTGCTGCATTTGCCCACGTTACAAGATTGACGACACATTCATTGGCTGTGAAGATATCCTGGGGGCGTAAAAGGCACTATACAAATGCAAGCACTTTCTTTCTCGGTAAGGTGTATTTACATATTGATGGAGCAAAAATACAGGACAGCTGCATAACTACTGCAGATTAAATTACTTAAATGGGGGCTTGGCAGTTAGTCTATTGGTGCTTCAATGCGCTCCATCAGAGTGGGTGACAGTGAGCCCATCCCCGTGATTGTCACACGAGCTCTTTGATCGCCGCTATGCTGCTGGGAGGTGCTTCGCCTTTGGGAATTAGACAGAGATAAACAGGGATAAACCAAATAAAAGGGGTCGCTATGGGAACCCATATCTTCCAATTTCAACCCTTCCCACGCCTTCACGTGGTCCATCTCCAACTCTTCCCTTCCCTTCCTCAACTTCTCCATCTCTATTTCTGGGGATAGGCTATCAACCAATATCTATTATAAGCCCAATTCCCACAGTTACCTTGATTACACTTCCTTCCACCCCGCTTCCTGTAAGGACTCTATTCCCTTCTCCATCGCATCTGTTCTGACGATGCCATCTTCCACACCAGTGCTTCCGATAAGTCTTCCTTTTTCTTCAACCGAGGATTCCCCTCCACTGTAGTAGACAGGACCCTCGATCATGTCAGTCCTATTTCCCATACTTCTGCCCTCACCCCTTCCCTTCCCTCCCAGAACCATGATAGGGTCCCCCTTGTCCTCACCTTCAACCCCACCAGCCTCCACATTCAACGTATCATCCTTCGCCATTTCCGCCATCTCCAGCGCGATCCCACCACCAAACACATCTTCCCCTCCTCTCTCCTTTCAGCATTTCGAAGGGACTGCTCCCTTCGTGACACCCTGGTCCACTCTTCCATCACCCCCAATACTCGCTCTCCTCCCCATGGCACCTTCCCATGCGAGTGCAGGAGATGCAACACCTGCCCTTTCACCTCCTCCCTTCCCACCGTCCAGGGCCCCAAACACTCCTTTCCAGGTGAAACAGCGGTTTACTTGCACTTCTTTCAATTTAATATACTGTATTCGCTGCTCACAATGAGGTCTCCTCTACACTGGGGAGACCAAACGCAGATTGGGTGATCGCATTGGTGAACACCTCCGCTCAGTCCACAAGCGTGACCCTGACCCGCTGGTCGCTTGCCATTTTAATTCCCCACTCATGCCCACTCTGACCTCTCTGTCCTCGGCCTCTTACACTGTTCCAATGAAGCTCAACGTAAGCTCGAGGAACAGCACCTCATCTTTCGTTTAGGCACTTTACAACCTTCCGGACTCATTGATTTCAATAACTTCAGATCATAACCACTGCTCCCATCTTTTCGGACAGCAAGTGCTGTAATGGTTTTGCTGTTGCCGTTTACAACTTATCTGGACCCATCTTTTGTCTATTAACATGTCCCATTCCCACCCTCCTTGCCTTGCACCATCGTCCCTTTTGTCATTTAATCACTCCTGCCCTCCACCCTATCACAGACCTTCCCTTTTGTTCTTTCCTCCCCTCCTTCTCCCCCTTTCCCTGGCTCTATATTTGCTTAAAAACTTTAACTCTTTAACATCTTCCAGTTCTGACGCAAGGTCTTCGACCTGAAACGTTATCTCTGTTTCGTTCTCCAAGGATGCTGCCTCACTGCTGAGCTTTTCCAGCATTTTCTGTTTTTATTAAACAGGGACCGCTTTAGTTACCTCAGACAGCTTGCCAAATAATCATCCAATCATTTAGGATCAGTATGGAAATTATTTGCAAATTGGACTGTTTCACTTCCCCGGATTAGAAGGAAACAGCTAATGGAATGCAAACTCTACAGTTTGGACCATTTAAAGAATTCTTGGCATCCCTTTGATAAATCTTCAAACTACAAGAAAAATGATAACCTGTTATACAACACTTAATGGAATAGTTCAAATGATAAAGGGGGAAGATTTTCCACTTGAGTTCCAGGTGTATGCTGGGAGCACATACCAGAAAGTTATGCACTCCCTGCCTGTGATTTTCTAATTAAAATTAGTGGGAAGTACATCACAGACCATGAGTGCATAATTTCCTGGTATGTGCTTCCAATGCTTGCCTGGGGGCACAGAAATGGAAAATCTCCCCACAGTGTTTCGTTTGGAATATATGCATGTACTGGGCAAGTAAGAAGTATCAAAGAGCAGGTGGAGATGACTGGAGCCTACCCAAAAGACAAGTACATCCAGAGGGTTCTAGCCCAATCTCGTAACCAGTGACATAGGGCCAGAGCTGCTGCTATTCAATCAGAAATTCCCCCCACCCTCCCCATCAACTTCCTTAACATTTTTGTAGATCGAATAATTGAATAGGATCAGTACCTGTACAAGGTCCCTGCGTCCAACTGAAAGAGCTGCTGCAGCATTCTTCTGACAAGTATCCTGGATGTCATTCACATTCAGTCTGCAGAGAAAGGTGAAAATGAGAGAAACTGATGACCAAGAAACAAAGAGCACAGTCCTCAGTGTTTCTGCATATATCTGCCTGCGGCTCAAACTGTCAGAAACACAAAATCCTGACTTATCTTCTGAAAATCATGCAATTATTGCCATGGGGGTCAAAAGGAAAACTCTCCAGTGGCTGCCGTCATACCTGATGCGAAGTAAAATGGTTGCGGTTATCAGAGACCAATCATCACAGGCCAAGCACATCACTGCAAGAGTTTCTCAGGGAAACGCCCTCGGCCCAATCATTTTCAGCGACTTCGTCAATGACCTTCCCTCCATTGTAAGGTCAGGAGTGGAGTTGTTCACTGATGAGTGTTGAGTTCAATTCACAACTCCTCTGATAATGGAACAGCCCATGACAGACTACAACAGGACCTTCATAATATCCAGACTTGGGTAGCAGGTAACATTCGCGCTCAACCTACCTAATTGAGTTAGTTCACAGGGGGCTGAATTGGGAGTAGTGCAGTATTTCTTCATGGAAGCGCTCTGCGTCTTAACAATTCACTGATTGATATGGTGTTCACTTGTATTTGGTAGACTGACTCAGTCTTGCTGAGGTCTGTTGATGCACTGACGAATGGTATCTCTTCTCATTGTGAGAGAAACTCAGTTAAATAGCCTCTTCCAATCAGAGCAGCATCTTCCATCCTAGTTGTGAGCCACAGGTGACACAACCTTGATCCACCACAAACGTGCTGGTTATTGTGGCCCTCCCTCTGCTACAACAGATTCTCAAAGCAGAGCTGAAGGACTCCTTCTAGAGTCTGCACAAGATGCATCTTCAATTACTCCCTGCAAAAGTTTTTAATACCTTCACTGCTCCTAGCTCTCGCAATAAATCAAGGCTGATTAAATCTAATATCACTCTTGACTCCTTCAAATTATGAATTCAAGGCTTGTTACTTATTTCTTCAGATCTCAAAAGCTGAATTTAGATTTTGAAAGCAATGTCATTGTGTTCTCCAATGAGAGAGAGCTTTCACTGTTCTGTCGTGCCGAACTGTTCATATTAAGTTTTTGAAGTAATTTGGTATAAAGCCCTTTATACTCACAAAGCATAAACTGATACCATTGACGACATGCCAAATGATGAAAGGAAATATAAAAATGGTTACAAAACATTTAAGAGATTTCTATCAGTGAGATGATTTCACATTTTTATGCTAAAAAATATCAAAATAGCATTGCTGCCAAAAACACAAAGCTTGCTTCAGATTTGGCTGTTTCCACAAATGGGTAATTTCCT
This sequence comes from Heptranchias perlo, assembly GCF_035084215.1. Classification (NCBI taxonomy): domain Eukaryota; kingdom Metazoa; phylum Chordata; class Chondrichthyes; order Hexanchiformes; family Hexanchidae; genus Heptranchias; species Heptranchias perlo. The sequence goes on from NC_090340.1 coordinate 17,109,893, forward strand.
AGAGGTACAAAATTATACTGTTGTCGTCTCTGTAACCATGGGTATAAATCACAAAACAGTGAGTGCAGCCAAGACTGGAGGGACAGAGGGGAGCTCATTCTCCAAATATACTTCAAGTATATTTATATCAAATAGACTTCAAGTAATGAGGAGGTATTACACAGAGTATCCACACAAGCACCTATATGCCCAATGGGGTAAGACAGCCAGGTTCTGCTGCTGGTGCAGAGTCTCACAAATGGCAAGCACTGGTCAGAGAATCAGGCTGTAGCATTAAAGCCCCATCTCTGAACTGCGCCCACTATTACCAAGGCTCTGCAGTAGCAGCGAAACCTCGCAAAGTTACCTCTATTATGGACAGAGACCTACAGTAATGCACAGCCCCAGTGGATCAGATGACAATTACACCGCATTACGTGATAACCAGCCATGCAGACTAGGAAGGAACCAGGTTCAATCCACAATCTCTGCTGAGCTCAACCAGACTTCAGTGGGGCACTAAAATTGCCCTCACTGTCGCGCGGGCTTTGGAGGGGACAAAAGGAAACAGTGGGGCTTCCTGCTCCTGATTATAGCTATCAGGTGACCCCCCCCCACCCCAAACCTATGCACGTGTAGTTGTTGGCTCTGGAAAGGATCAGTATCCCCACTGAGGCAACATGCCAGAGTGCTGCCATCACCCATGAAATCACACACTAGTATGAGTCACTGAGGAGGGGAGAAAATTTGGGCAGCGAAGGAAAATATGAGTGAGAACACTGTATCTCTCAATTTGAATTCTAGAATTGCCTTTTTTTTTAAAATTCATTCCCAGGATGTGGGCGTTGCTAGCAGGGCCAGCATTTATTGCCCATCCCTAGTTGCCCTTGAGAAGGCGGTGCAGAGCCTAGAATTGTGTGTTAGTCAGTCTCCCTGTGTTAAGAGTTATTGAGTTGCACACCACCATTTACTGTTCTATGTAATGGTGAATGTGCCTCGGACACTTACATGTACAATTCACCCAGTGACTTGTGCACTGGAAGGAGACATGAGATGTCCTGGATGATGACTTTCCCTGCAGCTTTGATTGGTCGATTGTTTGAGTCGGTCCCTTCTCGTTTTCCTTTCCATCGGCGTGATTTCTGTGAACAGGAAAAGCTTTTTAGTTTCTGTTATTCTGTCAGGGGGAGGGGAGAGTGTCTTTATCCTGGTGGAACTAATTATTAAAGCAAAATCGTCGGAAATTAAAGAGCTTCTATGATTCTATCAGTTACATGGGTAAGATGGGTATAGAGGGATATGGGCCAAGTGCAGGCAATTGGGACTAGCTTAGTGGTATAAACTGGGCGACATGGACATGTTGGGCTGAAGGGCCTGTTTCCATGTTGTAAACTTCTATGATTCTAACTCTCTGGGCTTTGGGGGGGGGGAATGGGGCAAAAGATATTTTGCTGTAATTTAGATAAACCCATGTATGTTACTGAATTTTATTTTGTTGAACAGACAGATCAGTGGATGCTTTAGGGAGCTAGACTGGCATCTTTAACAAGGTTTACACTTAGAGGGATGGTCCTACATCGGATCTAAATGAAATCATTACTGTGTTCTCAAAAGGTTTTCCTGGATCTTGCAGTATCCATTCTGGGCCCACAGCTGCAGACTGAACACTGGAGACTCCATGAACTAAATGGAAATTACCGTGCACCCTACAGAATTAGCAGGACAAATGCAGAAGTTATCTATGCACCTGGGAGACCCACAGTAGCTCACAGAATGTCTGCCAAACAGAAAGATTTTGTTGCGAATAGTTTTTTTTTTGGTAAAGTCCAAATTGGTCAATGACAAACCAAAGGAAACTGATTTGATGGTCCTTTAATCACAAAACACGACAAAGAAAATCATTGCTGAAGCACAAAATCCAGTTAACAGCTTAACATTGGTACAGTGTTTGTAGTTATTTAAACCAGGCATGGAGCAATTAACCTCTCACCCAGTGACCCAAACCAATAGCATTCAAATTGAAATAACAGATAAGTAATGGAAGACACTGCAAAGAAAACAATCAAGTATGAAGCTTATTACACAAATGAAATTCCGATCTCCACAAGTGGAATAATGGCGACACCACATAAGTCCTACATTAAAAGCTAAGAACTTGCAGGTTACATGTGGAGTTTTGCTCCACTATGGTGGCTGTACAATGTAAAGCAGTACCGTGATTCTTATATCATCAGTTGCTATTTGATCAGACTGTGTTTATCAGGAAGAGGATGCAGGAATGATGTGTGTGCGTGTGTACTAGTTATAAGGAGGAGGGTGGAGTGTGAGCGTTGGTTATTAGAAAGAGGATGTCAGGATGGAGTGTGTCTGTGTACGAAAAACATTCTCTATGACTGGCACTTTATCCCTCCTCAACCTTCTGCAGCATCTGACACAGTGACCATATCATCCTCCTTCCAACGTCTCTCCTCTGCCATTTAGCTTTGTGGACTGCACTTGCATAGCTCCATTCCTACCTATCTGAACATAGCGAGTGTACTGCCAGCAATAGCTTCTTTTCCCTCCCTTACACTGTCATCACCAAAGTACCCCAAAGGATCTATCCTTGCTACCCCTCCTCTTCCTCATCTACATGCTGCCCCTAGTTGACATAATGTCTAATAATGAGGTCAGCTTCCACACGTACACCAGTGATATCTAGCTCTCCTTCTCCACCACCTCCTTTGACCCCTTGCCTGCCTTTGTGCTTGTCCGACATTCAGACTTGGATGACTCGCAACTTCCTTCAGCTCAACATTGGGAACTAGCCACTGCCTTTAGCGCCAGCCAAAAAATGCCTTCCGTCCATTGCCACTAGTTCCTTCCTCCTCCCAGCTACTGTTCAACTTGACCGTTCGCAACCGTGGTGTCCTGTTTGAACCTGAATTTAGTTTCAGACCCCATATCCTCCCTATCACAAAGACCACTTACTTCCACCTCTGCAACATCGCCTCCTTCCGCCCCCACCTCTACTCTTTTGACACCGAAACACTAATACATGCCTTTCTCACCTCCAGACTCAATCATTCTAACAATCTCCTTGCTGGCCTCCCTGCCTCCACAAATTCCAACTCGTGCAAAACTCTGTTGCACGCACCCTGTCCCGCACTGATATCTGCTCACCCATTACCCTCTGTCTTCACTGACTACCCCCCAGTGGTTCAAATTTAAAATCCTCATCCAAGTCTTCAAATCCCTCGCCTGACAACATCTTCTCCAACCTATACCTTGGCCCCAAACTCTTGTTCCTTTGGATCTGGCCTCTTATGCATCCTCCACCAAAACTGGTAACAGAGCCTTTATCTGCCTAGGTCCTACTCTCAGTACTTCCCTCCCTAAACCTCTCCATTTCCTTATAAACTTTTGCAAGAACCAATCTCTTCACCTAGCCTTTGATTACCTTCCTAACCTCTCCCTCCTTGGCTTGTTTGCCATTTTTTTAATACCTTTCTGTGAATTTACTTGGGACATTCTTTACATTAAAAGCACAATATAAATGCAACTTATTGTGCTGGCTATTAGGAAGAAGATGCAAGAATAGTTTGTGTGAAAGTGAAAACAACAAAATGTGCATCGCATCATGTCTGGGCCGCAGTGTATAAAAAGTTTATGAAAATATTACTGTCAGCCCAAGTCGATTCACGACAACTTTATTCCATGTGGCCTGGCCAAATGAATAGTACCTGCAAGAACAAACCATAATCTTTCCAAACCAATCCAAGAACTCTAGAGGCTGCCAATGTGGAGAGAAAAGAAAGCCACTACCTACAGAGGTGTGAAGATTAACAGGATTCCTGCAAAGTGTCAACACAGATTTGACAAAGTTACCAGTTGGGATGTAAAGCTCTTTTCAGGTATGAAACCCCAGCAACTCGCACTGATCTTCCAAAGGCTCCCACCCTACCATACTGGTTCTATATGCAGCAGAGAAAGCTTGCCAACAGCAGCACATTAATTAGACTGCCCGACTTACAAAGGCATCCAGGCAACGTCCACCAGGAACATTGAAATTGACATCTCGACAGCTCTTGCTAGATGTGCTTGCACACCCAACACAGGTATCCAGACATCCTCCATCCAGTCTGTCCAGCGGACAACCTCAATCGAGCAATTGAACTACCGGGGTGGACTGGGATAGAAAGTGCATCATTCTTTTTGCTACATTAAAACTTTTCATTTAGTCTCAGCAGGGCCTTGCGCTTTTTCAGTGAAGCAAAATTTTAGCAACATTAGTGGAACATGAAACACTTTTATGAACCTTTCATGATGCACACACACATACACATTGTAGCAGAGTAACTGAGGGCCTGGATCCCCGAGTACGGGTGTGGCCCTTTTAAGAAACCTCCCGTTCAAGAGGAGGGGTATGGTCCTTTTAACAGCCCTCACCTTTAAGAAATAATTAAGGCTGGAGTGGGTGGAGACCTTCCCCAGGCAGGTGAGAGTTAAATGGGCGAGGCACAAGAGAAACAGGGTTGCTGCTGAGACAGAGCCCCCTGAACACAGCCCAAAGAGAAAGCTGGAAAGCAGCTGGGGCTGGCCTGGACTCAGACTTGTGAAGAAGCTGATGAGCTGAAAGGCAGTTGCGGGCAGTTGCAAAGCAGCTGAGGACAGCTGAAAGAGCCAGGGGCTGGGAAAGCGAACTAGACATGGCCATGTATTGGGAAAGTGTACTAGGCGTTGCCAAAGGTACTGTAGTGTGACTGTGTGCAGTGAATTAAAAGAAACGTGGTACGAAGTACAAATTGGTCAAGGACTATTGTGTGTCATATAAAGGAGGTTACAAGACGGTAGGACTCTGTGACAACATTTACATTCTCTTCATTGATATGAGAAGCATAAAGAGGGCCTTTATCACCAGTTGTCACTGTGCAATGACACACTGATCATGGCAGCTGCTGCATGTAAACCAATGGCTTGCACGTTAGTCACTGTTTCAGATTCATTGGAATACACATGCGAGGCCTTCAAGAGCGTCCACATACAGAAGCATAGAGAATGAAGGGACGCATCTGAAACCAAACCAGTCTCCTTACTGAGGTACATGAAGTAACCTGGTCACCTGGATTAACACGGCACAGAATTGCTCCTGTAATCTGTGAATGGAACAGCACATTTTTAGAAAGCTGCACAAATGCTAAAAGCCCAGCTCCCAGTCAGTAGCATGCACATTGTGCGGAGTTAGTCATTAGTAATCATCTAGTGAAAATAAAATTCCACAAAAATAACATTAGTGTGGACAGCAGGGACGGCTTTGAACTGCCCATGAGATATGGGATGGCCAGCTGTACCTCATCTCGGACTGACCAGAACACCAGCTACTGATTCATACAGACTAGGAATTTCAGGTGATCTTATCTTGGGCAGAAGCTGAGCCGCTACAATTGGCCTCAGGTTAGGGAAAGCAAAACAAGAAATAAAATCTGTCAGGATCCCCACCCCCGAGGCTATCCAGTGACTCCGCTGGCAAGTACTCACACGCGTGGATGTCCGGTGAGGAGAGGAGCGGGCCCAGCTGTGGTGCCCCTCATGACAGAATAATCCGCTGACATTCGCTGTCTGGGATCATTCATGAGGAAGGGACTTCTCTGAGGTCCTGGAGGGCTGCTTATGCTAAATGACCTGCAGCCCCAGCATGGCTCAGCGACTTTACGAGATGAGAAGATTGGACAAAATAAAAAGGTCAACAAAAGTCCATTTGTTAACGGAGCTGACCGAAGGTGACGGGATCGTCACTTGATACAGGGCGTCTGGCCATCCCAGAGACTCAAGGGCACAAATGCAGGATGGTAATGTGCACAGTACCGGGAAGTCATTAATGGCTTGAATGGACCAGCGTCGCCGGGTGGAGAGAGGAGACATCTGCAAGTATGAACAACACCGAAAAGGGAGAAACACCAAGAAAACAAAAAGAAATTAAATCACAACAGAAAAAAAAACACACACAGAAAGATCAAAATAAAATAATATGCAAAGAAAGGATAAACTTCATTCACAGACACTCAGTGAGGAACTGGCTGAAAAGAGCTATATATATTTCAGCTTCTACTTTACGGACAGTCAGGACCCAAGCTGTATATATAATTACAGATAAAAACCTGACACAAACATGGAGACAGGTTCGGCAGTCAATTATTACTTTTAATTTGAAGCCACTCTCCCATCACCAGGCAGATGCAGCCCCCTTCCCTCCACCGCTAAAATATTCCTTGAAAGAGATGGATAAACACAGAGCAGATGAGATTTCTGGGACATTGTGCGAAGCGTATTAACCAGCAACATATGTGCCAAAAAGTTAAGCTGTTTCATAAAGTCCCGAGGTTTCCTGGTGTTCTGAAGTCTGGTTTGCTTGCAGCTCTTGTATTTGTGCCATTTACACAGACTGAATGGTACTGGCTTGTTTTCAACACTAACTTCCAAAACTGCACAAGACAACCAGTGATGGAGGCCTTTTAAACAGCTTCTCACACATTCCATTTTCTACATCAGTTCTCTGAAGATTAAGTTTATGGTATTTAAAATGGCAGAAACACTATTTACTCTTTTTTTTCCCCACAACAAACTTGCCTACACTGACTTCACCAGTTACTACATGACTGCAACTAAATACAGCAACTCTTCCTCATGGAAAAGTATTAACCTGTCTCACATTTTTTAAACTTTAAGCTGTTAAAATCAGGTTTTGAGACAATAGTCAAACTGCAGTCAAAAAAATATTTCATTCTAGTATAAATCACTGGTGCAGTGAAGCAGATCAGCCAAATAGTTGAATAATAATTTGCACCAAAGCACTCGAATTAAGCTCCCTCCCTCCCCCGCGCCTCCCTCACCCACGCCCCCGCGCCTCCCTCACCCACTCCCCCGCGCCTCCCTCACCCACTCCCCCGCGCCTCCCTCACCCACTCCCCCGCGCACACTGGTGGGCCTCATATTTTAATTAGTGCTGTCTCCTTTTCCAGCACAGGATGCTGGAGGTTCTTTGTAAACCCTGTAAGACACACAGTTACTTCCTGAATATTCTACAGGCTTTCTGTTTCCCTAATTCCCTCATCTCACAGCAGTATCTAGAGCATCAGGACTGCTCTGGACAATTAAAACTAGAACCAGCCATCTTCACATTTCTATTTCTGGTATAAAAAGAATACAGAATAGAGAGGGGCAACTCATGACTCTCAACATGAAAACCGGCTCACTGGTGATTTCTGTATTTTCAAACTCAGCACTTCCTCACTCATGGATAATCTCAGCATTCTGCAGTTCCTCAATGCTATACTGCAGCCACGGCTAGTACAGCACGCATGGCCAGCACTGCGTTCACACACTGTCACATTCTAAAAATAATTTCCTCAGCTGCTCACCAAAGTCAGATTTGTAAATTCTCAGCTCACTGGAACCCAAACAGTTACTCTGAAAACAGCTTGGGGCTCGGAGGTATCATCCTGCATATGCACAAGCAGGGAGCTGAGGGGAAAGGAGGGAGGGCTGAAGGGGATGTCAACCCATTTCACACAATACAAAAGCAAAACGTGGGGGCAGAATAGCGAATGCCACTTAGGGAGGGAGGCCTCTTGTTAACTGCACTGTGCAGGGGAAAAGGATCTGCAACCACCAGGCCATCTGTGCCCACCACCTCTCCCCCCCCAAACAGGTTTTTATCTGTTGTCACACCAAAGATACAGCATTGGGTCAGGACCCGACATATACATTAGCTAAGTTAACGCAAGCATTGTTGACACTAGTCAACTAGTCAAACAGAAAAAAAAGCACCAATTCTGCAAGAGAGGTGAAGAGATCCAAAGTTGATCCTGGTGTGATTTTAATGAACAAGAGAGGTCTGAAACAGAATCTCCAGTTTATGGGCAGAGAGTTGCCAGGAGTGCCTCAAATTTAAATCAAAAAGACAAGTCACGTAGATAAAGAGCTCCCCCCCTCTGCGAGAGGATGCTTGTTGGCTGCAGCTGGTGTGCCTTTGACCAAAGTAGCTGTTCACTCTTCAGCCAGTTAAAAATAAACAAAACTCACACATACAGATGACAGGTCAAGGGCTAGCCATCAACTGAGGGTCAGAGTTTTTTTAAAAAGTTAAATTAAGCCTCTTTATCCAAATGTGACTAGTTAAATTTTATACCAGATATATCATATTTTTAGATCAATTATTTGCACTTCAACAAGTCCCATCACATCACCTTTTCATTCCCCAACCTGGTTTAATAATCACACAAAGACACTAGTAGTTTGGCAACTGGCTAGCTGGGACTTCAGAAGTGGACTACAGGCAGAAAACACAGGGCCACTGACTGCACCAGTGCTCTGGAGAGAGACAAGCGAGACCACTCTGGGAAGCAGAGTGACTAAACGCTGCTGCATATAATTCAGCCACTGAAGGTACCATCATGCATGTGCACAATATGTTCCACTCCTTGCAGAAGTGTGAGAAACTCTGGCGAAAATGCAATGAATTGTTTGCTATGTAAGTGACGTAGGACAGACTGATGCCTGGTATAAAGGCAGTAGGTAATGGACTATGTGGCTGGTCAGAGGTACGCTGCAATCTACTCACTCGCTCCTTGTAATAGAAGGAGCTAATGGAGACCGGCTCCTTTTCACTGCGGGTTGGGCTCCCACTGTATAAACGCAAGTTACTCTGCGATTCCGTACGGATCTTCATCGGGGTGATTCCTCCACTGTGATAGGCAGAGAGTGCAGACAGTGACCTAAACATACAAATAAGGCTGTGATCAGTCATGGGCGGTACGAATATTAAATAAATTACAGCACAGGCTGCAAGTACTCAGAGATCTCAGTAGTCAGCAAGAGCAAAAGGTCGATGAAATAAACATAGTTGGGACAGACTGAAAATAAAATATTGAGATCAGCCGACTACACGGAGATTACCTTCTACCCGGGAAACAGTGTCATCTTTGACTCAACATGAGCAGCTCCACTGGAGATCCACCAGTAATGTATTAAAAACAGTACGTCACCGTACCCAGTTTTTGGTTACAGATGTGAAACATCTGTAAAATGCGGGGTGATTCTCAGTTGCCACCTAAAACTGACGAGCACATTCAATCTGCAAATGTAAACACACTGATGATACATTCGTCTTTTCAATAGGCATTTCTTACCTGGGCGTGGGCTCCGTTGGAGACACTGTCCGGTGAAGAGTCATTGGTCTCATGAAGTACACAAGGTAACCTAAACAACACAAACACATTCAAATTACTCATCACCAGATATGGGACACCATGCGAGCTAGGTTTAGGTTTAGACACCGGACTGAATTTACATTATTTTTATCCTTATGCCAACAACTTTCTCTCTCTCTTCTTTCCAGACTTGTCCTGCTGCCACGTCCCACATACGCTGCCAATCGTCTGGCACTTTGGCCAAGTGGCCATTTTTCATGAAAGAGCCTAGGTGGTAAAATGGTCAGCAGAATGCTCAACTATGAGAGTCACCATAGCTCAGCTCAATCCTGGCCCTGTCCATACATACAATTCTAGCAGCGGTTGCTAGATAGAAATCAGGAGTAGAATCACTGGCTGAGGGACACTGACGTCACATGTAGCACCCAATTAAGATCAGCTAATTCAGCACAACCAGATCTGCCTAGTCTGTGTAAGTCAAGTACTCACTACCTTAAGTAGCTAAGCCATCAGGAAATGGAATTTTTCCCAAGTTTAAATTCTTGGATGGGAACTCAAAACACAAGTGATCATAGCCTCTGGATGTGTGGATATTGAAAGAATGACAATTCCATACAAAGAATCCCGAGACAGAATCCTTTTGGTAAAATGGTAAGACTAAAAGCAGAGTTTGCGAATGTTTTTCGATCATGGTGAGCACTTTACTTCCTTGGTTACTGAATGGTGGTCAATGTTTGTTAAATAAATATATACGTGTAAAGTACATTTATCTGTATATGTGAATGTACGTAAGGCGTTTTCTACTAAAAGCGCATATGGCTAAAACGGTGTCGCCGTAACTGCACCTGTGGCTAGTCGGCAACTCTACTGGACAACACTGTCCTAATCCACCATTCCTTCTCCAACACAGATTGTGCAGAAATGGTTTCCCAGAAAGATTATATGTAGGTCAGCGTCTGTATAAAAAGGCAGATTCTAAATAGTTTCTCCTCCCTGGTTTGAAGCCTTTCCCTCACACTGTGCAATTGTCGGAGTTGCTACTTATTCAGCAGGGTAAGGCATGATATTTAAGTTTGAGTTTGTGGTATCAGTGTGGTTAAGTGGCTGCCAATGCCCTGGTGAAATTCCAATGTATCAGATCAAGACCAATTAGATCTCAGGCTTAATAGAATCCATGCTTCAATATGTAGAATAATTTATAGATGCATCCTGACGATAGCCAATACAAGTATGCTACAGGTACACCGGTGACTAGTGGATATTGCAAGGATCAGTGCTTGGGCCCCAGCTATTCACAATAAAAATCAATGATTTGGATGAGGGAACTAAATGTAATATTTCCAGTTTGCTGACGACACAACACGAGGTGGGATTGTGAGTTGTGAGGAGGATGCAAAGAGGCTTCAAGGCGATTTAGACAAGTTAAGTGAGTGGGCAAATACATGGCAGATGCGGTATAATGTGGATAAATGTGAAGATATCCATTTCGGAAAGAAAAACAGAAAGGCAGAGTATTATTTAAATGGTGATAGATTGAGAAATGTTGATGTACAAATGGACCTGGGTGTCCGTGTACATAAGTCACTAAAAGAGAGCATTCAAGTGCAGCATGCAGTTAGGAAGGCAAATGGTATGTTGGCCTTTATTGCAAGAGGATTTGAGTACAGGAGCAAGGATGTCTTACTGCAGTTACACAGGGCCTTGGTGGGACCACACCTGGAGTATTGTGTGCAGTTTTGGGTCTCCTTACCTAAGAAACGATATACTTGCCATAGAGGGAGTGCAGATAAGGTTCACCAGACTGATTCCTGGGATGGCAGGACTGTCGTATGAGGAGAGATTGGGTCGACTAGGTCTGTATTCACTAGAGTTTAGATGAATGAGAGGTGATCTCATTGAAATGTATAAAATTCTGACAGGGCTAGACAGACTGGATGCAGGGAGGATGTTTCCCCTGGCTGGGGGTCCAGAATGAGGGGTCACAGTCTCAGGATACGGGGTAGGATATTTAGGACTGAGATGAGGAGAAATTTCTTCACTCAGAGGGTGGTGAACCTGTGGAATTCTCTATCACAGAGGGCTGTGGAGGCCAAGTCACTGAATATATTTAAGAAGGAGATGGATAGATTTCTAGACACAGAAGGCATCAAGGGGTATGGGGAGAGAGCGGGAATATGGTATTGAGATAGAGGACCAGCCATGATCATATTGAATGGTGGAGCAGGCTCGAAGGGCCGAATGGCCTACTCCTGCTCCTATTTTTTTTCTATGTACCCTTATACCTTACTGGGGCAGCTACTTACTACCTACTCCATTCAAGTTGTCTTTTCACTAGTAGTCAGGACCCTTCCCCTCCCAAACCCAGGCCATCAACACCCACTGCCCTAACGCCAGGCACAACAGAAATAACCCAATGTGGGTTCCCAACACACAGTTAACACACCATCAGGACTGTGTGCCTGGGCAGTGACTTCTCAATGAGAGTTTCCTTTAAATGTTCACTAACCAGCTCCACAGAAACGTGCTCCGGAGGTGCGAGGAAAGGGAATGTTGGCATCCTGGTAGGAACCATATGTGTTAGTGACTCGTGGAAAAGTCGGTAGTGGTGGCGTCACAGAGTTTCCGAGGACAAATGGATTCTGGGAGTTAGCAGAGCCACTGTTGTCCTGATTCTAGAAATCAAAGAACATGAAAAGTTATGACCTATAAAAAGTGGCAGGTTTCATTAGGACAGGCAAGTACCCCAGCTGTTAGCCGTGCAATCACACATAGCTCGGTTCCTTCTTATCATTCGTAAGTGAACACTTCAAATTCTAACAAGGACCCAATTTGAAAATAAGTAAACAACTTGGACTTATCCACGCCTTATGACGCCTCTCAGAAATGTCATTGTGCAGTCATTGATGTAATGCGACAGCCATTCTGCAAACAGCAAAGTTCCATAGTCAAAATGACCACAATGTTATTTTTGGTGCTATTGACTGAGGAAAGAATGTTAGCGGGATACCAAGAGAATTCCCTCCTTTTCTACAAATAGTGTCCTGCAATCTTTTACATCCACCTGAGGAGGTAGATAGGGCTTCGGTTTAATGTCTCATCAGTACTGCACTGGAGTGTCAACCGAGATTATGTCCTCAAGTCACTGGAGTGGGATTTGAACGCACAACCTTCTGACTCAGAGGCGAGAGTGCTACCATTGAGCCAAAGCGGACACGTCAGCAAAATGTAGGTAAGAACAAGAGGTTGCACTTTAAGTAACGCCCTAAAATGAAGATATGACATAAATTATTTTTAAGTAATGACCAAGTTCAGGCAAATCATTATATTAATCTATAGAATGCGATGTTGCAATTATATACTAAGCTTTGAGCATCCATCAAATATCGTCATAAGGAAGCAGGTACTTCGAATCAAACTGCTCTGAATGCTAAATACAGGTATTTTAACAAGTAAATATTTTCATTAACATGGATTCCCCAATGAGCCCTCCTGCGGTGCAGCTGATGCAAGGGGATGTTTTGGACTGCAGTGGCTTCTTAATGTTGCTATTAAGTAAGTTCAATTAGTTTTGAAACTGATTGTGTTCAGTCTCTGCAGAAACTCATCAGAAAGGAAGAAATGAAAAACAAGGGCAGAATACACCAGTACCAAATGCAACAACCTCTTGTTTACACCAACCTAACCCAGCCAATTGGAAATGGCAGATATGATGTTCATCTGAATATTTGTACATTTTAAATTTCAAATAGGAAATAACTGTGTAACCGTGCTCACAGACAGGTACTTTCCCCATGAAGCTTAGCCTTGAACAGATACATTTATAACTCTTAGTTTATGAATGATTTTCAGTTGAGGGTTGCCCCATGGAGTTTTGTGAGCATCAGTTCTACACAGTCATGCAATAATGCAGATACAGCAGGCTGACATCAGGCAAGGAATCCCCTTCAGCTCAGGGATCATTTTTACTGGGTCTGATTTGGGGGGGTTTCCAATTGTCCAAAGACCCAGCTGAGTGCCATCAGGTTTCTTTTCCCCAACGTTACTCAGCCACAGAATAACCTACCCCTTTAAATGAAGATTTGATTTTTGGTTGCTGTGACTAATGAGACAATTGTCTTAGAAGAGAATCAGGAATTCCCCCCCCTCCCCCCAATAAAAATGACACCAGTAATAATTACATCTAATTCCATAACATTTCACTCAAATAGTAGAGAGCGCAGAACAGATCATGGACTATAATCAAAGAAAAAACTTATTTAGGAAATGTATAATTCCTAAATTATACATTTATAATGTAATTAATGAAAAGCTGTATGGCAGGATTTTCACCAGCCGCATTCCTTTCAATTTACGAGGCAAAAAATAATTCACTCAAGTCCATAGAACTTGGTTATGACATCATTTTTAAGTTATAATACATTTCATGTGTAAATAAGATGATTCTCCATCACCATTCCCTGCCCTCCCTTTCAATGTGACAGCATCTTAAAATTATATCTATCATACAGTAATGGACAGAGAGGCACAGAGATCCCCTACCACAATGGCCTCCAGGCTGGACACCAGCTGGCGCAGACAGGGTTCTAGGCAGCTCTGGTTTCGCTTCACCTTCTGGAGGGATGTGTCCTTCAGGATCTGCAGCAAATATGGAACAAGTTTTCAAAAGTCCTAATGGAGCAGAAGCACCAAATAGCATGCCTGCCATACAGCCAAACACACCATACTCCCATACACGGGCAAATATAATCAAACATGAGATCCACACACATTATACACAAACACGGTTAAACACACACAGAAAACCAGCTATAGAGACAAATACAATACACACCATACAAGCAGAACGCACAAAACTAGCCATATATGGACACAGTCAGCCAGATAAATACCATCACAACCAGTCATCTGAAGAATCACATACAGTAACAAAACTAAAAACACACACAAACACACCAGACTCACATTTACATAGGACCTTATCATCTGTTCCAGAAACATCTCAAAGCACTTCACATACAATGAATTATTTTGAAATGCAGTGACTGCTGTTATGTATGTGAGCAGCAGCCATTTTGTGCACAGCACAATCTCATAAACAGCAAAGCAATACATTTGACCAATTAATTTCTTTAGTGATGGTGGCCAAGGGAGGAATTTTGGCCAAGATACCAGGAGAACTGCATGCTCCTCTTCCACCTGATCCACTAGAACAGGCAGCTGGAACCTCAATTTAACTTTTCATTTGAATTTTAAAAAAAATTCGTTCATGGGATGTGGGTGTCGCTGGCAAGGCCAGCATTTATTGCCCATCCCTAATTGCCCTGGAGAAGGTGGTGGTGAGCTGCCTACTTGAACCACTGCAGACCATGTGGTGAAAGTTCTCCCACAGTGCTGTTAGGAAGGGAGTTCCAGGATTTTGACCCAGCGACGATGAAGGAACGGCGATATATTTCCAAGTCGGGATGGTGTGCGACTTGGAGGGGAACGTGCAGGTGGTGGTGTTCCCAAGTGCCTGCTGCCCTTGTCCTTCTAGGTGGTAGAGGTCACGGGTTTGGGAGGTGCTGTCAAAGCCGCCTTGACGAGTTGCTGCAATGCATCCTGTGGATGGTACACACTGCAGCAACAGTGCGCCGGTGGTGAAGGGAGTGAATGTTTAGGGTGGTGGATGGGGTGCCAATCAAGCAGGCTGCTTTGCCCTGGATGGTGTCGAGCTTCTTGAGTGTTGTTGGAGCTGCACTCTTCCAGGCAAGTGGAGAGTATTCCATCACACTCCTGACATGTGCCTTGTAGATAGTGGAAAGGCTTTGGGGAGTCTGGAGATGAGTCACTCGCTGCAGAATACCCAGCCTCTGACCTGCTCTTGTAGCCACAGTATTTATATGGCTGGTCCAGTTAAGTTTCTGGTCAATGGTGACCCCCCCCCCAGGATGTTGATGGTGGGAGATTCGGTGATGGTAATGCTGTTGAATGTCAAGGGGAGATGGTTAGACTCTCTCTTGTTGGAGATGGTCATTGCCTGGCACTTGTCTGGCGCGAATGTTACTTGCCACTTATCAGCCCAAGCCTGGATGTTGTCCAGGTCTTGCTGCATGTGGGCACAGACTGCTTCATTATCTGAGGGGTTGCGAATGGAACCGAACACTGTGCAATCATCAGCAAATATCCCCATTTCTGACCTTATGATGGAGGGAAGGTCATTGATGAAGCAGCTGGAGATGGTTGGGCCTAGGACACTGCCCTGAGGAACTCCTGCAGCAATGTCCTGGGGCTGAGATGATTGACCTCCAAAAACCACTACCATCTTCCTCTGTGCTGGGTATGACTCCAGCCACTGGAGAGTTTTCTCCCTCATTCCCATTGACTTCAATTTTACTCGGGCTCCTTGGTGCCACACTCGGTCAAATGCTGCCTTCATGTCAAGGGCAGTCACTCTCACCTCACCTCTGGAATTCAGCTCTTTTGTCCATGTTTGGACCAAGGTTGTAATGAGTTCTGGAGCAGAGTGGTCCTGGCGGAACCCAAACTGAGCATCGGTGAGCAGGTTATTGGTGAGTAAGTGCCGTTTGATAGCACTGTCGAAGAAACCTTCCATCACTTTGCTGATGATTGAGAGTAGACTGATGGGGCGGTAATTGGCCGGATTGGATTTGTCCTGCTTTTTGTGGACAGGACATACCTGGGCAATTTTCCACATTGTCGGGTAGATGCCAGTGTTGTAGCTGTACTGGAACAGTTTGGCCAGAGGCACAGCTAGTTCTGGTGCACAAGTCTTCAGCACTACAGCCGGGATGTTGTCGGGACCCATAGCCTTTGCTTTATCCAGTGCACTCAGCCCGTTTCTTGATATCACGTGGAGTGAATCGAATTGGCTGAAGACTGGCTTCTGTGATGGTGGGGATATCGGGAGGAGGCAGAGATCGATAATCCACTCGGCACTTCTGGCTGAAGATGGTTGCAAACGCTTCAGCCTTGTTTCTGCACTCACGTGCTGGACTCCGCCATCATTGAGGATGGGGATGTTTACAGAGCCTCCTCCTCCCGTTAGTTGTTTAATTGTCCACCACCATTCACGACTGGATGTGGCAGGATGGCAGAGCTTTGATATGATCCATTGGTTGTGGAATTGCTTAGCCCTGTCTATAGCATGTTGCTTCCGCTGTTTAGCATGCATGTAGTCCTGAGTTGTAGCTTCACCAGGTTGGCACCTCATTTTTAGGTACTCCTCATTGAACCAAGGTTGATCCCCTGGCTTGTTGGTAATGGTAGAGTGAGGAATATGCCGGGCCATGAGGTTACAGATTGCGCTGGAATACAATTCTGCTGCTGCTGATGGCCCACGGTGCTTCATGGATGCCCAGTTTTGAGCTGCTAGATCTGTTCTGAATCTATCCCATTTAGCACGGTGGTAGTGCCACGCAACACGTTGAATGGTGTCCTCAGTGCGAAGACGGGACTTAGTCTCCACGAGGACTGTGCGGTGGTCACTCCTACCAATACTGTCATGGACAGATGCATTTGCGACAGGTAGATTGGTGAGGACGAGGTCAAGTAGGTTTTTCCCTCGTGTTGGTTCGCTCACCACCTGCCGCAGGCCCAGTCTGGCAGCTATGTCCTTCAGGGCTCAGCCAGCTCGGTCGGTAGTGGTGCTACCAAGCCACTCTTGGTGATGGACATTGAAGTCCCCCACCCAGAGTACATTTTGTGCCCTTGCTGCCCTCAGTGCTTCCTCCAAGTGGTTTTCAACATGGAGGAGGACTGATTCATCAGCCGAGGGAGGGCGGTAGGTGGTAATCAGCAGGAGGTTTCCTTGCCCATGTTTGACCTGATGCCATGAGATTTCATGGGGTCCAGAGTCAATGTTGAGGACTCCCAGGGCCACTCCCTCCTGACTGTATATCACTGTACCACCACCTCTGGTTGGTCTGTCCTGCCTGTGGGACAGGACATACCCAGGGATGGTGATGGAAGAGTCTGGGACGTTGGCTGAGAGATATGATTCTGTGAGTATGGCTATGTCGGGCTGTTGCTTGACTAGTCTGAATGACACACAAGTTAGCACATTTACTTTCAATACTGTAACAAGGCGTTTCACAATCAAGGGCTCTATTTTAAGGCTCTCTGCAGCAGCCACTTTTCATAGGATTCGTTGTTTTTCACACTTGGTCAGTTTACCTTAAGGAGTTTGGTCCTCATGCTGGAACTGATGGTGGTGGGATTAATGAACTGGAAAGAGGGGGCAGCGTTGTTCGGGTACTGTACTGGAAACATCACAACCATCTTCACCCGCAGATTGCCACAATGCACTGAGACTGTGCAGTTGCGATTTACAGCATCCATCTGTACCACACAGAACATAATCGTGTCAGTACCATTAACACAGCTGAAACAATGACTAAAATCACAATGATCCAAAAGGTGTTCAGGGTTAACACAACTTCCATTGATTCTAAAATGGAATTTATCTTGCACCAAGCTTGCAGTTAGAATTTCTATTAAAAGTTCCAAAGAAAATAAAAGCTCAACAGTAACTAAAAACAAAGAGTCTGAGTACAGGTAAACTGTGGATATCACCCAAGTTCTCTCATTATTTCCACCAAGTTTAGCAGCTAGTTTTTAAAAAGAATGAAGTGATCACCCTTAATAAGATGCTCTGTGAAGCCATGCATGTGAAAAACATCTGATCTTCCTCTAAATCCAGTCTGAAATTCCTAACCTCAGAGCTGTCCCCGGTTCTTTTTTTTCAAAACTGTGGTAGCCTGCAGGGTAGGCTCTGGTTACACAATGAAGGAAACGGTGTGTCAAGACTACATAGTCATGTGCAAACACGTCAAAATCAGTGTTGCCAATACTCACACTTTCATTAATGGCTTATCTATTTGGTACTACTAATGTGTGCAATTCACCAGAATAGAAGGGAAAGAGTCAGAAGCATTTTACACTTTTGTTGCTCTGATTTCGCTAGATGTTCGAAAGATCAAACAAATAGGTTAGCAACCTTTCCTTTTAAGGTTCAAATGTAAGTTTTGGCTGAACAAACACACCGGCAACAGATTTCGCATACAAAGATTTATCTTTAATAAATGCTTAACAAACACCGTTCGTAGTTTAAATATAAGACTCACAACTTATATTGATATTACCCGATTTGGTCCGAGGTGATCAATCTCTGTCCAAACCTCTACGTAGGGTTTCTGTCCCCAGGTCCCTACTGTCGAGTGTTGCTCCGAGGTTCTCGCTGCTATCTGGGGTTTTTCCTCCTGGTTTATACTATCCTATAATCTGTCCCATCTCCTTGATTACACATTTGTTCCCTTTTCCTGCACCGATGATTAGTTTATCCTATTCTACAACCTGTCCCATCTCCTTGATTAGTTTACATCTTACTTCATCCATTGACCCATTGTTAACTGGCGTCTGTAGCGACCTCACCCGTGTCTGACGAGGTTACCTATGAGCCCTCTGTTTCAGAACATTACTGAGCCTCTGTTTCAGAACATTACTGAACCTCTGCATTATTTATCCACTATCCCTTACACATGGTGACTCCTTCATTTTATTTCAGTTTTACACTACTTCTTCCATTTCTACAACTTTCAATTTCTGTCAAATAGTTGTGTTCTTGTCACATAATGTTAAGATATACACCTACCATCAATCAAAACCATTGCTTGAGAATGGGTGGGGGCAGGGAGGGGGCGAAGGAAGGCAGTCCAACCACAGTGACACAATGCATTCACACTCACCTCATCTACCATCACGTTGCGGATTTGCAGATTGACCAACGAGAATTCTTGCTGCAACGTCTGCGGTAGTCCTAGGTAATCAGGTTTGGTGCTGATGGTGACATGATTGTGAAAATCTTCCCTCAGTGCTGAAAAAAAGGACATGCGGAGTGTAACTGCAGTCCTGCAATGCAAATATCTGCCTAAAGGAAACATAATTGGGCAGGGAGGGGAAATAGTGGTGGTCAACATTTATGCGACACAAATATCTGTCTCACAAAATGTAGTGAGACAGGGACTGACTGCACAAAGACGCAGTCAGATCCCTGTCACTTAGTTAAACAAGTTTAATACGAAAAGCGAAGAACACATATTAAGAACTCCTAACGTACAGTCACAGGAACATCATACTTGCTTCCTCAATACAGCAGCCAATTCTCAACTGTTAAGTATAAAATGAACATCCCAATCGCAGGAAACAGAAACAAGCACCTAATGTAGGTACATGGCCCCAAAATAAGTGCACAATGCAAATACCTTCCTCTGGAAATATGACCAGGGCATGATAAGCATACAAAAATGTGCAGCTTAGAAGTTTTGTCCGGAACAGATATAGCATTTAATATCCAGTCTATTTTTAAAAGTTATGTTTTAATTCAGCTTTTAAGTTTAAAGAAAACAAAAATACAAAATTGAACTGAACACTAAATTTTTACAGCACAGCAACGCTGAAAAGACACCATGCACCTTGAGGAGTACTCTGCACCCACTCTATTTTTAACCCACATTCTACATTATATATAAAAAATTCTAAAGTGACTTCCCCCAGTCTAACCATAGCTCAATGTCACAGGTTAGCTCCATTGCCAAGTGCCATTACAGAATAACTGCACGAGTCTACATGGTAACTTAAGTAGTGCCGCAAAGACAGGTTACTTCTTAAATTGTAACAATGCTGTCTATGCTAGTTTACGGAGAGATCATCATGCACATGCTCCGTGAGCTGAAATATCAACACCACAGGGTAGTTTGCACAGGCGTGTGGAAAATAGACAAAATCCATTCAATAGTAGGATGGTTGTCATTTCTGCCACAACTCCCCCCATCCCTGGACAGCAACCAGAGTTAGACCTTAAGGTGACCAATGGCTGGTAGCAGGCTAGATTTAGATAGACAAAGGAAAGTATCATCAGATCCTCCTTCCTCCCCACCCTCCCAATTATACTTCCACATGATGCTGTGTTTGGGCACGCCTGAATGAGAACTCAGCAACAGTGGTAACTACCTGGAAGTAAAGAAAAGCTGGGATTGGATCCGGAGATCTTTTAGATTGGACCCCTAAGTTCTGCCACTTCAGATACCTGCCACACTCCAAGAAACCCCCATTTTACCCACTTCAGCAGTAACGTTAGGTCTCCAAGCCTCCACTTTCCTACCACTTAGTCTCACAGAAGAAAACACAGTATAGAGAAGTCTGCTTAGAATTTAGTGGCTACATTACCTTCATCCTCCTCGTTTACATGACTTAGCGTTGGGTGAGGATCAGTATCCTGTGAATGAAGTGCTTTATCTGTCTCTGAGAGCAGGGAAACACCATCAATTAATTCATCGCCATCCAGCATGTCATTTGCACAGAGCTGGAACAAAATAGCTGATCAAAACCTCGTGCTGGTGAAGTTGCATTGAAAAGTCAGCTACTACTATAGCCAATCAACTACACCCTCCACATTGCAAGTACCACACAGTCATAGCCTCCCAAACCACCCTCTTCCCCCATCTCAACTGCTACATAACTATATCTCTCCCCAGTCAATTACCATACAGGGATACCCTCACCACCCTAACCAGTACAGCCACACCCTCCCCCACTGAAATACTACACAGCCACAGCTTTCCCTCAACAAGCTCAACTTCTCTACACAGTTTGTCACTAATTAAGAAACAACCCCCCCCACTCCCCACCGCCACAACCAGAGGAAAGAACCTTAATAGGCATCCATTTCCTCCCATTTGCTCTCGCTCCCTTCATACATGGATCAAGATCTTCTCCCAACTTTTTCACTGCAACCCATACATGAAATAAAGCAGGGCAGATTAGGGAGAAATCCCCATGTGCAACATGGCCTAATGCATCGCAGAACAATGTTCTGAGTGAGAACTTAGCTTACCATATATAACAGATATCAATTCCTGAGCCAGGCTTCAGATGTTTAGTTGAAGGGATATGCTGATGTAACATTCACCCATAAACAAGTCAATCTCACTCTAAAATTGCATTCAAACGATTGAATGTAAAATGGAACGTGATCTTCCACAGCTAACCTAGTTTTTTCCCCCAAGTCATGCGCACACATGCAATACGAGTAAGAAAGTAGGTCTGTATGAAAACTCTGCCCTCATCTGAGAATATCTAACATGGCCCTTACTCTACATGAAGTGATTTTTGAACAGGTTACTGTACTGAGGGAGCTGCCAATGATTATTTTATTGTTAAGATAAAGGAAGGGATGAGAAGCAAGAACGGAGACAGTCGTTATTGTAACAGTTTCCACCACCTGATGAGAAATTAAGTGAGAAAGAGAAACCACTTACCCGCTGTAACTGCATGTCAATCCGCCACATCCGCAGAGTCTGGTCACGTGACCAGGTAACCAGCTGATAATCCTTCAATTCTACAGAAAGCAGGAAAACAGATTTAGAACACAGACAGACTCCAGCTCCATCTGAAAGTACCTTGAAAAGTACTATTAACGGAAAAAGAACCTGTAGGCAGACTGTGAAGAGTACAAACTCTCAGCACAAGCACATGTGCTAACAGGGGGAGAAAAGGACACTAAAGTTTAAATCTCAAATACTCTGCGCTCAGAATCATCACCTCAACTGTATTTAAGTTTGACACAAGTTCAGATTTGAAAATTGTATAAGTAATGGTTACTCTGTCAGAACACGTGCCCTCGTCCATGGACAGGTCTTACAGCATCTGTTTCTGTGGCACCGAGTTACTGAGCAATTCCACTTGTGGCGACATTGGGTTTTCCCCACTTCAGTGCCCCTTTGAGACTAGGTTTCATTGCACCCTTACATCCTGTAATCCACTCCAATGACCATCCAGTAATAACCAAATTGAACATATTAATACTCAGTTGGCAAAAGGCAAATCAGCCATAGCACATTTGACAAAGGCTACAGGAGTTCTTAGCATGGTGAGAGGGTACTAGGTGGTGCAGCAGGTTCGCACACTCTACTGCACAACATTATTTCAATGATTTGCACTACACTGACAATACAAACTGCAAGGATGGGGGGTGAGGGAAAAGGAAAAATTCTTACTGGAGCAGGAAGAGATACTCATCTGAGCTTCGGGCTGGGAGCTCTGTCTTACTGCTGGCCATACTATACCTAATCTGACAGCATCTAATGCTGAGAAGGGGGCCTGAAATGGAAAAAGTATTCCATTCTTCAGTACAAAGATCCTTTGCCTCGTTGAGCACAAAAACTTGCCAAAAATATATTTTTTTAAATTAGTGGTGAACGGCAGCAAGAAGATCGGGGTTTTTTTTAAGTTTTATAAGTGATTCACAGGCTGGAGAAGTATTTTCATCTTGGAAAACTACAACAACTTGCTTTATTTAGCACCTTTAACATAGAGAAACGTCCCACGGTGCTTCACGGAACAAGAGAGGAAAAAAATGGACTCCAAGCCAAAGAGGGAGAGATTAGGCACGATGACCAAAAGCTTGGTCAAAGAGGTGGGTTTAAGGGGGGTCTTAAAGGAAAAGGGAGGTGGAGAGACAGAGGGGTTTAAGAAGGGAATACTAGGATTTGGTGCATAGACAGCTGATGGCTCGGCCGTCAATAGTGGGACAAAGGAAGGTGGGGATGCGCACAAGGTCAGAGTCAAAAGAATGAATAGTTCGAGGGTATATTGTAGGGCTGGAGGAGATTACAGAGATAGTGAGGGGATTTAAATAGAGGATGAGAATTTTAAATTTGAGGTGTTCGGTGACCAGGAGACAATCTAGATCAGCGAGAATCGGGATAAGGGTGAGCACGGTCTGGGGCGGGACAGGATATGGACAGCTGAGTTTTAGATGAGCTGAAATTTACGGAAGATGGAGGATAAGAGGAAGGCCAGAAGATCATTGTAGTAATCGAGTCTGCAGATGACGACGGCATCAATGAGGGTTTCAGTGGAAGGTGGGCTGAAGTAGGGGCCAAGGGAACAATGTGACAGGTGGAAGTAGGCAATCTTAGAGACGGAGAGGATCATGCACTCAACTCTGGGTCAACAGGATGCCGAGGTTGCCAACAGTCTGACTGAGGAGAGGTCATCAAATTTGTGCAGAGGCCAAAGATCCTCGACTTCAGTCTTCCCAATGTTTAGCTGGAAGAAACTACCGATCATCTGAGAGTGGACGTCGGACAAGCAGTCTGATAGCAGAGGCAACGCAGGAGTCGAGAGAGAGACGATGGACAAGAAGAGATTGGTGTCATCAGCTTACATGTAGATGCTGAGCCCCATCCGCAGAGTATGTCACCAAGCAGAAGCACGTAGATGAGGAAGAGGAGGAGGAAGCAACCAAGGATGCACCTATGGAGGTGACAATGCAGGGATAGGAAGAGAAGCCATCGCTAGAGATGCTCTGGCTACAATTGAATAGGCAAGAATGGAACCAAGTAGGGGTAGTCCTACCGAGCCAGAGAATAGAGGAGAAGCATTGGAAGAGGACAGTGCTGTTGACTGCATCAAAGGCTGCACAGGAGGAAATACACACAGTGGTCACAATCATAGAGAACGTAATTCATGACTTTAGCTCAGGCAGAAATCTGATTGGAAGAATTCAATCAGGCAGCTGCGTCAAAGATGATGAGCATGAATCTGAGAGGTGACAACACATTCAAGGACCTCAGAGAAGAAAGTGAGGTTCAAGGGCTGGTAGTTTGCAAGGACAGAAATTAAACCCAATCTCATAAGCTATAAGCTAATTCTTAATAGAGATAACACACTAGGCTCAATATTGCAGGTGAACGCTCATTGGCATGAGCCAGGTTAAAACACCAAGTCAATTCCCACGTAAAGTGCTATAGCAGCAAATGGGTTTGTTAACATTCCCCATATAAGAAAATGTAGTAGTAGCTTATACTGCTACTGTAGCCCTCTCTTATTTGAATGTCATGCTGATTATTAAATGAGCAAAATATTTAAGGAGCATATAAGCTCAAGATTATCCATTTTATAGCATCACCTTCTCCCACAGGTTGGGGGACAGAAAGAGAGAAGAGAAAAATGGGAAAACAGTTCACAGACTAAAATCAGAATAGCAAAGACATGGCTGGATCTCACCTAAGGACTTACGGCTGGGAACCACTTGCTTGTGTTTTGAGGATCTTACCTTCCCTCTGTTTTCGCCACTGAAATTCTAGCACCACATCGTCATGTCCAACGAAAGTATGAACTGGGACATTCAGATCTAAAACATTCCATAGAAGGAGGCTGTTCTCACCACGACGTAACTGCGGGACCATCACTGTCACCAAACCATTGCTGAAAGGCTGCCAAGCACAGGAAACAATTCTACTGTAAATTATAATAACCAGACAAACTGCAGTTAATTCTTAAAGAAAAATGCCATGCCTAATTTTCACACACAGAAATCGTTCCAGCATCTACTTCAGGCTAACAGGAGGAAACCAAAACAAAGTTACACAGTGATGAAGGTCACTTAACAAATCAAGCTTACTTCTTCCAATGCATTCTGTTGGGACTTAGGCAGAATATCCTCAAGGAATCTAATACATGGCGGTTCAGTGCACAGCACCAATTTGGTAGAACATGGCAAGTTGTGCTTTCAGTTGTGCTATGAAAGGAAAGAGTTTAGTGGAAGCTAGGTGCTTACCACAAAGAAGGCAAAAGAAAATAAGAGTTCTCCTCAGCTGCTCTCGAACAACACCCAGTACCCAAAACAGCCGGCATCACAGCAGGCTACTGTCTTCATTTTTATGCAATTGGAAAGAAGGGCAGGAAGGAAATGGGGCACAGACAAAAAACCCCTATTAAACTTTTCAGTTAATTTATGCTGTGCTCCGCTTAATGCTGACAGGCAGTCCTTTACGACGACTCAATATTCAAGATCTAGAGCAACGTCATCAATGTGCTTAATACTCAACAGTGTATAATCAGTATCGAAATGAAAAGGGTAGAGGGTGAAAAGATAACCAGTTTTCACCAGTTAACACCAAATGGGGGACATCCTTACCGTGTACCGGGCCTTCCACACTGGCACTTGACAGGAGAGGATGTTCAGATACTTCCGTGGTTGTCGATAATCCCAGAACTAGAGACCAGAAGAGGGGAAAAAATGACTTGTGTTACATAGGTGTATACCTCCCTATTAACACATATGAAATAAGAACCATGGGCTTATGAATAAATCATTATTAAAAGTAGCAACGCAGGTTAATAAGGCCATAAAAAAAGCAAACCAAGCACTGAGGTTGATTTCTAGAGGGATAGAATTGAAAAACAGATAGGTTATGTTAAATTTGTCTAGAACCTTGGTTAGACTACACTTGAGGATTGTGCACAATTCTGGTCTCCATGTTGCACAAGGGATATAGAGGCACTGGAGAAGATGCAAAAAAGATTCACAAGGATGATACCAGAACTGAGAAGATGTACTTATCAGGAAAGGCTGAACAGGCTAGGACTCTTGTCTCTAGAAAAGAGAAGCCTGAGGGGTGACCTGACGGAGGTCTTTACAATTAGGAAAGGGTTTGATAGGGTTGACATAGAGAAAATGTTTCCACTTGTGGGGGAGTCCAAAACTAGAAGTCATAAATATAAGATAGTCACTAATAAATCCAACAGGGAATTCAGGAGAAACGTCTTTACCCAGAGTGGTAAGAATGTGGAATGCACTACCACAAGGAGTAGTTGAGGCGAATAGCATAGATGCATTTAAAGAGGAAGCTAGATAAACACATGAGGGAGAAAGGAATAGAAGGTTATGCTGATAGGGTTAGATGAAGGGGAGTGGGAAGAGGCTTGTGTGGAGCGTAAATGCCGGCATAGACCAGTTGGGCTGAATGGCCTGTTTCTGTGCTGTAGATTCAATGTATGGGGCCCAGCAATTACCCTGACAGAGTTGTCTTGGCTCGATGTAGCAAAGATGTGCTCATTCTCCGGGTGCCAGTCCAGCCCATGGATTTTAGATAAGTGAGCAGCTATATATTCCACTGCTGTGTTAGGTTTCTAGGAAAAAGCAAGAGAGGTGTTATCTAGATCTTATTTTAAAACACTTGTACAGCCTCAGCGTTTGTGGCAGAAACCTTCATAAAGCCTTAGCCACCCCTTCTTTCCAGTTTTGGAACTTCCCCTGATCCCTCTCTCCATATACCTTCTCTGCTCTGGAGAAGCTGATGACCACTGCACTCCATACTTTCCAGTCTCCACACAGGTAGATTATACCCGCCCCCTGATGTTACACTTGTCTATTCAGTCACATCATCCAGCCTTGTTGTTATTTACTGGCTTCAATCTATTACCAACAACTTCTGTAGACAACGGCAGCCCCAACAATTTTCCTTGTGATGGAATGACACCTTTTTCTAAATTGGCATCATTATTTCTCTCTCTTTGTATGAGCTTAAGAGCCTTTTCATTAGTCATTCTTCTTGCCAACTAATTTTTAGCATATATCTGTAGCACCATATCTCAAATGTTGTCACTCTTCTTACTTCAGCGTTCAAGGTCCAGTTTTCACATCTGTACAATGCTGTCGACCACACGTAAGCATTCTACTTATTACCAGCTGGATTCTCTGGCTGCATATAAACACTGTCATGGTATTGAACACTTCTTGCACAATTGCTATCCTTTGTTTAACTTCTCTCTTGCTTCAGCCATCTGATGTTACTTAACTGTCTATATAAAACAATTTTATCTACTCACTCCATATCCACATTGTTTACTCTAAAAAGGTCAGTTTTTCAGAGTTCCTCTTTCCTTGCGATTATCTACTCCCCTGATAGGGCTGGAGAATCCCCTTTGGTCCAGAAAAAAACTGCTCTATGACTTATTTGGTTATTTGTTTCCTGCACTAAGTACCAGTGCCAACAATTTACTCATTAAAAAAAATGCAACATGTTCAAGGGAAAAATAACACACAATTTTCCCCAAGTGTCCATGTTTTTTCAGATGCAAAGGTTAAAATTTCAGTTGTGCGAGCTATGGCCAGAAACCCACTGTCCTCAACGAGCCCAGCCTTGGTATTCTATAATAACCATTAGTTCATTTTAGTGCTGTGGGCTTCTCCCAGCTCACACTCACCAAAGGGAGGCTGGATAATGCTGGAGAATGCAACATAGCCACACTTTAGACTTGATGTCTGCTGAAGCCATTATTCACTCAGGGAATAAATCGCCTTTATAGCTACAAGGGAGAGGGGACAAGGCCAATGCAATATACAGCTCCAAAACCTAATGTGCACCCCAATCCCTTCAGTGAGAAATTTCTTCTACCATCTTCACAACTCTCTCAAACCAAGAAGTTATTAGTCAGGCGTAATTAATTTTGTGCTCCAGGATTCTAGCCAATGGGAACTGAACTGAACCATAACAAACGCACTGCTCTTGTGAACAAGAAGGCTATTCAAAAAAACTCATCCACAAGGGTCCAAATGCTTCTTTAAAAAAATCTGCCAGTGCACACAAGCGCACTGCCTCGGAGGCTCAGCCACACCAATGAAGTTTTACATTCTTCACCACTCACCCGTTTGTCCCAGATTCGGACATCTCCGTCATGGCTCGTTGCCAAGCAGCACGGGTTCTTTTTGTTCCATTTCACCTGAGAGGCTCCAGCTACACAATGTGGAAAAGAGAAAAAGAAACCTAAAGAGGCTGCTTCTACAACACAAGTAAATTACAACCACTTTCTCTTCACCTGCATTGTTTAATCCAGTTCCCCAAAACATTCTTCCTTAAATCGCCACAACACAAGATGCGAATGTAGCTCCTCTATTCAAGAAAAGAGGGAGTCAGAAAGTAGGAAACTACAGGCCAGTTAGCTTAACATCTGTCATAGGGAAAATGCTAGAATCGATTATTAAGGAGGTTACAGCAGGGCACTTAGAAAATCTCAATGCAATCAAGCAAAGCCAATACGGCTTTGTGAAAGGGAAATCGTGTTTGACTAATTTATTAGAGCTCTTTGTGGAAGTAACAAGCAACGTGGATAAAGGGGATCCTGTGGATGTGATGTACTTGGATTTCCAGAAGGCATCTGCCACATCAAAGGCTATTACACAAAATAAGAGCTCATGGTGTAGGGGGTAATATATTAGCACGGATAAAGGATTGGTTATCTAACAGGAAACAGAGAGTACGCATAACTGGGTCATTTTCAAGTTGGCAAGATGTAACGAGTGGAGTGCCACAAGGATCAGTGCTGGGGCCTCAATTATTTACAATCTATATCAATGACTTGGATGAAGGGACCGAATGTGTGGTTGCTAAATTTGCTGATGACACAAAGGTAGGTAGGAAAGTAAGTTGTGAAGAGAACATAAGGGGGGTGATTTTAAACCCCAAGAACGGGTGGGTCGGGGGGGGGGGTGGGAGTTGAAAATAGTTGTCTTTTGGGTCGCGACCACAACCCGGCTTTATTTCTGGGTTTAACGTCAGCGCGTAAAAGTACAGGTTTCCCACTGGGAATGCAAAGTCCGAAGATTTTGCAGTTGCAGCCCAAAAGAACAACTATTTTCAAATCCCACCCGCCCCCAACCCACCCGTTTAAAATCACCCCCAAGGAGTCTGCAAAGGGATATAGATCGGTTATGCGAGTGGGCAAAAATTTGGCAGATGGAGTATAATGTGGGAAAATGTGAACTTGTCCACTTTGGCAGGAGGAATAGAAAAGCAGTATATTATTTAAAGAGAGAGATTGCAGAACTCTGCAGTACAGAGGGATCTGGGTGTCCTAGTACATGAATCACCAAAAGTTAGTATGCAGGTACAGCAAGTGATTAGGAAGGCAAATGGAATGTTGTCATTTATTGCAAGGGGAACAGAATATAAAAGTAGAAATCTTTTACTACATTTGTACGGGGCATTGGTGAGACCACATCTAGAATACTGTGTGCAGTTTTGGTCTCCTTATTTAAGAAAGGACATAACTGCTTTAGAGGCAGTTTAGGGAAGGTTCACTCGACTGATTTCTGGGATGAGGGAGTTATCTTATGAGGAAAGGTTGGACAAGTTGAGCCTGTATACTCTGGAGTTTAGAAGAATGAGAGGTGATCTTATTGAAACATAAGATCCTGAGGGGATGTTTCCCCTTGTGGGAGAGACTAGAACTGGGGGCCACAGTTTAAAAATAAGGGGTCTCTCATTTAAGACGGAGGAGAAATTTTTTCTCTCAGAGGGTCGTGAGTCTGTGGAACTCCCTTCCCCAGAGAGCGGTGGAGGCAGGGTCATTGAATATTTTTAAGGCTGAGTTAGACAGATTCCTGATTAACAAGGGAGTCAAAGGTTATAGTAGGTAGATGGGAAAGTAGGGTCGAAGTCACAATTAGATCAGCCATGATCTTATTAAATGGCAAAACAGGCTTGAGGGGCCGAATGGCCTACTCCTGCTCTTAATTCATATGTTCATACGTTTGTTCATATGATGCACCAGCCGTGCACAGCAATGGAAAATACTCCAACTGGACCTGTCCCGGCACAGCAACAGCCATGTTACAATAATAAAACATATCTTATTTTTTCACTGCCATTATTATATTTATCTGGTGCAGAAGTCAGAGCATTAATCGTGTGGGGAAACCCAAGCACCTTTACACAACTCTCTGCTATATCATTCAACTTTCATACAATTTTCAGATTACCTCCGGCAAACAGAGACCAGGGGCTTCCAACTGTTTGGTCACTTTGCATGGTTCACCCAAATATTCGGTGCCAAACCCATGAGCCTCGCTTTTTATAAGTCACCAGTTTATGGACACCAGGTTATGTACACTGTAAGGTTTGTAATGAAATGAAGCTGAGACTGATAATCAAGTCGATTAGGTATAACATTAGTCGCTCTCTAGCAGCAAAGAAGTCACTAAATTAGTTAAAGACCATTAGTTTTGAATTAAAGGCAGTTTTATGCTGTGGGATCCTAGGCACTGGAAACTGAACCAGCACAAACACATTGCCTTCGTCAACTCCAACAGTCAGACGAAGGCTATTCAGAAATCTCATTCACAGGACTGCAAACATTTTTTTTCTAAGAACCTGCTGTTGCACACAAGCACACCATTGTATCCTTTCACACTTAGAAAATATAAATGCTGAGCAGTCACATTCTATGCATCAGCTTCAATCCAATTTCACATCCCAAGAAATGCTCCTGTTCCACCATTTAATCCATTCCCCATCACTTTTCATCCCTCTCTGTATAATATGATAAATCCAGTGTTTCTCCCATCTCCCCAGTAGCATGCATCCATACATAGGTCAATATAAATTAGGTTTGAGTTTCACTGGGACACCAACCTAAAGGTATCATAAAGGGCCTAACGGCTCATTCAAATTATAATGATAAAACCAATGAGTGAATGAAAAAAGATTGCATGGTGTGACTGGGATATGCTTCATGGAGCATGCAAGGGCGTTCTTTAAAGAAACTAGCCGTCATGTCAAAGGAAAGGGAGCTATATCTAGTTTCTTTAGTTCACTTGTTTCAACCGTTTCACTCCACGTAAGTGATGAGACAGAATTCCAGGAAGCTGAATTACCCACAAT
This sequence comes from Heptranchias perlo, assembly GCF_035084215.1. Taxonomy (NCBI): domain Eukaryota; kingdom Metazoa; phylum Chordata; class Chondrichthyes; order Hexanchiformes; family Hexanchidae; genus Heptranchias; species Heptranchias perlo. Next base: position 17,140,566 of record NC_090340.1, read on the forward strand.
GTGCTCATCCCAAGACTCAGTTTAAGAACTCTCAAAAGAACGCGAAGAAATCAAGATACTGTTACTTTGGTTTCAGAAAACGGTTGAAAACATAGGTAAAAGCGAAATACTACATCGCTGTTTATCTGCCTATTCATCTTGCTTCTGTGTATATTTCAGTCTTTTAATAAATCTATTTGGTATTTTTAGACTGTCAGCATTTTACTGCCCAAAGACATTAGGTCGGTACTGTGAGCATCCAATACATTTTTCTGACGTGTTACCCAGTTGTTGTTAATCATAATGCATTTTACTCCTGGTTTACTATGTACTTTAAATCTCTATTTCAGCTCATAAGGGACATCAGTCCACTTATCGAAACTGCAATTTGCCATGAATATATGGAGTTGAGAGGGGCCCCAATTGCAACGGAACCTGCCAACCTCTCAAGAAACCTCATTGCTTGCCCTGCTAGTGAAGTTGCAGACACTACTCACCTACAGCTGACAGCGACACTGATGGCTTCCGTGTGTCCCTAAAGGGAGAGAAACACCTGGTTAGGGGAACTCAATCCTTGACTGTAATAGTGATAGTTTAACATTCACACACATCAATACAAAGCTCACCTTTACAACCAGAGGTTATATGATATTCAAACCTCCCAGGAGGCCAGTGAATGAGAACCCTGAATACCAGTTTGATCCATTTCTCACTAGCGATGATCTTATTAATATTTTTTTTGGATAAATACGGAAACCCATCACCATGTTTAAAAGTCTCCAAATCAAGCCAGTGAGAAACTTACACCCACCTGTAGAGTTTGTTTGCCCAATACGGAGTGCATACTTTTTCCCTGTAGGGACACAGAGAGGTAGGAATAGGAGTAGGCCATTCAGCCCCTTGAGCATGTTCCACCATTCAATTAGATCATGGCTGATCAGTATCTTAACTCCATCTATCCGTCTTGGTTCCATAACCCTTAATACCCTTGCCGAACAAAATTCTATCAATCTCAGTTTTGAAATTTTCAATTGTCCTAGCCCCAACAGCTTTTTGGGGGAGAGTGTTCCAGATTTATCACAGAATCATAAAAAGGTTACAGCACAGGAGGCCATTCGGGCCATCAAGTCCGTGCCGGCTCTATGCAAGAGCAATCCAGCTAGTCCCACTCCCCCGTCCTATCCTTGTAGCCCTGCAAATTTTTTTCCTTTTAAATACTTATTTAGTTCTCTTTTGAAAGCCACTATTGAATCTGCCACCACCACCAGCAACCCCCCCTCCCCCCACCACTCCCAGCCCCGGCAGTGCATCTTTCCTAACCACTCGCTGAGTAAAAATGTTATTCATCGTGTCACCTTTTGCCAATCACCTTAAATCTATGTCCTCTGGTTTTTGACCCTTCCGCCAATAGGAACAGTTTCTCTCTATCTATTCCATCTAGACCCTTCATGATTTTAAATACCTCTACCAAATCTCCTATCTCCTCTCAATCTTCTCTGTTCCAAGGAGAACAACCCCAGCTTCTCCAGTCTATCCATGTAACTAAAGTTCCTCATCCCTGGAAACATTCTAATAAATCTTTCCTGCACCCTCTCTAAGGCCTTCACACCGTTCCTAAATTGCAGTGCCCAGAACTGGACACAATACTCCAGTTGTGGTCGAACCAGTATTTTATAAAGGTTCATCATGACTTCCTTGCTTTTGTATTTATGCCTCAATTTATAAAGCCCAGGATCCAGTATGCTTTTTTAACTGCTTTCTCAACTTGCCCTGCCACTTTCAATGATTTGTGCACATATACCCCCAGGTCTCTCTGTTCCTGTACCCCTCTAGTTTATATTGCCTCTCCTCACGTCGCATTTTTCTGCGTTAAATTTCATCTGCCACGTGTCCGCCCATTCCACCAGTCTGTCCATATCCTCTTGAAGTCCATCACTGTCCTCCGCACCATTCACTACACTTCCAAGTTTTGGGTCATCTGCAAATTTGGAAATTGTGCCCTGTACACCCAAGTCCAGGTCATTAATATATATCAAGAAAAACAGTGATCCCAGTACCGACCCCTGAGGAACACCACTATACACCTCCATCCAGTCCTAAAAACAACTGTTCACCACTACTCTCTGCTTCCTGTTACTTAGCCAATTTTGTATCCATGCTGCTACTGCCCCCTTTATTCCATGGGCTTCAATCTTGACGACAAGCCTATTATGCGGACTTTATCAAACAGCTTTTGAAGATCCATATGCACCACATCAACCGCATTGCCCTCATCGACCCTCTTTCTCTCTAGCTCTTTTGTCATCCAGGGAGCTCTGGCTTTATTTGCCCTACCTTTCTATCTCGTGGGAATGTACCAAGACTGTACCTGAACCATCTCCTCCTTAAAGGCCACCCATTGTTCAATTACGGTTTTGCCTGCCAATCTTTGATTCCAATTTACCCGGGCCAGATTTGTTCTTAACCCTCTGAAATTGGCCCTCCTCCAATTGAGTATTTTTACTTTAGAGTGGTCCATGTCCTTTTCCATAGCTATTCTAAACCTTATGATACAATGATCGCTGTTCCCTAAATGCTCCCCCACTGACACTTGCTCCACTTGGCCCGCCTCATTCCCCAGAACCAAGTCCAGCAATGCCTCCTTCCTCGTTGGGCCGGAAACATACCGGGCAAGCAAGTTCTCCTCAACAAACTTCAAAAATTCTGCACCCTCTTTGCCCCTTATATTGTTGCTATCCCAGTCTATATTAGGATAGTTGAATTCCTCCACAACTCTATGGCTTTTGTACTTCTCTGTAATTTCCCTTCAAATTTGCTCCTCTATCACCTCCCCACTAGTTGGTGGCCTATAGAATATACCAAGTAGTGTAATGGCATCTCTATTGTTTCTTAACTCTAACCAAATAGATTCTGTTCTTGACCCCTCCAGGACATCCTCTCTCTCCAGCACTGCGATATTCTCCTTAATCAATACTGCCAACCCCCCCTCCTTTCTTCCCTTCCCTATCTTTTCTGAACACCTTGTATCCAGGAATATTTAGTAACCAATCCTGCTCTTTTTGAGCCAGGTCTCCATTGTCGCTTCAACATCATAGCTCCCATGTGGCTAATTGCGCCTGCAGCTCACCGACCTTGTTTAACACGCTTTGTGCGTTTACACACATGCACTGTAAACCTATGTTAGACTTTCTTGTACTCGTTCTTAGCCTGGTCCCATCTACCACCGTATTATTTCATGCGCTAGTGCTATCTTTCTCACCCAATCCTTTGTGCACCTTGTTTCTCCTTTCCAATGCTACATCCTGGTGCCCAGCCCACCCCCCTACCAAATTAGTTTAAACCCCACCCCCTCACAGCACTAGCGAACCTCCCCGCGAGTACATTGGTCCCAGCTCCGTTGAGGTGCAACCCGTCCGGCCCAAATGTACCTCCCCCAGAACTGGTCCCAATGCCCCAAGAATCTAAAGCCCTCCCTCCTGCACCATCTCTCCAGCCATGCATTCATCTGCCCTATCCTCCTATTTCTATACTCGCTAGCGTGTAGCACCGAGTGTAATCCAGAGATTACTACCTTTGAGGTCCTGCTTCTTAATCTCTTTCCTAACTCCTTAAAATCTGCCTGCAGGACCTCATCTCTCTTTCTACCTATGTTGTTGGTACCGTTATGGACCACGACCTCTGGCTGTTCACCTTCCCCCTCCAGAATGTTCTGCAGCCGCTCAGTGACACCAGGGAGGCCACATACCATCCTGCGGCCACAGAAATGCCTTTCTGCTCCCTAACTATAGAATCCCCTATCGGTATCGCTCTCTTGATCTTTCTCCGCCCCCACCTGTACAGCTGAACCACCCATGGTGCTATGGTCTTAGCTCTGGCTGTACTCCCCAGAGGAACCCTCTCCCCCACCAGTATTCAGAACTGAATACCAGTTAGAGAGTAACCGGTATTCAGTTCTGGGGACTCCTGCACTACCTGGCTGGTCCTCCTTGTCTGTCTGGCAGTCCCCAGTCCCTCTTTGCTTGCACTTTCTTAAACTGTGGGGTGACCACCTCCTGAAACGTGCTAGCCACACAGATCTCAGTCTCGCGGATGCACTGCAGTGACATCAGCTGTTGCTCAAGCTCTGAAACCCGGAGCTCGAGCTCCTCCAGTTGGCAACACTTCCTGCACCTGTGGCCGTCCAGGGCACGGGAAGGGTCCTGGAGTTCCCACATGGCAAAAGATATGCATTCCACGGGACTGAGGTGCCCTGCCATGCCTCTATTTATTAGATTATTAAATAAACTTACTTGAATATAAACTGAAGACTTAAAAAAAAACACTCACCAATCAGCTCCTTGCCTCGCACTGACGTCACTTTGGGTTTTTTTCTCTCTCTCCCTGACGCTCGCACTCTGGCTCCTTCTCCTCTCCTCTGCTCTGCTCTGCTGCCTCAGCTGATCTGGGGCCTCCAGCTCCCTCTCCTCTGCTCTGCTGCCTCAGCTGATCTGGGGCCTCCAGCTCCCTCTCCTCTGCTCTGCCGCCTCAGCTGATCTGGGGCCTCCAATCCCTCTCCTCTGCTCTGCTGCCTCAGCTGATCTGGGGCCTCCAATCCCTCTGCTCTGCCGCCTCAGCTGATCTGGGGCCTCCAATCCCTCTCCTCTGCTCTGCCGCCTCAGCTGATCTCGGGCCTCCGACTCCCACCTTTTTTTGGGCCGCTCCCTCCCCTCTGCTCTGCCGCCTCAGCTGATTTCCACTACCCTTTATGTGACAAAGTGAATTCTGACATCACCCCTGAATAGCCTAGCTCTAATTTTAAGGTTATGCCCCCTTGTGCCGGACTCCTCCACCAGAGGAAACAGTTTCTCTCTATCTACCCTATCAACTCCTTTGATCATCTGAAATACCTCAATTAGATCACCCCTTAATTTTCTATATTCAAGGGGATACAAGCCTAGACTATGCAATCTGTCTTCAAAATTTAACCCTTTTAGCACCAGTATCAGCCTGGTGAATCTGCACTACACCCTCTCCAAGGTCAATATATCCTTCCTGAGGTGCAATGCCCAGAACTGAACACAGTTCCCTAAATGCATTTAGATTGCTGTGTTCAGTTCTGAGCACACCCTATATACCCAAATCCAGAGAACTTGGGTACAAGTTAGCAGAGCCTAGGCTTAGTAACCCCCAAGTGGGCACAGGGGTACCGTTGGAGTTTAACCAGATTAAACTGCACAGCTTCCCAATACTGAGCACCAGAGTGCTTCCTGTTGCATATTCAGCTAGGACTAATCTATCCATGGGGGCACTGACCTCATTCCTTTCTCACTAACAATGACCTTATGGATGGGTATCACACTAAAGGCTCTACTGACCATGGGGAGTTGTGAAAGTTAACAAAACTGCATCACAAACCCAGTTCCGACCCATGTGTCAGGCTTCATCAGTGTAAGAAATGTGTATTCTCAATGATGCCTCACAAAGTCAAAAATGTTTCTACAGGTGGACAGAAATGGTGCGGAATGAGACACTTCTGTCCTAAATAAGCCAATCCCTAGTCACAAAATTACAGGTTGAAACTCATAAAATAAGAGCAGTCACATCTATAAATGATCTAATTCTTCCACTACCTTTATGTTTGCAAAAAGAACCTGCATTTACATAGTACCTTATCACAGCAATATAAACATCTATTTATCAATGATGTATCAGAAATGATGAGTGATCTTAACATTGTAATGGAACTTGACCTGTAGATGGTGCTGACATGTAATAAACTGATTTCAATGAAGGTGAACCTAGCATCATCTTGCAACCCCCAAGCTCGCATAAAGGATGAGCAACATCCATTACTGAAACAAGAAAAATTTGCAGGGCTATGGGGAAAGAGCAGGGAAGTGGGACTAATTGGATTGCTCTTACAAGAGCTGGCACATGCACGATGGGCCGAATGGCCTCCTTCTGTGTTGTATGATTCTATGTTAAGAATTCAACCCCCTACCTTTCCCCACAATGAGAAGGATTTCAACCCCCTCCCCCCCCCACCCATTGAACAGGATTATGGCAGTTACATCCCCCACCACTGATCAGGACCAAACTGCAACCCCTCCCTCCCCACCATTTGCAATTACGCACATGAGATCAAGTAGTCTCTCAGAAACATCCCAAAGTTCTTTACGTGCAATGAATTACTTGGAATTGTAATCATTGTTACTGTGTGGGTGAACTAGTACACCCAGCACTTTATTCAGCAGAACAGCTTTCCCCACTTTATTTCCTCATAATTTCAGAACAAAAAAGAAAAATAACTGACCTCTTCCCGACATCAGCAATGTTTTGAATTTCTCCCCTCACCAAAGCTCTGGACTTACTTGATATCCCAAATGTAGATGTAGGTGTCAACAGAACTCGTCACAAGCAGCTCAGGTTCAAACCACGACCACTCCAGATCACTACAAATAAGGGCAAGGAAAGAAAACAGATTTTTTTAAAATCACTATTGATTTGTTGCAGTTATGTGCATCTGTATTGATCAAATAGAGAGCAATGTCAGGGAAAGGAAGAGGTATGACCTACATGCTCCCAACAGGTACCCCCAAAACTGGTACAATAGGATTCAAACAGAATTGTATTAATCTCAACCAAGTAACACTTACTGTATCAGGGAAATCTTTCTTTTCCCCATTATCTGCTTTACATATTCCATAAAAATAATCCTTTCTCAATGACTATCTGGACATAGTGTATACACACACACACACACACACACACACACACACACACACACTGCAATCTAATAATCAACACCCTCATCCTCATCCCATCCCAAGTCTTGCTCACCTCCCTACAGAAATGCAAATACTGTCAGGGTTGGCAGCTTCAGGCTCCTAAAGCAGTCTGCAAGTCCCAATTCCTTGCCAGAGGTGGCCCAAGACCTTTAGTTTAAGATAGAAGATCCAACTCAAGTTTGAAGAGAATAAGACAATTGCTTCAAGCAGAAAACTATTACTCTAAGAGTATCTGCAATACTTAAGAAGTACCAGTTCAAATACTGTATTTGACTATATCCACACTACTTACGCAGAGGATATAATTCCGAACAAAATACCTTATAACGCGGGTATGACCCTGCAGTGAAGTGTGGATCTCGCCATTTCCATCGTGCCATTTGTATAGGTCCACTCGCTGGTTACACTGAAACACACATCCAGATGTCACCTCACATCAACTACAAAATAGACACTGCATCGACTCAATGTCTCAGCCAGCTGAGTCAGGGTTAAAACTCCACCCTTTTAACTGGAGACCAGTGCAGAACAGCCAGCAGTACAATATTATTTAACAATTTTAATTAATTTTTGTTTTTAATAAACCTTTTTTTACACACACATTAAGATTGCGAGCTTAAGAAAATTCATTTTTCTTGTGCATGCTTAAAAGATTTCCTGAATTCCGAAGAAAGATATGAAGCCAGAAAACACTCTCCAAATTAGAGAATTAGGCACCTTATTCATACAAGGTATATGTTAAAGGCACTTTTCACCCCCTCATCATTAACATGTTGTCAGCACTAAAAGAACATATTCAGAACTCTTGTTTTCATACACTATACATCACAACCCCTACTGCTCTATTGACAGTCAACAATTCCTTAAGTACTGATAAATCCACACCATAACAATTGTGCAAGGACAAAGACTGCATCATAATTCAAGTCCGGTGCAGCTCCACGCTGACCAAAGCTGTCACGACGCAAAGCATTTATATTTGTGAAATACTGACGTTTACTCTCAAACCTCAGGGGGGTTGAAATCCCCCACTAGCATGTGTGTGTTCCCTACAAACTCTAGAGGGTACACTGATATCAAAAGGAGTTACATTACAAATTTGATACCAGAATGGGAGCAATACAACTGACAGACTGGTATAATACAAGTGCATATATGGGGTCGCCCTAAAGTGGCTCAAATGAACACAAGATCATTAGAGTTGTGTCTGGACAGCTGACTAACACATCTGAATAACCCCCTCACCTCATGCTGCAGCAATAACTCCGTTCCCCCACATTAAGAGAAATAGGAAGAAGTCCTGAAGTGAACCCATCCAATCACATTTTTGTATCTTTACCTGGAATTCCATTAACCCTGCAAGACCACTGTTAATGAACCCATCTAGAGACCAATTACCTTTTTTTAAAATATATATATATATAGCTCGTAGACATTACATTGGCAGAGATTTGACCAATAATAATTTTGTGAACAAATGTCTTATTTTACAAAGCGTGCAGGCTAACTGCCTCAACTCACTTAAATACCAGAACTGATGAAAGGTCACACCCTAAACATTAACCTGTCTTTCTCAGATCCTGATCAGCTTATTTTGCATTTCATATCTGAGACTTCCAACATTCACAGTTTTTCTATTTATCTCAGTAAATAAGGTGAAGGCAGTTGTGACAGTTTTACCTTCACTCTCCCTCTTCCACATGCCAGGATTTCCAATGAGTTAAACCCAATTTAATACTTACGGAAGCTGCAAAATAGTGGGAGGAGGTCTCATGTGGGTTCCACTGCACTGCCCCGATGTCCCACTTGCTCTGTCTTGCAATCTTTCTTGGTACTTCTGAAGGAGCATCTAAATTTATAACATACAAGAAACGGCGCCTGTGAAGAAACAAACATTGGCGTGACGAACCAATACTGCTGCATACACAAAAAGGCACCCTTCCCCGCCAACTATGAAAAACTGTTCTTAATGTATTCTAACGAGCATAATTGCACACAGCGGAGTGACTGAGAATACAGACAGCATGTTCCCACTCTTGTGGAAAATTTAGAGTAAAAATATTTAATATTCCCGGCACAAATAGCCACCTCCTGTCTTCATTGTGGAGTGATGGGACATGGCTTAGTGCTCCTGATTTCCCCCCACATTGCTGTGCTGTCCTGTGCAGAAACACACAGCAGATGTCGAGCAGTTCCCAACAGGTACAGAGGCAGAAATGATGCGAAGTGTCACACACCTCGTAGTGGTTGCTTCAGAGTAGCAATGGCAGCGAGGACTGCTGTGGATCGCCCACCTGCACACATCTGGATGAAATAAGGGCAGTTCCTACTCGGCATAGGTCCAGGGCACACAGCTGCCCGAAATTCAGCACAATTTGTTCCTCAATTTTAATCACAATCAGACAGGCCATAGGGTTGGCTGATGCAAGAAGTAGAGAAATCAACCCCAGTATAATAGGGGGCACTGAGGTTTTCATAAAGGAGGATTGCATGAGGTGGGTACTTTCAGTATAAAAGTACCATTCCCAACCATAGAACACTAAAGAAAATTAATAAAAATCTACATTCCTTCCCCCCCCCCCACCCCGTAATAGATCTTGCGTCACTCGATGATCCTGGTTGTGGGTACATCAGGAAGCAGCTCCATAATAAAATCTGGAAATCGGCTGGATGCCAATTTGCAAGAATAAAACAAAACAGGTATAGGACTGAAAGTGATGGTACTGAATGTATCTAGCAAGGAGGTACTGAGAGATCTCAATACAATTGCCTCTTCTCCCATCAATGATACACCGATCAGCCCATCCATAAGAAATAGCGTTGTAGTTTCATAAACCTACAGAATCACACAGCGTACATTACCCAAAGCAAAAACCAGGAAGTGTATTAAACAGAGCAATTTTGTTTCAGGGTTTGGTGGATATTTACGGCCTAACTAGAGCCTCCCTCCCCATTTCCCAATCGATACAAGGCTGCAGGTTTAGATCGCCTATGACACTAAATTGTAACAGGAACATTAACAGGCCAGTAATTAACATGACGAAGCAGAGTCGTGCGCTGCTGTACATTCCTCATCACAGAAAATAGGCTGGTAGATAACTTGCTGAGCACAGGTTCATGAATGGAAACTAACACTTGGTTCACACTCAGTTACTACCCCCCCCCCCCCTGTAGGTCTGCTTACCCAGACAGCACTGCAAGCTGGCCATAGCAATTCACAGACATCGCAGTTGCCTAGTATTAAAAAGAAATTACAAATTAGAGTTTTGAACAGATGTGTATCAAAAAAAAAACCTCAATGTACTACACAAATGTAGATGCAATTGATAAACTTGTTGAGATTGTTTCATTTTTGTGGACTGTCACTTTGCACGATCCCAACAGGCTGCATAAACTGACCTCAACAGCTGTTCTAGCAAATGAATCACTGGGACAACTAACTGCAAGTGAGCAGCACAAGGAGTGACACCACACAAAAGGCTGCAAACACCGCACTGGTTTTGCCATTTACTACAGGAAGATTATACTAGAAACAGAAGTAAAGCCACTACCAATGAAAAGAGCAACGCTGAGCGGCTTTGGTCTTATTTTTCTCCAATCTATATGAGACCCAAACAGTACCTAGCTTTAGCAGCTTTTAAACTGTGCATGTGATTCTGTATTAAGTCTGCTGATAATTGCTGACCTGGTTAATGTGAAGGGCTCATGCAATGGTTACATTGGCAACATAGGAGCAACCATCTGGGGGGAGGGATTGAAGGGGGACATGGCCCTAACTCAAAAGTTTGTCAAGGATTAATATCCCCTCTTCCCGGTTCCAAATCCAAGAATTGCCATCATGCCCCAACACTTTAAACATAGTTGCGACTCTGCTTTGCAACATTAACCTCAGACGACATCTTGGGTGGCCACTTTCCACCTAAAAGCAGACCTGATTTTATATTCATTAATCTCTGCGATCCTATATAGGTCAACTGTACAGTAACTGGTGCCTCAGATGAAATCTCCTTCTGCTGAAATGAGCTGCAATTTATAGGCAACATCCAGCAATGTGCTTTAATATAGGTGTATGGAAGGTGGAAGCCCCAAGCCCCTCCTCCCCTGCAGTTAAACGTTAGCAATGTACATTTAATTGCTTGCGATCCCTGCATATATTCATTAATTGTAAACAATTTTACAACACCAAGTTATAGTCCAGCAATTTTATTTTAAATTCACAAGCTTTCGGAGGCTTCCCCCTTCGTCAGGTGAAGACTGTGCTGAAGACAGTGATGAGTGGAACAGGTATTCTTATGCAAATTGTCCTGATAGATCTTGTATGAAAATTAAGAACAATTTCCTACAGCCTAGTTTTTTTTATATATTACTACCAAACCAACAGAATCTCCAATCAAGCAGAAAATTATCCCAGCTGCCTGATTTTGTGTACTTACAGAATACAGGTAACTGCTACCAAGTTTCATCTGTACAATGCAGCTATCCAATCAACTTGTATGAAGTGTTTAGCTTTGTGTTTGTGGTTACTGAACAACTGGAAAATTCTAACACCACAACCATTTTAACCAACTGTCTTAATTTACAATTCATAGAATTCCTAGTCTTAGCAGAAAATCTAACCCACAGAAATCTAACCCACTGCCACCAGACTGCAAGTGAAACACTTCTCCTGTATCCCACTTCCATTCATGTCAAAGGGACCAATGAAATGGATTTTATAATGAGCACTCGTAAAGCCCTCTAGTGGGTAAAGCCACTGTCCAATGCAGCATTAAGGCAAACAGACCTCATAGCCTCAGGTTTTAATCCCAACTGTGCTGAGTTGGCCAATTTCAGCCATTGAGGTGTAGAGCACGCCCTCCCCCGCTGTGCAGTTGGAACCATTGTTTCAGCAAACCAACTGTCTGCCCTAGACACAGTTGGCAGCTAGTAGTCAAGGTCTGAACAGGGATGTGAACGCACCGTTTAGACATAACTCTTCACACAGAGGATGGTGAATGTGTGGAACAGACTACCCAGGCAGGTAACAAAAGTGGATAGCACAGTCAAATTCAAGAGGGAACTGGATTTTTTTTTGGTGGAAGAAGCAATTGAGAAGTAAAAGAGATAGAATGTGGCATTTTTCAAACTTTGGAATTGGCCAGATGGAACACAATGGTCTTTTATATTGGTCCCATGCTCAATTCCCATTCTGTGCAAAGTTAGCTATCTCAGCCAGTCCAGCGGTACAGAGCTACAACTGGCCCTAGAAACCCTCCTGGGGTAGGAAGGAAAGATCAGGCAAGGCCTCCACTCATGATCACTACATGTGCATGGATATTGGGTAAGGACAGAATCACACTCAGCTGTAATGACAGCCCCTGCACCGCTATAGTTGAATAATTTGCCAAGACTCGCACATTAATAATGGCCACCTGGGAAAGCTACCAGTAAGAAGTTAAGAAGGATGTGAAGGCCTTAGAGAGGGTGCAGAAAAGATTTACTAGAATGGTTCCAGGAATGAGGGACTTCAGTTTCATGGCTAGACTGGAGAAGCTAGGGTTGTTCTCCCTAGAGCAGAGAAGGTTGAGAGGAGATTTGATAGCGTTCAAAATCATGGAAGGTTTAGATAAAGTAAATAAAGAGAAACTGTTCCCAAAGGGGGAAGGGTCAAGAACCAGAGGGCACAGGATTAAGGAGATTGGCAAAAGAACCAAAGGCGACATGAGGAAAAACTTTCTTTTACGCAGCAAGTAGTTATGATCTGGAATGCGCTGCCTGAAAGGGAGGTGGAAGCAGATTTGATCATGGGTTTCAGAAAGGAATTGGATAAATACTTGAAGGGAAAAAATTTGCAGGGCTACAGGGAAAGAGTGGGGGAATGGGATTAACTGGATTGCTCTTACAAAGAGCCAGCATAGGCATGATGGGCCAAATGGCCTCCTTCTGTGCTGAAACCATGATTCTATGAAGTTAACATGTTTTGAAGTGTGTAGCAGAAAAATGGTGGCTTGTTTTTAAAAAACAGAAAGTGCCTTGATTAGATTTTAATCAAATACTCACTCCCATGCATTTATCACTCTAAGTAATAAATATAACCTGAAAATGCTGGAAATACTCAGCAAGTCAGGCCACATCTGTGGAGAAAGAAACAAACAGAGTTAATGTTTCAAGTCAATGAACTGTTCTAACAAACTGTCATTGGCCTGAAACATTAGCTGTTTCTTTCTCCACAGATGCTGCCTGACTTGCTGAGTATTTCCAGCATTTTCTGTTTTCATTTCAGATTTCCAGCATCCACAGTATTTTGCTTTGGAATAAATATAATCCCATGTTTTAAAAACACCCAGATTGTTGTGAGCACCGTAGACCTTTCTGAAGTGTATCACACAAATGTGGCAGATTTTATTCTGCTATGATTACACAAGTGTAAATGAGGCTTATTTCTCCATAACAAGAAATGTCATTATCAGTGAAAATGCAAACAGCCATACTCCACTTTTCACAGAGAGTGCTCGTTAAGATGCCATAGGTCAGCCCTTAAGGTCTCCTGGTCGCTGGGTCAACCTGGAAGCACCGACACAAGTGGCTGACTACTCTTACCATTTACAATTGTAAACAATTTTACAACACCAAGTTATAGTCCAACGATTTTATTTTTAATCCCACAAGCTTTCGGGGGCTTTCCCCTTCCTCAGGCGGTGTTTCCACACCGCCTGAGGAAGGGGAAAGCCCCCGAAAGCTTGTGGGATTAAAAATAAAATCGTTGGACTATAACTTGGTGTTGTAAAATTGTTTACAATTGTTAACCCCAGTCCATCACCGGCATCTCCACATCATGGTTACCATTTACAGTTTAAGAAAAAAAGCAAGAATAACTAAGGACTCTAAGTCAGCATCTTTTGTCAGCATATCATGCATAAGAACAGTTCCAATAAGCCAAGTTTCAAATCTTGACCTAAAACAGGCATGCAATTTGCAATGAAGTTATGATGTGGAGATGCCGGTGATGGACTGGGGTTGACAATTGTAAACAATTTTACAACACCAAGTTATAGTCCAGCAATTTTATTTTAAATTCACAAGCTTTCGGAGGCTTCCTCCTTCGTCAGGTGAACAGAAGAATTAGTCACGTCAGTTAATGCATACACCTTTCAATCGCTGTGTGTCTGGGCTTGCACAGACAACTGTGTCCGTACTGACCGGAGATCACAAGCTTTCGGAGGCTTCCTCCTTCGTCGAAGGAGGAAGCCTCCGAAAGCTTGTGAATTTAAAATAAAATTGCTGGACTATAACTTGGTGTTGTAAAATTGTTAGCAATGAAGTTAAACCGACCACCCCGAGAAGGGGATTGCCTATTTAAGGAAGGGAAGGCGGGCGTGTTGGTCCCGCGCATGCGCAGTCTCCTTGACTCAGCCCGGCCCGAAGCTAAGCCTCAGGCCTTCCGCCCCGGCTCGCACGCTCCCACAACCGGTCGACCGCAGCGCGCACCAAACGCGACCTCGGAGCCCCAGGGCCTCCACCGCTGCTCTGTGCGCAATTACCTGCGAGTCTCTGACCTCCACCACCACATTCTCACTGCTCCAGCGAGCCGCCATGTCATGAAGCCAGCGATCAACAACAACACTCTGCGTCATTGCGCTGTACGTAACACGCGCAACGTCAGATGGTACCCAACATGCACCGCCCACCCCGGGCCCCTCCAAGTCACAGAGGCCTGCCTGCCTGTCAAGAGTCTGTTGGTGTACATTCACCGCATGTGGACTCCACTGTGCACACTGACTACACGTATACCTGGATTCAGAAACTCAATGCAAGGTGGGCAAGCTTTAGGAAGCTTACTGTTTCAGGAACAGGTGTAGGCCACTCAGCCCATCGAGCCTGCTCTGCCGTTCATTTAGATCATGGCTGATCTAATAAAAAGCAGAAAATGCTGAAGAAGCTCAGCAAGTCAGGCAGCATCTGAATCAAAAGCAAAATACTGTGGATGCTGGAAATCTGAAAAAGAAACAGGAGATGTTCCATTTCCCATCTTTTCTCCATATCCCTTGATACCCTTACCGAACAAAAGTCTGTCGATCTCAGTCTTGAAAGTTCCAATTGACCCAGCATTTTTGGGCAAAGAATTCTAGATTTCTACTATCCTTTGTGTTTCAGCGATTTAAACTCCAACTGTACTCTTACACATGCTTGGGCATTCCTGAGCCTTGACTGTTGACAACCTGTATTTAAATTCTCTGGGTTTCAACAGGTGTCCTTACTTGGACAGCAGTTTGGACTCTGTTATCAGGCAGACACTTTCAATCCATGCAGCTTCCTAGAGAAGTAGCACACGATGTCTGCCGGTATCTTGAGGCTTTCCGCAACCGGTGGGCACCGCAGGGACTGGAGTACGTCCTTGATCAATATAATAACATTTTTATTTGACTTTGATTGTTTTATTTGGTTCTGATTTGTTTTAAAAAAATAAAGTTACACCCTAACCCTGCCCCCTTTTAAAAAGGGGCTTAAAGAAAAAAAATCCATACAGCTTTCTCAGACTTTTAAAGATAGTAATCGGTTTCTGCATGTGTCTGACACCCAGCTACCCAGCAAAACCACTATGCAACAACAACTTGCATTTATATAGCACCCGTAATGAAGACAAGTGTTCCAAGGCACTTAGAGGCATGATCAGATGAAAATGGCACCGAGCCAAAAAAAGGAACTATTAAGTGGAAGAGTGACCAAAGGCTTGGTCAAAGAGGTGGGCTTTAAGGACGGCCTTAAAAGAAGTGATATAGACAGATTGCGTAAATAGCATAGCAAATACTCACTGTACACAGGTCTATCTGAGTGGGATTGAATTTCTTCAGGGCTTTTTCCGGTCATCCCCCGCCCCGTAACTCTGGTGGAAGATTCATGGAAACCCTGTGGAAACGGTGTAAATAGAATTCTCGAACGGTCGGGAGAAATCCCTGCAGAAATGCGACCCCAGTGACTACATATGCTATAGTGCACACTAATAGTACACGTGACTATCACAGCAACTCCACATATATCTGAGCACAGAGATATCTAAACTTTTCTCTTTGTGGAAAACTATAAGCTTTGCCTTACTAAATTGACTTTCTAATACACTTAAACCATAAAGCTGACCATATTAATGTAGAAATATTGAACCATTAAAGAAGCAAAGCATGATGGAATAAGTTGACCATGTTAGCTAACCAGCTGAATATAATGAGAAGCTTGGAGTGTACACTTTCCCAGCAAAGACACACAGAAGGGCTATTGTCTTTGCTTATGAGATAACTGTCTAACTAACAGAAATTAATGACCACATAACCTTGAGACCAAGACAGTCTCTACTGATAAGGGAGCTGTGTTGCTAGAGCAACGTACCTTTCCCAGATCCTGTGAGAGGCCACCGAGGGGGATGGGGGCCTGGGGGTTGGGTCCCTATTTTTGATTGACTAAAACACTTGAACCAATGAGATTGTACATGTACGCCTATATTCAATGATAGACAAACATTACTAAAGTATGTGTATAAAAAGAAAGCTAAATCCTTTGTCTTTCGAAGTCGTAGCCTCAACCTTTGATTTGAGGTGGACTTCCCTTGTATACAAGCTTCTTGGTAATAAATTCTTACTTGTCTGAAAATAAGTAAATTGGAGTTAATGTATTGTGTATAATAGGTAATTAAGTTCTTTTCGACAGTTTCTTGGAGGTCCCACCGAGATCGCTTGTGATCTCCGGTCAGTACGGACACAGTTGTCTGTGCAAGCCCAGACACACAGCGATTGAAAGGTGTATGCATTAACTGACGTGACTAATTCTTCTGTTTGCCTTTAGGAATTGGAAGGCGATCATAGGAAATGTGTTTCGTATAGACAAGGAAAGAAAAAGGGGACAGAGTGTGACGTGTGACAGATTACTCAATATTGTCAGCTGCAGTGTTGTAGTAACGGGCTGAGAGAGAGCAATAATGGAGTAGATCTGTGAATACCGGTGATACTAGGAGTGAAGTTGAGGTTGCTGTATGGGACCGATAGACTGTCACCTCCTAGTGAATAGAGGCACCAGGAAAAGAGGTAACCAGTTACAGACTTGTTTTTTTTTAATTTTTTAGTGTAAAGTTATAATTTGGATAAGCGCAGACTAGATGTTGCGTAATTCGGAAAAGTGCGAAATTTGCAAGTCTGTAGTGGCGACAAACGCAGACTGGTGTGGATGTTGTGGATTCGGAAAAAGTGCGAAATTCTGGTTTACCTGAATGAAGTGTTTAGGTAGAAACACTGATAGTGCTCAAGTGAAGGAGCATTTTTTAAAAAAAATCTTGCGTAAGTCAGCTGATTCAACTAAGTGCAGACGTTTCTCTCACGCACCTAGCCTGGGCTGGTTATTGGGGCCAGGACCCTGGAGTGGGTGTGGAGAACACATGACGTCTTGTCCAATCAGCTGAATTATCAAGTATAGAATTGTGATAGTTAAGATAGGCCTTGATTGTTGTGTAATTACAGTGTGGAGGATTGTATAAACTATAAGCAGAATCCCTCCAAAGGGAACACCTGCTGCTTACATGTACAGAAACTTTGGAAAAGAATCAACTGACGAGTTGATAGTTTGGTCCAAATGGACCAGAACTAAGAAATATCCCTTTCCCAAAGACGGTACATTTAATATGGATAGAATTAAGTGACTAGAAAAATGTTTAAAAGACAGAGACCCGGAAAAGAAAGGGTCCTTTTGTTTTGGTGTACTGTCTCTTTAAAAAAGCCTGTCCTGATTGTGTGTTTTTTTCGGTGTTGTGGGCCACGCCCCCTTCTTACTGCGTCTTACGTGTTTTCTTCTTTTGTGTAATGTATCTGTTTTGTCTTGTGTTCAATTCTGATATTGCTGAATTAAAATTGGAGTTATTGAGGTTAAGTGACCTATTAAATTCTGGTTCTTATAAAATGTGAGCATGTTAAATTCCAGACATGGGATCTTCTAAAAAATTGGCATTTTGAATTTTTATTTTTGTGATTGGCTGTGGTTTAAAAAGAGGTTTAAAAAATTAACGGGACAGAAAAAAAACTATCTGGTATCACAGTGATAGGAAAAGTCGGAAACCTGGAACAGCTCGGAGAGTTGGTTATAATCAAACCCACTAAAACTATGTGAAAAAAAAAATTGGAAAGCTATAGTTGTGTATGACGAGCAAATTATAAAACTTACGAAGACTAACCATAAACTAAAATGTACGATGGGAGATGTTATTTCCCAGTATGAATTTTTTCTAAACAAAAGAATTTATGTGAAATTCACCAAGACAAAATGAGGTTTAATTGTAAAGAAAAGATAAAGTGCAGATTTAAAGAATTACAAGTTACATTTGCAGGATGATCTCTAGTTATAAATTAAACTGATCTTCGAAGCATTTTGTGCTATTGTGATTGATTAAACACTATGATTAAAAATAAATCTCAAAATAGTGTGCAAATATATAGTGTAAAAGCAATCCATAAATGTGAAAAAAAAATCAGTCAAACCTGTGTGAAGAGAAATTTTGATTGTGGAAACTTAATCTCAGAGGGAGTAGTATCAAATTACTCCCACCACAAGAGCAAGTTAATGTTAACCCCTTCCATCCCAAGAAGCCAGACTGTCATGCCAAGAGCAGTTCAAACAGATAGAAATGACCCAGTCGATTGAGAACTGTCTGAGGCTAACCATTACACAGATGAACATGAGGTAACAATTGGTATAGGTTAGAATTGGAAGTCCATTACTTGAGCTATGTACTGACACAGGGTACTAAACGCCTATCAGTTTTACCCCGCCACAGTATGATAACGAAGTTCGACAAGTTCGGGGCTATTCACGAATAGTAGATACAATACAAGATCTGACCAAAGAGGGGAGACCTTCCCTGACAAATTATATAACTCGCACTGAGAATGCTAAGAAAACTCAACAATTATATCAACACCTCCTAACTCAAGTGTTAAAACAAAGCAAGACATGGAATGGAGGTGGACAGCGTAAAAGAGATAGATTTGTACATCTTGAAAACACAGAGATTAGGACTTGGAGTTAGAAATTACAGTCTGCAGTCCTACGTACATCTGTATGTGGGAGAGACAGTGTTTATTTCAGACAGGCTGCGCGCTCCAGAGAGAGAGAGAGAGAGAGGGACTAGGCAAATTCTCCTGTTTTATTTTCTGGATTTGTTTCGGGTAAAAGGATTATTCCTTTGGATAAATAAATAATAAATGATGATTTGACAAATTAACCCCTTGGGCTCTCAAGAAGAGCCGCAATGGATTTTCTGTGTTTCTTTTAAAACAGGTGACCCTGGTTTTTGGGACCACGTGAGTGTTGATGGTGCAGGATTACCAAGAGTAGTTCTTTGACATAAAAAGGCTTTACAAAGTTACGGTGCAACCTTTGCTGGAGAAATTTGGTGCAGGAAACGATCCAGTGGTGTTAAAAATTTAAGACTTTAGCTGCAGACATCAGCAGATACCAAATGTCACAACGTGGTGATATCAACCTGATTCTCTTCTTTTGAAAACATTTTGATTTGTTTTGTTTTAACCCATTTATTGTCTTCCGAGACAGAGTGCTCGAGGTGGGAAGATATGGGAGTTACATCCAAAAGTAATTACAAGTACTTCTGTCTCTACTATAAAACCACAAAGCCTGGACATAATATGTTTCTGAAATTGGAATTGATAAGAAAAATTTATATGAGTTGCTATTCAAGCACTTGAGAAAGGAAAGATTTACTTGTAATTTATGGGGATAATCAAATTATATTTAAAATAAAAGAAGTCCAGTCTAAATGGTTCCTATTGAATGCTGTGTATCAAGGAAGAATTCTTTTCGAGAGGGAAGAAAATTTTACATTGACAAGTCCTGTCAGTCAAACAATACTGCTCTCAAGTTGGGATAATTGTGAAATGATAGAAGGGACTCGGGCACAATGTAGTGGGATATTTTGGGAAATGAAAAGCGGTTCAAGAAGAAATTACGTAAAATAAATAATTTTTGGGATATTGGAGCTGACTGTAAATATTGTATCGGACAGTAACATTGATTTAGCAATATTAGATCAAAAGGTCAGAGATTTAGGGTCTCGCATTAAAGATAGATTTTTTAAAAAATAAATGAAAATACAGATAAGGAATTGTCTAAGGATCAAATACTGATCACACATTTGTACAGGATAGCTACAGTGCTAGAAACACATGCCCAAACCATTAATAAATTAATAAAAGAGGAATATAATGTATCTTAGCAGGCGGCTGCTAATGACATCCGCAGTACATATGGTAACTGGATTGTGGAACAGACACGAGAGAACCTAGCCCAGATACAGGCAGGGGAAGTACCCTTATGAATAACGAATCAACAAACTGAGGGTGAGCCTGACCTGTGGGCATGATGGAGGTGGTACCTCCAAGCGGCTGTTACCAAACAAGAACATCACCCCTTGCCAATTCAGGGCAATGGTGCGAGTGTACCCCACTCAAGTGGAGCGTAAACCTGACGGAGGAGGGCTCCTAGGGTTGGTACTAGTAATACTAGTGATAGCACCTGAAACCCAGGGACGAGAGGTGTAACAAGTACAGAATATTGGGGTAATGAAGGATGGAATGCACATATCCCATCACAATATGTTACCATATGCTGAAAAAAAAATTTTTTTAAAGGGAATTTGGCAGAAACAAAATTAAAGGGATGTGTTACTAGACATGCTGTCACTGTATGTCCACATAGTGGTGGAAGCACAGTGTGGGTTTAACAATACCGGTACCATGGAAGCCCTAGAGGCAGATCTAAAACCCACTCAAGTGGCATATGCCGGAGGGGGCGAATATTGTGTTACAACTAATTTGAAAACGTTTAAATATGCCAATCTAACTTGTGATATTTTAAGTCCAGAATTCTACTCCATTCCTGAAGTCCTGGTTCGGATTGAACCCGAGGAACTGGTAGAGATACACCAGCATAACCTCACCACCTTACAAGTTTCTGAGGATGTCAAAAAAGGACTTAAAAGAATATCAGGACACATTTGGGTATCTGACACCCGTTGCCTAAATACTTGAAAGCATTGCGAATGGAGATACGCCTCTCCCAGAAGGTTTATTATAACCTACAACAGGACAATAAAAAGATTAAGCATGACATTGACCAAATTAAAGTCACCACTTGGTGGGATGACCTCTGGAATTTGGGACTGAATATACAGATCCATCCTTGGATTAGATTAATGTCACATGTATTAGTCATAGTGCAGTTTGTTGTAATGTCCTTCTTGATTTTCATTGCATGTAATAAATGTAAGCAGAGGATGAAGGGTTTGGCAAAGGTAGTAAAACAGAGCCTGGGTGAGAATGTCCCCATTGTCTCTGTGATTTCAACTAAGAAAACATCTTAATGGTACCGGGAGTAGCACCCGCTGGGGTAAGGTGCATGTAAAAGGGAAGACAATCATAGTTTGATAGGATTATCAGATGCTCTGCCTCTCTTCCACCCGGACTGGTGGCCAACACGAAGGGAACCTGGTTAAGATGAGGTACAGCATCTAAGAGGATATTGTAGGGATAAAATTTGGATTAAGGGATATAAAGGGGTGGGTCCCAATCTCGAGTTCAAAGGTCAGGCCTAGTAGTTGATTAATTAACCCATAAATCCCCATACAAGGACCCCGGCAGTGGAGTACCAGAAAAAAAAAACTGACTGATTAATTAAACTGTTATAAGAGACTGTTGCAGCATGGCATGTCCTAAACTTTTAAATCATATGAGAATAATTGGCTCGGCATGCCTGATCGTGTGGGTGGAAACTGGCATAAAACCTGCTACAACCCCTGCTGCAAGCAGACTCAATCGTGTTTCAAGGGAACTGCATGTCAATATTTTTTTATACATGTCATATATGTATGCAAAGCGTCAGGGTATCTCCAGTTGCTGGGTGTGCTCACATATCCCAATTCAATCCAAGGGAGGCATTCCACTCAGACCAGTCCCCCTAACTTCCCAAGAAGTAGCAGAGTGGGTAATAAATCAAATTGAAATTAATGGGAACAGAATGCGAGATAGTGGCTGGATGAGTGCGAGAACAAATAAGACAATGTTTGTGAGAAAGCAATGGAAGGAGTACACAATCACAACAAAATGTGAAACCAGATTTCGGGGGTGGTACCAACCTAATTACGATCAGACCCATAAACCTCCTTTTTTAATCCTTACAAATACACCAAGAACTAATGGAGCAATATGTTTGAGTAAGAATTCAGTAGGGGGTGATGTAGTGGGATGGAGTAATTGCACTCAGTATATAAATATGACAGTAACCAGCATCAGTAGTACCATCAGATGGAAGCCTTGCACAGGTGGCCAAATTTACATAGATAGAATAAACATAAAGAATTCCCCTGCAGTTACTGCATATAATGAAACCGACTTTATTTGTGGCCACAAGGCATACCCATGGTTGCCTCAAAGACGGACCGGATCATGTTACTTGGGATATGTGATCCCATATATCCGACACTCATCATCCCTGCCTCAATATCCTGCTGGGCAACGAGTAAAGAGGGTAATTACTGAGGCTGACAGATTCTGGGCCATTGCTTTCCCTAGGTGGGGAGTGAGCATGGCCACCAGAGAAATTATTAAATTAGCCAATATCTGGGAAATAGTTGCTAATGATACGGCAGAAGCCTTAAAGGAAATAAGTGCAGAAATGACAGCCATTCGTACAGTCACCTTACAAAACCGTATGGCCCTTGATTACCTATTGGCAGAGAAAGGAGGAACATGCGCACTAATTGGATCTGAATGTTGTACCGACATACCTGATAGTTCAGAGAATATTACTAATTTGGCCAATCACATCCAAAGGGAAGTTGAGAAATTCAAGCAGCCCCCTTCATTCACTCTTTGGGGCTGGGCAACACGATGGCTGGGTTCCATTGGGACTTCTCTAGTTCAGGGACTAGTCATATCTATTGTTATAATTCTTATAGCCTATTGCTTTGTCAAATGCTGCTGTGTTATGATGTCCAACCTGGGTACACATATAGCGCCCACAAATTTGATGGTGCAAGTAGGGGTGACACAGGATGAGGTGACACAGGAGGAGTTTGAATGTCTGGGTGGAATAATGCCTTATTAAAGTGCTGTCCTTTTATATATATATATATAGGACAACAGGTGGGAATGTGGAAAACTATAAGCTTTGCCTTACTAAATTGACTTTCTAATACACTTAAACCATAAAGCTGACCATATTAATGTAGAAATATTGAACCATTAAAGAAGCAAAGCATGATGGAATAAGTTGACCATGTTAGCTAACCAGCTGAATATAATGAGAAGCTTGGAGTGTACACTTTCCCAGCAAAGACACTTTCCCAGCAAAGACACACAGAAGGGCTATTGTCTTTGCTTATGAGATAACTGTCTAACTAACAGAAATTAATGACCACATAACCTTGAGACCAAGACAGTCTCTACTGATAAGGGAGCTGTGTTGCTAGAGCAACGTACCTTTCCCAGATCCTGTGAGAGGCCACCGAGGGGGATGGGGGCCTGGGGGTTGGGTCCCTATTTTTGATTGACTAAAACACTTGAACCAATGAGATTGTACATGTACGCCTATATTCAATGATAGACAAACATTACTAAAGTAAGTGTATAAAAAGAAAGCTAAATCCTTTGTCTTTCGAAGTTGTAGCCTCAACCTTTGATTTGAGGTGGACTTCCCTTGTATACAAGCTTCTTGGTAATAAATTCTTACTTGTCTGAAAATAAGTAAATTGGAGTTAATGTATTGTGTATAATAGGTAATTAAGTTCTTTTCGACATCTTAAAGGAGCTTCTTCCCTTGCAGCTCCACAAGACATATTTAAACAATTCTGCAGCGAGTGACTAACCTCCTGACTCCCCAAAGCCTTTCCACCATCTACAAGGCACAAGTCAGGAGTGTGATGGAATATTCTCCACTTGCCTTGAAGAATGTAACTCCAACAACACTCAAGAAGCTTGACACCATCCAGGACAAAGCAGCCTGCTCGATTGGCACCCCATCTACCACCATAAACATTCACTCCCTCCACCACTGGCGCACTGTGGCTGCAGTGTGTACCATCCACAGGCTTCTTCAACAGCATCTCCCAAACCCACGACCTCTACCACCTAGAAGGACAAGAGCAGCAGGTACACGGGAACAACATCACCTGCACGTTCCCCTCCAAGTCACACACCATCCAGACTTGGAAATATATCGCCGTTCCTTCATCGTCGCTGGGTCAAAATCCTGGAACTCCCTTCCTAACAGCACTGTGGGAGAACCTTCACCACATGGACTGCAGTGGTTCAAGAAGGTGGCTCACCACCACCTTCTCAAGGGCAATTGGGGATGGGCAATAAATGTTGGCCTTGCCAGTGAAGCCCACATCCCATGAACGAATAAAAAAAATTACAATACAAAGCACTGCATTAAAGATGCAGAGCATCACATTGACAGGTGTCTGTGGAGAAGTCTTGATAGTTGGCCAAAGACAATTTTTAAAATTTGATTTCCCCCCCCCCCCCCTTCCTCCTGTCAGCTCCCGAAGGCGCTGACTCGTATTGGTGCCACAGATGCCAGCAGGCCTCCATTACCTCATGTGTGCGTCGATGAACGATCCTAGACCATGAACAGCAGCTGTCCATTCCACCACAGGGGGTATCACTCTGCTAACCCACACTTTTCAGCAAGGGACACGAGATAGCGATCAGAATCCTTGTCAATATTCCCCCTCCTTAACCCAACAGTGCTGAGACCGATTGTAATATCCCGTCTGCTACCCTGGCTCAGATCAGTTAACTCAACACAGACTAGGGACCGAAAGAGACCGCGGGATCTTAAACTTGAAAGTTTCTATTTTACGTAAGAAAGGTTCGAGAGCGAACAGGGGAAGCTGGCGGGTTTGCATTTGAAGCTTAAAGAGCCCAGCCTGATCCGTCCTTGCCTGACAGCTGAGAGGAGCCCAGCCGAGCGGAGGGAGCGTTCGATAAAAGGCGGGATTTCAGAGCGCTGAGAACAGCTGAGAGGGGCCGAGCCGAGCGGAGGGAGCGTTCGATAAAAGGCGGGATTTCAGAGCGCTGAGAACAGCTGAGAGGGGCCGAGCCGAGCGGAGGGAGCGTTCGATAAAAGGCGGGATTTCAGAGCGCTGAGAACAGCTGAGAGGGGCCGAGCCGAGCGGAGGGAGCGTCCGATAAAAGGCGGGATTTCAGAGCGCTGAGAACAGCTGAGAGGGGCCGAGCCGAGCGGCGCCGGAGTTCGAAGTGACGTCAGGAATCAGATCGGGACGCGACACAGGGGAGGCACCTGATTGGTGAGTAGGTTCAGGTGAGTATTTCTACTTATCTACAGTAACTAAAGTAAAAAGAAAGGGAAGGTCTGCAGGTCTTATAGGAAGTAGCGTTTTTTTTAGTGAATCAAGGTCCCTAGTGTAGTTAACATTCTCTAAATTAAGAACAATTCAAAGGAGTAAACTCCTTAAAGGGAGTGGTAAGTAGTTTTTCTTTCCTTTTTTTACTCTTGACATTGTAGTTGTTGTTAAGCTAACTTAAGGGTTAAGTCATGGCAGGAGATCCCAGGGCCGTGTCATGTTCCTCTTGTGGGATGTGGGAATTCAGGGATCCTTCCTGTGTCCCTGGTTCCTTCACCTGCGGGAAGTGTGTCCAGCTGCAGCTATTGTTTGACCGCTTGACGGCTCTGGAGCTGCGGATGGACTCACTTTGGAGCATCCGCGATGCTGAGAAAGTCGTGGATAGCACGTTCAGTGAGTTGGTCACACCGCAGATAAAAATTACTGAGGGAGATAGTGAATGGGTGACCAACAGACAGAGGAAGAGTAGGAAGGCAGTGCAGGGGTCCCCTGCGGTCATCTCCCTCCAAAACAGGTATACCGTTTTGGATACTGTTGGGGGAGATGGCTCACCAGGGGAAGGTGGCAGTGGCCAGGTTCATGGCACCGTGGCTGGCTCTGCTGCACAGGAGGGCAGGAAAAAGAGTGGCAGAGCTATAGTGATAGGGGACTCGATTGTAAGGGGAATAGACAGGCGTTTCTGCGGACGCAACCGAGACTCCAGGATGGTATGTTGCCTCCCTGGTGCAAGGGTCAAGGATGTCTCGGAGCGGCTGCAGGACATTCTGGAGGGGGAGGGTGAACAGCCAGTTGTCGTGGTGCATATAGGCACCAACGATATAGGTAAAAAACAGGATGAGGTCCTACAAGCTGAATTTAGGGAGTTCGGAGTTAAACTAAAGAGTTGAACCTCAAAGGTAGTAATCTCAGGATTGCTACCAGTGCCACGGGCTAGTCAGAGTAGGAATGACAGGATAGCTAAGATGAATACGTGGCTTGAGAGATGGTGCAAGAGGGAGGGATTCAAATTCCTGGGCCATTGGAACCGGTTCTGGGGGAGGTGGGACCAGTACAAATTGGACGGTCTGCATCTGGGCAGGACTGGAACCAATGTCCTAGGGGGAGTGTTTGCCAGTGCTGTTGGGGAGGGTTTAAACTAATGTGGCAGGGGGATGGGAACCGATGCAGGAAGTCAGTGGGAAATAAAGTGGTGACAGAAACAAAAGGCAGTAAGGGAGAGTGCACAGAACATGACCGGACAGATGGTCTGAGAAAGCAGGGCAAAGACCAAGGGAAGTCTAGATTAAACTGCATTTATTTCAATGCAAGAAGTCTGATGGGCAAGGCAGATGAACTCAGGGCATGGATGGGTACATGGGACTGGGATGTTATAGCTATTACTGAAACATGGCTAAGGGAGGGGCAGGACTGGCAGCTCAATGTTCCAGGGTACAGATGCTATAGGAAAGATAGAGCAGGAGGTAAGAGAGGAGGGGGAGTTGCGTTCTTGATTAGGGAGAACATCACGGCAGTAGTGAGAGGGGATATATCCGAGGGTTCGCTCACTGAGTCTATATGGGTAGAACTGAAAAATAAGAAGGGAGAGATCACTTTGATAGGATTGTACTACAGACCCCCAAATAGTCAACAGGAAATTGAGGAGCAAATATGTAAGGAGATTACAGACAGCTGCAAGAAAAATAGGGTGGTAATAGTAGGGGACTTTAACTTTCCCAACATTGACTGGGACAGCCATAGCATTAGGGGCTTGGATGGAGAGAAATCTGTTGAGTGTATTCAGGAGGAATTTCTCATTCAGTATGTGGATGGCCCGACTAGAGAGGGGGCAAAACTTGACCTCCTCTTGGGAAATAAGGAAGGGCAGGTGACAGAAGTGTTAGTGAGGGATCACTTTGGGACCAATGATCATAATTCCATTAGTTTTAAGATAGCTATGGAGAATGATAGGTCTGGCCCAAAAGTTAAAATTCTAAATTGGGGAAAGGCCAATTTTGATGGTATTAGACAGGAACTTTCAGAAGTTGATTGGGAGAGTCTGTTGGCAGGCAAAGGGACGTCTGGTAAGTGGGAGGCTTTCAAAAGTGTGTTAACCAGGGTTCAGGGTAAGCACATTCCTTATAAAGTGAAGGGCAAGGCTGGTAGAAGTAGGGAACCTTGGATGACTCGGGAGATTGAGGCCCTAGTCAAAAAGAAGAAGGAGGCATATGACATGCATAGGCAGCTGGGATCAAGTGGATCCCTTGAAGAGTATAGAGATTGCCGGAGTAGAGTTAAGAGAGAAATCAGGAGGGCAAAAAGGGGACATGAGATTGCTTTGGCAGATCAGGCAAAGGTGAATCCAAAGAGCTTCTACAAATACATAAAGGGCAAAAGGGTAACTAGGGAGAGAGTAGGGCCTCTTAAGGATCAACAAGGTCATCTATGTGCGGAACCACAAGAGATGGGTGAGATCCTGAATGAATATTTCACATCGGTATTTACGGTTGAGAAAGGCATGGATGTTAGGGAACTTGGGGAAATAAATAGTGATGTCTTGAGGAGTGTACATATTACAGAGAGGGAGGTGCTGGAAGTCGTAACGCGCATCAAGGTAGATAAATCTCCGGGACCTGATGAAATGTATCCCAGGACGTTATTGGAGGTTAGGGAGGAAATTGCGGGTCCCCTAGCACAGATATTTGAATCATCCACCGCTACAGGTGAGGTGCCTGAAGATTGGAGGGTAGCAAATGTTGTGCCTTTGTTTAAGAAGGGCGGCAGGGAAAAGCCTGGGAACTACAGACCAGTGAGCCTGACATCTGTAGCGGGTAAGTTGTTAGAGGGTATTCTGAGGGACAGGATCTACAGGCATTTGGAGAGGCAGGGACTAATTAGGAACAGTCAGCATGGTTTTGTGAGAGGAAAATCATGTCTCACGAATTTGATTGAGTTGTTTGAAGGGGTAACCAAGAAGATAGATGAGGGCTGTGCAGTAGACGTGGTCTACATGGACTTCAGCAAAACATTTGACAAGGTACCGCATGGTAGGTTGTTACATAAGGTTAAATCTCATGGGATCCAAGGTGAGGTAGCCAATTGGATACAAAATTGGCTTGACGACAGAAGACAGAGGGTGGTTGTAGAGGGTTGTTTTTCAAACTGGATGCCTGTGTCCAGCGGTGTGCCTCAGGGATCGGTGCTGGGTCCGCTGTTATTTGTTATTTATATTAATGATTTGGATGAGAATTTAGGAGGCATGGTTAGTAAGTTTGCAGATGACACCAAGATTGGTGGCATTGTGGACAGTGAAGAAGGTTATCTAGGATTGCAACGGGATCTTGATAAATTGGGCCAGTGGGCCGATGAATGGCAGATGGAGTTTAATTTAGATAAATGTGAGGTGATGCATTTTGGTAGATCGAATCGGGCCAGGACCTACTCCGTTAACGGTAGGACGTTGGGGAGAGTTATAGAACAACGAGATCTAGGAGTACAGATTCATAGCTCCTTGAAAGTGGAGTCACTGGTGGATAGGGTGGTGAAGAAGGCATTCGGCATGCTTGGTTTCATTGGTCAGAACATTGAATGCAGGAGTTGGGATGTCTTGTTGAAGTTGTACAGGGCATTGGTGAGGCCACACTTGGAGTACTGTGTACAGTTCTGGTCACCCTATTATAGAAAGGATATTATTAAACTAGAAAGAGTGCAGAAAAGATTTACTAGGATGCTACCGGGACTTGATGGTTTGACTTACAGGGAGAGGTTAGACAGACTGGGACTTTTTTCCCTGGAGAGTAGGAGGTTAAGGGGTGATCTTATAGAAGTCTATAAAATAATGAGGGGCATAGATAAGGTCGATAGTCAAAATCTTTTCCCAATGGTAGGGGAGTCTATAACGAGGGGACATAGATTTAAGGTGAGAGGGGAGAGATACAAAAGGGTCCAGAGGGGCAATTTTTTCACTCAAAGGGTGGTGAGTGTCTGGAACGAGCTGCCAGAGGCAGTAGTAGAGGCGGGTACAATTTTGTCTTTTAAAAAGCATTTGGACAGTTACATGGGTAAGATGGGTATAGAGGGATATGGGCCAAGTGCAGGCAATTGGGACTAGCTTAGTGGTATAAACTGGGCGACATGGACATGTTGGGCCGAAGGGCCTGTTTCCATGTTGTAACTTCTATGATTCTATGATTCTGCACCATTCGAGTTTCGGCAACAAGGACCCCGGCACGTTAGCGGCAGCCAAGTGCAGCTCTTTTCACCGAAGAAAAGAGGAGCCCAGATTTAAATGACAAAACGCATGACTGGGTGCAACACGGTGGAAAGCTCGAGCCAGGATAAGCAGCAAAAAGGAACAGGCTGGATCCAGGACCAAGTGAAGAACAGGAGGGAAAGCTCAGCAAGTAGAGCCGGGACGTTTATAAAGAGAGCAGAGAGTGTCCAAGACAGCTCGGAGAGGATTACTGGGACAGCACAAGGCGAGTAAGTTTAAATCCAATTTTAAGAGCGGATGCAGTGAAGATTTTTTTAAATATTACCAGTGGGGATGGAGCAGAATGAAGTCAGGGCAGATTAAATAAAGTCAAGTAGGTTTAAGTAGACCTGCTGGAATGTGGAAGAAATCAATGTTAATGCAAGGATGAGGGACTTCAGTTATGTGGAGAGACTAGAGAAGCTGGTATTATTCTCCTTCGAACAGAGAAGGTTAAGAGATGTTCAAAGCTATGAGAGGTTTTGATAGAGTAAATTAGGAGGAACTATTTCCACTGGCAGGAGGGTTGGTAACCAGAGGACACAGACTTAAAATAATTGGCAAAAGAACCGAAAGGGAGATGAGAGGTTTTTTTAATGCAGCGAGTTGCTATGATCTGGAATGCACTGCCTGAAAGGGTGGTGGAAGCAGATTCAAAAATAACTTTCAAAAGGGAATTAGGTATATACTTGAAAAGGAAAAATTTGCAGAGCTATGGGGAAAAAGCAGGGGAGTGGGGCTAATTGGTTAGCTCTTTCAAAGAGCCGACACAGGCATGATGGGCCAAATGACCTCCTTCTGTGCTGTATGATTCTATGGTTTTTCATGTAAGCCCACATGGATGGATAGTTGTGTATTTAGGTCTGGCCAACTGTGGGGGGAGGGAGGGTTAAACTCAAGATTTGGCCAACTTGGCAGAAAGGAGACCGAGCCGGGAACCACACCGACTTGCAGGTCGAATCTGGAGACCGAGGACGGGTAACAGAAGTTCCTGGGAGCGAGCTGGAGGCGGCCCTCCAAACCCACGTTGGTCGACCTCATGGTGATTGCCCCCCCATTTTAATATTGTAGGGAAAGTGATCTTAAAAATGGTGATTTGAACCACGCTGATAATACCCAAAGTGTTCATGCTAAGCATTCTGGAAAATTCAGACAAGCCTCTTGGAAGAAAGGATCCTTACAACTGGCAACTGGTTCCAACGAACAAATGGAGCTGTTAGACCTGTATTATAAAGGTCACAAGCCCAGCGATAACATACAGGTTACACTGTCTGGGCAGGATAAATAAGATCATGAAGGGGCTCAAAGTTTTGTCGTTACTTAAGAACGGAAAGTAAAAGGAGTTACCAGCTAACAAGCATGTCTGAATTTTTTTGTCTCATAACTAAAATTTGTCCATGATGACTCCTTAATAAGTGAATGTTTAAGGTGATTGATAGCTAAAGGTGAATCCTTGCAATAAAATGAGTCATCCTAATTGTTCAAACATTGAAATAAGCGGGAAAAGGGGCCTTATTTTGTGAAATTAAATGTATAAAAATTGTGTAAATGGAAGGTTGAAGGAAGAAAAGAAGTCTGTCGAAATCTGGGAAGGGTTCAGATTAGTTTATGAAGCAAGTCTTCTGAACCAAGAAAGTGTTTAGAGTGAGAGTTCACAGGGTTTTAAGAAGTCTAGTCAGATACATTCAAGTCTCTGAGAACAGAGGGACAGAAGGTAGCACATTTACACAAGCACACATATAGTAGGGTGCAAGGTTACAGAAGAGAAGCAGACAACGGAAGAAAGAAGGAATATCACGGCTACAGACAGAGATCAAAGTCACAAGCACCCCGAGAGTTAGTATCAGTGACCAGAAGGTGGCAGATCCACTCAACTATAAGACAAGAAGGAAAAGATTATCTGAAATCCAGGAGTAATATTATCAGATCTAGTAGTTTATCAGGAATATTCTGAAATAGACTTTACAGATACCTGGATAGACTTGTTATCCACAGCTGTTAACCAGTCGGCTATGCCATTGATAACCTTGATGACATCTGTAATCTTCCAGAATGAGTGTTTACATTAAGTAGATCCCAACTCATGATGAGTAGTTGTGATACATTTAAACTACATTATAGTTCAATAGTTACACGCTCATTCAGTTAACAATATTTACTCAAGTGTTTCATGTATTCCTTAATATTTAATTTTATAGCGGTATTAATTGCGTTATCATAGATGTGTCCATGTATATCTGAGTCTGACTTTGTTTTTGATGACTCTGGCAAGAGAATTTTAGTAAATTTATTCAGTGGTGTGCAACATTGTGATTGGGCTTGGCTTGTTTAACTGTGAATATAATTCTACCTGGATAATTTAATTTAAAATAAGCAACAATTTAGGCATCCAATTAACTTTAAACCTTCTGGTGTGGAGTTGAAGGAAAGACGCTAAAGATTCATCTGAAATTTTCTGATAAATTCTCTTATGTTAGCGTAAGGTTCTGAAAAAGGCTCTTGAGCATTGAAAATCAGGTGTCATCAATTTATTAAGCATACGGCACATGCAATAGTACTTAAACATACACTTAAAAGGTGGTACTTACAACCACACATAATGATGGTTGGTTGGGGATTCAAACGTATTACAGTTCTGAGCTCAGTATCTTAGGCCTTTACGAATCCAAAATATTCATTACATACTGTCAGTTTTTATACATTTCTCTCACTCCCTCTACGTCCGCACAATCCTGCATTACATAATTATGAGTTAAAATACAACACCATATAAGGAGAATTTAATTGACTTGTCCCTTATCAATAATTTTATTTTCCTTACACAACAAGCTCTTTTTCTGTTGAGCTAACAAGCATAACTCCCTTACTTTGTTATCTTATTGATAGCTGCACTCTTGTTCCATATAATTGCTATTCTACCAAGTGAAACCTTTAATTATAAGTCTGTCTTTCGTTTCTGTATCATTCATACCAATTAAAAAATGATGTATGCCCAGATGTTTTCCTTTGCCGAACTAACTTATTTTCCAGCACTCGTTATCAAATGATTAAAGATCTCTGAAACTTTTGGAACCAGTATGCAATAGCACATCTTATTACTTTTTCTTGAAGCTGACCATTTCTGCAGGGGGCAGCCACGGCCCAACAGCTCAGTGCTACCCTAAATTGGCTTATACTTCACTGTTTAACAGTCAAGGGCTAAAGATTAACATTACTACACTATAAAGAGAAATCAATAGTATTATAACATTAGTAGACTTCAGGACAGTCTGATTAACCCTTTGCTTACACTTACATGGTTTACTGATTGAGCAGTAAATTTTATTATGTTTTCAGTGTAAGACCCCTGTACGGGAGCAGTAAATTTTAATATATTTCCAGTGTAAATCCCTCCGAATCGGAGCAGTAAATTTTGATATGTTTTCAGTGTAAGACCTTTGTATGGGAGCAGTAAATTTTAATATATTTCCAGTGTAAATCCCTCAGTATTAGAGCAATAAATTTTAATACTTTTTCAATGTTAGCCTTTATCTCAAGGGGGCTGGAATACAAATGGGTGGAAGTTATGCTTCAGTTGTACAGAGCTCTGGTCAGACCCCATTTGCAGTACAGTGTTCAGTTTTGGGCACCGCAGCTCAGGAAGGATAGATTGGCGTTGGAGTGGGTGCAGCCCAGATTCACCAGAATTATACCAGGTCTGAAAAGCTTAAATTATGAGGACAGGTTACATAGACTAGGATTGTATTCTCTTCAGTATACAACCTAACAGGTCATCTAATTCAGTTGTTTAAGATGATTAAAGGATTTGATAGGGTAGATAGAGGGAAACTATTTGCTCTGGTGGGGGAGTCCAGAACAAGGGGGCATAACTTTAAAATTAGAGCTAGGCCATTCAGGGGTGATGTCAGGAAGCACTTCTTCACACAAAGGGTAGTGGAAATCTGGAACTCTCTCCCCCAAAAAGGCTAGGTCAATTGAAAAATTCAAAAGTGCGATTAATAGATTTTTGTTAGGTAAGGATATTAAGGGATATAGAACCAATGTGGGTAAATTGAGTTTAAATACAGATCAGCCATGATCTAATTGAATAGCGGAACAGGCTCGAGGGGCTGAATGGCCTACTCCTGTTCCTATGTTCCTAATATATTATCAGTATAAGCCCCCCCAGTACAGGACCAGTAAATTTTAATATATTTTCAGGGTAAGCCACAGAAAGGTCCCACAAACAACAATGAGATAGGTGCCCAACAATCTGTTTTGGCGATGTTAGTTGAGGGATAAATGACGGCTAGGACATGGGGGGAGCTCTCTGCTCTTCTTCAAATGGGATATTTTACATCCACCTGAGATGAGCAGATGGGACCACAGTTTAACCGAAAGATGCATCTCTGACAGTCAGCACTCCCTCAGTACTGAAGGGAATGTGCACTCCATATCAAACAAATAGAAAGTCCACTTAGATGAATTTCTCTGGTTTAAAGAGTGAATATCAGACATCTGGCTAACCGAAAAAAAAGGAACAAGTGGTATTTCAGAAAACCTAACTGACCCTCAGCACTTCCTCCACTGCCTAAAGATTGCACCACTAAGGGAGCACCTCTTCTCCATTTTCTAAAAATAATTGTGGTTTCTTTATATCACTGGCTCACGATTTCCTAACTTCTCAGTAGACTTCTTTGAAAGGTGGATATCAAAAGTGAATAGAGCCTATAGCACCAGTGAAAATAAAATCTGCAAAACATAGAATTTAAGACAATGCTGGCGTACAATTTCATTGCCACTGCACCAAATCCCCCCGCCCATTGCAGCAGATGAGCGGCAGCACTGTGAGCCAGACACCTGAGGCTGTATCCAGCTAATCAGGTACTGTCCCCTCCAGCCAGACACCCGCTCTGCATCCAGCTAACACAAGACACTAGGGAAAGAAAAAACTTGCATTTACATAGTGGGGTAGATTTTCATCTTCACTGCCTGGGCAGTAATCTGGCGGATTAGATTGCCCGCTCTTTACAGAACCTGTCTGATTTTCATCCCATTTGCACTGTGTGTCTAGGTTTGTATGTGTGTTTGAACTGTATGCCCATGAGTCTGTTTGTATGTGTGTGTGTTTGGACAGTATGTCTGAGTTTGTGTGTGATTGGACTGTAGTTTGGACTGTTGGGGCTGGCGCATGCGGTGTGTATTACATGTTTGAGTTTGTGTGAGTGTGTTTGTACTGTCTGAGTCTGTGTGTGTTTTTACTGTATGTCTTTGAGTTTTAACATTTTTGTACTGTGTCTGAATTTGTGTGTGCTTTTGTGTACTGGTGTCTGAGTCTATTTGTATGTGTACTGTGTGTCTTGAGTACACCATGGGGGTGATTTTAACCCCCAAGAACGGACGGGTTGGGGGTGGGTGGGAGTTGAAAATAGTTTTTTTTTTGGGGTTACAACCACAACCTGGCTTTATTTCTGGGTTTAACTTCGGTGCATAAAAGTACAGGCTTCCCACTGGGACTGCCAAATCCAAACATTTTGCAGTTGCGACCTAAAAAAACCAACTATTTTCAACTCCCACCCGCCCCCAACCCACCCGCTCTTGGGGGTTAAAATCACCCCCTATGTGTGTTTGTATTATGTCTTTGGATTTAAGTAAATGAGTTCTTGTGTACGTGTTTGTACTGTATGTGAGTCTATTTGTGTGCGTGTACTGTGTGATGTACTTACTGTACGTGTGTACCTGCTGTATTCTTTGAGTTTATTTGTGTGTCCTACTGCTGGTGGGTGCGATCACTCCAGTAACCTTCGCAGCCCCGCTTTAACACAATTTCCCTACCTCCGCTGGCAGGGAATGCCTTGGATTATCAGATCTCCAAACAGATCCTCGGGTGAGATAGGGGGGAGTGGGTCCAGATGCTCTGGAATTTATCCAGTGTCAGAGGGGAGGGGGGGGGGGGGGAACTGAAAAGTGATAGCGATCCAGAGGAAACGAAGAGCAATAAAAACACTCTGGAGGGGAGTGCAGAACAGAGCGCAGCTCAGGGGTGGCGACTTGGGGAACTGGAATAGAAACTTCAGTGACTGGTACAACGGGAGCGGAGTGAATCGGACCAGTTTGCCTCTCTGCAACATATAACCCGGACAGCAGCCGAGATCAGCCTTCTAGCAGGTAACTGGCGCTTTATCCGGATCCTGGTCCCCGGAAGCATTGTATAAAGACACCTTTGTAGGTGTGTTTGTCCTTAGATTAGACCATTCCTTGTCTCCAGTCTGCCAAACGTTGGGTCATTTCCAAACTCAGGTTGTTTTTTTTGGGGGGGGGGGGTGCATAGAGTGACTCAGGGAGGGGGCTGGAATTCCCAACAGTATCTTAATTCACATCTGTAACTTGGAGACCCTGGAGTCTCCTGGCCCCATCTTTCTCTGTGAGCTCGGCAGAGAAGCTGAGGAAATGAAGCCCAACAGTGTGGAGTGGATCAATTGAAGTGTGATTTACCCAGACAATCCTATGCACTCTCGCATTTGAGTCAGAAAGTCGTTGGTTCAACTCCCACTAAAGAGACTTGAGCACATAATCTAGACTGACAGTCCAGTGCCCTACTGAGGGAGTGCTCAGGTTCTATAGGGTAGATGTGGAGAAGACGTTTCCACTTATAGGGAGGCCAAAACTAGGGGTCATTAATATAAGATAGGCCAATAGCCTAATAAATCCAATAAGGAATTCAGGAGAAACTTCTTTACTCAGAGAGTAGTTAGAATGTGGAACTCGCTACCACATGGAGTGGTTGAGGCAAACAGCATAGATGCATTTAAGGGGAAGATAGACAAGTACATGAGGGAGAAAGGAATAGAAGGATATGTCGATAGAGTGAGATGAAGTAAGGTGGGAGGAGGCTCATGTGGAGCATAAACACCGGCATAGACCTGTTGTGCCAAATGGTGTGTTTCTGTGCTGTAAATTCTTTGTAATTCCATGTCACATTGCCTTTTTAACTGTGCCTTGTTAACAAGAGGCAAAGGAATGACGAGCTTTACAAAGGATTAGAGGACCTTGGAGCTGCCCCGTGAATTCCAACCAGTTTACACTGGAGTCCCTCGTCATCTATCACCAACTGTGAGCATGAAAAGGAAGATTCAAAGAGACCTTTTGATGTCTGCTGTAATGACACTACTACAGACCTGCTAACCCTCCAGGGACTTACCATAATAGAGCCCTTTGATGTCCTCATGCAGTCAGGAATCTTGATAGCGTGGAAGCCTTTACATTAAGGTACTCTACAGCTGAGAATTTGTACCCCAATTGTCTCACTGCCTGAGAAGCGTGCTCTTTGATTAATGCCTGACACTCTCAAGCTAGGGATTGTATTACATGCTCTTTTATGAGCCTAATTATCAAACAGTGCCATGGAGCCCGTGTTATGTTCAGGATTTGTTACTGGATGAAACCTAAATCAGTACTCTTCCCTCCCCAGTATAGGTGGGATTTGGTCACATTACATTGTATAGAAGAAGT
This sequence comes from Heptranchias perlo, assembly GCF_035084215.1. Classification (NCBI taxonomy): domain Eukaryota; kingdom Metazoa; phylum Chordata; class Chondrichthyes; order Hexanchiformes; family Hexanchidae; genus Heptranchias; species Heptranchias perlo. Next base: position 17,177,425 of record NC_090340.1, read on the forward strand.
AGAAAGACTTATATTTAGATAATACCGTTTCTCATAGAAATCACTTCACACACTGAATTATTTTGAAATGCTTTGAATGTTATGTAGGCAAGTGCGGCAGCTATTTTACACAGCAAGATCCCACAAACAGCAATGGGAAGAATGACCAGTTAAATTGTTTTTGGTGGTGTTAGTTGAAGAGGGAATGATGGCCAGGGCACTGGAAGAACTCCCTGCCTTTTTTTGGAATAGTGCTGTGGGATCTTTAATATTTACTGAAGGAATGGTACACAGAGACAGGGCCTCGGCTTAACGTCTCAGCTGAAGAGTGGCGCCTTGTGCAATACATCAGTCACTCCAACTTGCATTGAAATATCCGCATAGGTTATGAGCTCAAATTCCTGAAACGGGGGTCAAACCCAGAATGTCCTTATCAATGGGGAAGAAAGAAGAACTTACATTTATATCGCAACTTTCACTACCTCAGGATGTCCCAAATTACTTTGTGAGAGTTCAAGATTTCTGCTACCCTTTGTGTGAAAAAGTACTTCCTGATTTCACTCCTAAATGGCCTAGCTCTAATTTTATGATTATGTCCCCTTGTTCTTGATTCCCGCACCAGAGGAAATAGTTTCTCTGTATCTACCCCATCAGGAGCCACCTAGTCTACTCCCATTTTCCTGCTCACTCTCTGTACCTTTGAATCCTTGACGGGCAGGATTTGTTAAAAATCACCTTATATGTTCATTTTTTTTCTACCAATTTTCTCCAGTATCTTGACTGGCCATTATTTGTTATACGTGTGAACATAGTGTGTCTTGACAGGCTATTCGACTGTGACAGCCGAGTCTGATCCTGCCCTCAGCCAGGGTCCTCACACATGCACTGTCGAACAGGGTCACAGGATAGTGATTAGGAACAAGCAACCCTGGCCAGTTGCTGCTGTCTGGCTGAGATTGACTGAATTCCTGTTTTCCCCCAGGCAGCGGCCAGCTATCTATTCATGATAGACTGTCAGGTCTAGTCTGTCCCCAGCAACTCAGGGGCATGAGATGGGATCGAATGATGCCCACAGTTAATGTTCAATCCATTCCTTGTGATAACTTTAAGATGATGTTGTTGTGTTGTTGTAGATATCAGTATGGATTACATTGAAAAGATTTTTGATATTGCAAAGGCTATTTACTCTCTCTGCAATGAGGCAAAAATGAATCACAAGCGATGCCAGCGTCTGAAGGCTCGGATCAAATCCCTCCTGGATCCTGTGCAGATCATCCAACATGAAGACCTGACTAGCATAGCAACGGTTCTGAAGGAGCTGGTGGGGATTCTGGAGAGCGCAAAGGATTGTATTGAGTCCTTCACCAACAAGCACAGGTTCTCCAAGGTCTTCAAGGCTTATGAGATCAAGGAAGACTTCAATCATCTCAACGAACGACTGAACGATGCTTCTGTGGCCCTGGATCTCGCCCTGCACACTGAACAGACCAAAATGCTGCTGAGTGTGTTCAAGGGCAAGCAGAGGCAGGAGGAAGATGAGCAAGACCTAGAAGAAGATCAGAAACATCTGGATGTGGTGGCAAAGAAATTAGAGGAAGGTAACTAGATGGTCATTTTTAATTTGAATGTTTTGGTTTTACTTTGTGATGATCAGGAGGCATTACAGATTGTAAGTAACGTTCAGAATGATTGCACTCCAAATACATTTACAGCTGTCTAATGTGGGAAAGGAAAGGTGTTTGTGTTGGTTGGTGTGAGGATGAGTGGCAGTCTGCCCGCCCCTCTGTACCTACTAACATGGAGTGAAACCTCTCCTGACCCATTCAGCCCATCCTTTTCTGGTTGATTTCAATCCCACCTGGTCACCATATCCCTCAATTTAAAATGACAAGCCCTTGTTATCTAGCACCTGAAGTCTTGGTGATTCACCCTCCTGCTCCAACTGTCCACTCTTCCTATTCGCTCTGACTGTCCACTCTTCCTATTCACTCTGACTGTTGTCGCAGAGTCCTACCGTCCTGTAGCCTCCTTCATATGACAAACGATGGTCCTTGACCAATTCGTACCACATTTCTTTTAATTCCCTCCATACAAAAGTCACGCTACAGCACCTTTAGCAATGCCTAGTACGCTGTCCCAGCGCAAGGCTCTTTCAGCTGACTGCAGCTGCCTTGCAACTGCCCTTCAGGGCATTAGCTTCTTTACAGATCTGAGAGCCCAGGCCAGCCCCAGCTGCTTTCCAGCTTCCTCTTTGGGCTGTGTTCAGGGGGGGCTGTCTCAGTAGCAGCTTTCTCTAGTGCCTCATCCTTTTAACTCTCACCTTACCTCACCTACTCCAGCCTTAATTACTTCTTAAAAAAAGGTGAAGTCTCTTAAAAGGGGAAGTCTCCTTAAAAAGGGCCATACCCTTTTTCAGGGATCAGAGCCCTCAGTCACTCTGCTACACATCCTCCCCCCCAGCTCCAGCGGCCTGTGCCATGAGGCAGCATAGTATTCCTCTGAGCCAACCCCAGCTCCACGCTCACTAATTGCCTTTGCAATCATTTCACCAAGTTCTTGCTGCCCATGTTCACATGCCCCATGGACAGTGCCTGTGGCTATTTCAAAGGCCATTAATGCAGTGTCCAAGTTTCCCGCCTTTCCTTTTCGTGCGGACTCCAGCATCTCCCTTTCACAGGAACCCTCACGCCAGATTTTCCCCGTGGAAATTTCCCACTCGTGTCCATCACCTGGCGTTTCTGGTGTAACCACCTTTTTTGCGAAAGGACACTATCAGACTTGCCGATAGCTTCATCTTTCCAGCCTTCTTGTCAGTAAAGGACTCCTTCATTCTGGCTTTCTCCAAGCTCAGTCTATTTCTCTTTTCCAATGCTCTTTCAAAAGACTGCTGGTAGCCATATCCCCTCATACAGCATAGTCCTCTCAGCAGGCTCATCCAGTGGACCACCAAAGATAGGCCTGAGGGAAAGAAGTATCCAATTGAGCTGCTTCCTGGTCTGGAGCAGACTTCTTTTTCTCTTTCCATTGCTTAACCTCTGTTGCTGTTATATCTTTGGACTTTTTCCCCCTCCCACTCAAATCCTTTCCCCATGTACTCCCTTCGGCACCGGGGTCTGTAGATGTGGAACTCTCCACTGCCCGCACCGGCACTCAATCCCATAAGATTGCGAACAAACCCTGGTGGTGGCCAAGTTACCCATTCCTTGGCTTTCTCAGAGTTTGGAACTTGTTTCTCAGGCTTTCTCCTTAACTGCCCCAGCTCCAGCTCCAGCCGCTACTCCTCGGCCACACTTTGCAGGATGAACAATTGCGTCACCTTTTCTGACCGGGAACAGTTGGCTTCGTCCTTCATTTTGAAGCTACCATCCCTCACTCCACTTGATTCCTGTGTTTTGCGTCTGCCCCTCGATTTGATCCATTTGACCCTCCTGTGGGTTTTCCCCCTTGCGCTTTGTTCCTCTTCCACCAGGGGAATCCTTCTTCCCCTGGTCTTTATTTCACCTCCGGGTTGCTGATTCTTTGCACCCTTCAATTGAAGTTTTAGTGAAGGCCCAATCTCCAGGAGCCTCCAACCGGATAACAGGGTTATCGATCACTCCATTAGCTCCCTCCATTTCATCCTCTTGGTGCCTTTACGTTGTTGAGGTCGCCAAACCTGTTTCTTGTCTGAGATCCGTTTTGATTCCTTCCAGCTGTGCTGATTGGGATGAAAAAACCGGAAGTCCTGCAAACGGTCCCAATTATTTCTGTTACCACTTCAGAAAGGATGGTTTCCATTCTTTGGTCAACTATTTCAACACCTATTCCCAAAGAAGAATTCTTGTTCAATGTCTTTGATTTTGCATTCAGCCAATCCACCTTCAAGCTGTTCCGCTCTGGAGCTCTTGCACGTCAAGAGTTGAGCCGTTTTCACGGACCACACTACGAGTGTCTGACAAGCAGCCAGCCGTTGCTTCTATTGCAGCCTCTGATGGCAGCTGTAGCTTCAATCACCAGTCCTTGTACAACCCCTGCATCAAGCTCAGCAGGTTGTAGATCCACGGCACTTAACTCTGGAATTTGTCTCCACACAGAGGCTACCGTCTATGCAATAATTTGCTCTTCTACAGCCACTGCAGTCACAAGGAACCCAGGTTCATGGGACTCTGAACTCTCAACTTCAGAAAGATCCACTAACAGGTCACTGTCCCATTTTGTACAGCTTAAAATTTGTCAATAGCAGCGGAATATAATTTTACTTCATGGTCACTTTCCAAAGTTAGACCCTTAGCTTCAGGCGCTACTTCACTATGTACAACCTTAGTCAATCCCACTGCTGGAATGATCTTGATGGTCTCTCTGCACCGAGCAACTTGCTCTTTCAACTCATCATTAGTCCTGTCCCTCTGAGCCTCTCTGTCGAGCAATCTTGAACTTTTCCTTCCAAAATGCAACCTCCTTACGAAGCCTCTCATTTTCCAGCCCTCTGATAGTCACCTGCTGGTTGCTTCTGGAGGGTCTTGTTATTCAGAGGACTCTCCTTGAGACTGACCAACTTGTCCCTGTACTCTTCCAAGTTGCCTTCAACCTCCTTGACAATCAGTAAGATCACACTGCAGTTTTGCAGATCATTCCACCTGTTCATCATTGGATTGCCTCCTTTGACCTTCAGTCACCTCTTGCTTCCTTTGAAGAACTACAACCTCTTCATCGGCGGACTGGAGGCTCTGGTTGAGAGGTCAGCTCCGCAACCTCGGTCTGCAACTTTTGCACCAGCTCGTTCCTCTCTTGGTCTTCATTGCCAATCTGATTACCTTCCAAGGTCTGAATCAGTTTAGTGAGCTCTCTAGCTCAGCTGCCCTCTCAACCTTCAATGTCTCGGACTGCACGACAACAGAAGCCTTCTCATTGCACATCCTTTCCCGCCTCTTCCTTCAGCATGGCCACTTGTTGCAACTTACTCTCTTTTGGCTTCTATCTCTCAAAACTTAGCATCGCGTCCTCTTTGGCCCCCAGGGCTTCTTCGAGGGTCTCCCATTTCCAGTGGAGATAGAGGTCAATTTGCTGGGCTGCCCGCTCTTTACTTTGCGAGCCTTCTGCCAGCCTCAGTTTCTTCTCTTCCTCCAGCTCCACATCCTTTTGCATCAAGGATTTGTAGAGCTTCATTATCTCCATGTTCAACGCAGCGAACTGTCCGGTCAGCCTTTCCTCCTGAACCCACGCAGTTTGCTCGAGCAGCGCCTTCTGATCAACCACCTCGTTGACTGACTGCTGGAGGCTGGCAACGGTCGCAGTTAGCTGGCTTTTCTTTCTTGAAGTGCCTTTGCGGCCTGCAGGCAGAGCTTAGTATCCTCGATGCCCTGCCGCTCGTCAGCCCGCTCCTCCAACACCTGCTGATCCGGCACTTGCACATTCTTGCCCACATTGTCCTTGGCACTCATCAGGACCTCCCTCTCAGCCTGGTGTTGCTTGTCGAGGCACTTGAGCTCCTCATGTAGCTCGCGTACCTGTCTAACCAGCGCCTGTCTCTTCCCACCATTTGCCAACTGAGCCTGCAGGGAGATCACCTGCCACCCCAGCTTCAGCCTCTTCTCCTTCTCTTCCTGGAGCAGCTTCTGGGTGTCCTTTAGGTGGGACTCCAAACTTGACACCTCCTTAACCAGTTTGTGGGATTTGGACTCAGTCCTCCCCAGAGCACTGGCGGAGTCTTCCAGCGTGGCCTACAATTTGAGGACCTGATCCATGCCATTTTCCTCCTGACTGTTACCACATAAGCACATGTCACTGATCTCTTCCTTAGCCTAGGGAAAGCTGCTACAGGACTGTTTTGGTTACGAACGGACTTCCCAGGCCTACCTCTGTGACCTTTTCTGGACTGCATCTCCTCAGAATGGGTTTCCTGAAAAATTTCAGGACGCTCCTTCCTCAGCTCACTCCTAGAGGCCTCCTTTATGGCTCCTCAGTGAATGCGTAATTGTACTTATCCTCAAACTCCTTATTGTCAGCCACCATCATTTCTTTACTTAATTTCCAGAACTCGTCCTAACCAGGATTGTAATGGGGACATCAACATCTTTATCCACAACACCTTACTTATCATACAAAGCACGTTGCTTCCGGTCACTCAGCAACACATACCCTTTACCCCAGGACTCCTGCTGGGCGGCGTGGATCAGGAACCTATTGGTCCTCTCTTGAGCACGCAACAATTCTTCAAGCGTTTCCAGCATATTGGGTTGGTCTCTTTCTTTTCTCTCAGAGACAGGATCCAACTTCTGGCACCATATGTCACAGAGTCCTACTGTCTCGTAACTTTCTTCATACAACAAATGATAGTCCTTGACCTATTTGTAATTCGTACCACATTTCTTTTAATTCACTCCATGCAAAGTCACACTACAGTGCCTTTGGCAATGCCTAGTTCCCGGTCCCAGTCAGCTGTTCCAATCCCAGTCCCAGGTCCCGGTCCCAGTCAGCTGTTCCAATCCCAATCCCAATCCCAGTCCCAGTCCCAGTTCCAATCCCAGTCCCAGTCAGCTGTTCCAATCCCCGTCCCAGTTCCCTGTCCCTGTCCCCTGTCCCCTGTCCCCTGTCCCCTGTCAGTTGTCCCAAGCTGCCTTGCTACTGCATTTCAGCTCATCAGCGTCAGTCTCCCGGAGCCCAGCTGCTTTCCAGCTTCCTCTTTGGGCTGTGTTCAGGGAGCTCTGTCTCAGCAGCAGCCCTGTTAATCTTGTGCCTCGGTCTTTTAACTCACACCTGACTGGGGAAGGCCTCCACCCACTCCAGCCTTAATTACTTCTTAAAGGTGAGGTTTCTTAAAAGAGCCAGCCCCCTCCTCTTAAAGGGGAGGTCTCTCTAAATGGGCCATACCCTTATTCAGTGATCAGAATCCTCAGTTACTCTGCGACACTGTCCTCTCCGTTCCTATTCTCTCCGACTGTCCTCTCCGTTCCTGTTCTCTCCGACTGTCCTCTCCGTTCCTGTTCTCTCCGACTGTCCTCTCCGTTCCTGTTCTCTCCGACTGTCCTCTCCGTTCCTGTTCTCTCCGACTGTCCACTCCGTTCCTGTTCTCTCCGACTGTCCACTCCGTTCCTGTTCTCTCCGACTGTCCTCTCCGTTCCTATTCTTTCCGACTGTCCTCTCCGTTCCTGTTCTCTCCGACAGTCCTCTCCGTTCCTGTTCTCTCCGACTGTCCACTCCGTTCCTGTTCTCTCCGACTGTCCACTCCGTTCCTATTCTCTCCGACTGTCCTCTCCGTTCCTGTTCTCTCCGACTGTCCTCTCCGTTCCTGTTCTCTCCGACTGTCCTCTCCGTTCCTGTTCTCTCCGACTGTCCACTCCGTTCCTATTCTCTCCGACTGTCCACTCCGTTCCTATTCTCTCCGACTGTCCTCTCCATTCCTATTCTCTCCGACTGTCCTCTCCATTCCTATTCTCTCCGACTGTCCTCTCCGTTCCTGTTCTCTCCGACTGTCCTCTCCGTTCCTGTTCTCTCCGACTGTCCTCTCCGTTCCTGTTCTCTCCGACTGTCCACTCCGTTCCTGTTCTCTCCGACTGTCCACTCCGTTCCTGTTCTCTCCGACTGTCCACTCCGTTCCTATTCTCTCCGACTGTCCTCTCCGTTCCTGTTCTCTCCGACTGTCCTCTCCGTTCCTGTTCTCTCCGACTGTCCTCTCCGTTCCTGTTCTCTCCGACTGTCCACTCCGTTCCTGTCCTCTCCACTGTCCACTCCGTTCCTGTTCTCTCCGACTGTCCTCTCCGTTCCTGCTCTCTCCGACTGTCCTCTCCGTTCCTATTCTCTCCGACTGTCCTCTCCGTTCCTGTTCTCTCCGACTGTCCTCTCCGTTCCTGTTCTCTCCGACTGTCCTCTCCGTTCCTATTCTCTCCGACTGTCCTCTCCGTTCCTGTTCTCTCCGACTGTCCTCTCCGTTCCTGTTCTCTCCGACTGTCCTCTCCGTTCCTGTTCTCTCCGACAGTCCTCTCCGTTCCTGTTCTCTCCGACTGTCCACTCCGTTCCTGTTCTCTCCGACTGTCCACTCCGTTCCTGCTCTCTCCGACTGTCCTCTCCGTTCCTGCTCTCTCCGACTGTCCTCTCCGTTCCTGTTCTCTCCGACTGTCCTCTCCGTTCCTGTTCTCTCCGACTGTCCTCTCCGTTCCTGTTCTCTCCGACTGTCCTCTCCGTTCCTGTTCTCTCCGACTGTCCTCTCCGTTCCTGTCCTCTCCAGCTGTCCTCTCCGTTCCTGTTCTCTCCGACTGTCCTCTCCGTTCCTGTTCTCTCCGACTGTCCTCTCCATTCCTGTTCTCTCCGACTGTCCTCTCCGTTCCTGTCCTCTCCAGCTGTCCTCTCCGTTCCTGTTCTCTCCGACTGTCCTCTCCGTTCCTGTTCTCTCCGACTGTCCACTCCATTCCTATTCTTTCCGACTGTCCTCTCCGTTCCTGTTCTCTCCGACAGTCCTCTCCGTTCCTGTTCTCTCCGACTGTCCACTCCGTTCCTGTTCTCTCCGACTGTCCACTCCGTTCCTATTCTCTCCGACTGTCCTCTCCGTTCCTGTTCTCTCCGACTGTCCTCTCCGTTCCTGTTCTCTCCGACTGTCCTCTCCGTTCCTGTTCTCTCCGACTGTCCACTCCGTTCCTATTCTCTCCGACTGTCCACTCCGTTCCTATTCTCTCCGACTGTCCTCTCCATTCCTATTCTCTCCGACTGTCCTCTCCATTCCTATTCTCTCTGACTGTCCTCTCCGTTCCTGTTCTCTCCGACTGTCCTCTCCGTTCCTGTTCTCTCCGACTGTCCTCTCCGTTCCTGTTCTCTCCGACTGTCCACTCCGTTCCTGTTCTCTCCGACTGTCCACTCCGTTCCTGTTCTCTCCGACTGTCCACTCCGTTCCTATTCTCTCCGACTGTCCTCTCCGTTCCTGTTCTCTCCGACTGTCCTCTCCGTTCCTGTTCTCTCCGACTGTCCTCTCCGTTCCTGTTCTCTCCGACTGTCCACTCCGTTCCTGTCCTCTCCACTGTCCACTCCATTCCTGTTCTCTCCGACTGTCCTCTCCGTTCCTGCTCTCTCCGACTGTCCTCTCCGTTCCTATTCTCTCCGACTGTCCTCTCCGTTCCTGTTCTCTCCGACTGTCCTCTCCGTTCCTGTTCTCTCCGACTGTCCTCTCCGTTCCTATTCTCTCCGACTGTCCTCTCCGTTCCTGTTCTCTCCGACTGTCCTCTCCGTTCCTGTTCTCTCCGACTGTCCTCTCCGTTCCTGTTCTCTCCGACTGTCCTCTCCGTTCCTGTTCTCTCCGACTGTCCACTCCGTTCCTGTTCTCTCCGACTGTCCACTCCGTTCCTGCTCTCTCCGACTGTCCTCTCCGTTCCTGCTCTCTCCGACTGTCCTCTCCGTTCCTGTTCTCTCCGACTGTCCTCTCCGTTCCTGTTCTCTCCGACTGTCCTCTCCGTTCCTGTTCTCTCCGACTGTCCTCTCCGTTCCTGTTCTCTCCGACTGTCCTCTCCGTTCCTGTCCTCTCCAGCTGTCCTCTCCGTTCCTGTTCTCTCCGACTGTCCTCTCCGTTCCTGTTCTCTCCGACTGTCCTCTCCATTCCTGTTCTCTCCGACTGTCCTCTCCGTTCCTGTCCTCTCCAGCTGTCCTCTCCGTTCCTGTTCTCTCCGACTGTCCTCTCCGTTCCTGTTCTCTCCGACTGTCCACTCCATTCCTGTTCTCTCCGACTGTCCTCTCCGTTCCTGTTCTCTCCGACTGTCCACTCCATTCCTGTTCTCTCCGACTGTCCTCTCCGTTCCTATATTTCTTATGCTGCGGCTTCAGCTGTTTGAATCGAATGGTTCCGGCGATGTGAAATGGCCGGTACTACATGCTCCTCTCTTATTGGTGGATGAATTCCAAATCCACTATTGAGGGAGAAACTCTGGGAGCAGATAGTTCCAAAGCACCAGGCTTCTGAAGCTCCCAGTGGCATAAAAAATATAAACAGAAATAGTAATGGAGCAACAGGGACACAGCCCCTGGACAAATTAGTCCCACTTTTGAACCCTGCAAAGACTAAATTATATGAATCATATCACATCAGAAAGTCTTAAAGTGCTTCCCACAATGTCAGAGAGTGGTAAATCTTTGGAATTCTCTATCTCAGAGGGCTGTGGATGCTCAGTCGATGAGTATATTCAAGACTGAGATTGATAGACTTTTGGACTGAGGGAATCAAGGGTTACGAGGATCGGGCAAGAAAATGGAGTTGAGGTCGAAGATTAGCCATGAACTGATTGAATGGCGGAGCAGGCTCGAGGGGCCGTATGGCCTACTCCTGCTCCTATTTCTTATGTTCTTAAAGTACGACAATGATCGTCACTACCTGCAACTGGTGACCTTAATGTCACAGCTGACTTGTGAGGGTCCATTCAGGAGGAGGTCAGGAGTTCTGGTCTTCAAACAGTTAGTTTTTCCTCAGCTGAATCTCCTGAAACCTCCTGGCCACTGGATTTGGGGAAAGGGCAAGGATTCGGGCCATGCCAATGGTGATTTATTTACCAGTTGCAGACACAAAGAAGTAAGAAAAACCTCTTAAGTTGCCACATGAATTGGGAATAGGAGGGCACCGTCTCCGTGGAAATAAAATGCTTGGCAAATCTTTTCTCATCTGTTCACAATCACGATGCAGCAGCGGAAACATCTGGTTCTTCTCCCTCCCCCAAATAAAAAAAAAATGTCTTAAAGCAGAGAGAAACTTGATGTCTTTGTGTGCGATTATTACTCTTCCAGCTTTGTGTGTTCTCACTGTTTCTGGTGAGAGAATGAAATTCAGCAGATTTGAGTTTCTTAAGAGCTGTTGACTTCCTCTTATTTGGCAGTATTGCTTTCAATGGAGGAGAAGATCCAACAGGCTGTGCAGACCGTGAATGATGGCATGGAGGAAATGAAAATGGACTTGAAGGACATCAAATGCATAATTGAGTCATGTGAGTGCACAAGGCAGAGGTGCTCTGCAACAGCTTCAGCAAGTAAATTAAATTAGCTTCTTACTGAGCTGAACTGGAGAATCTGTAACAAAACCAAAACCCAGACCCAGTCACAGAACCAACTAACACTGTAACCCAGACCCAGTCATACAATTGACTAACACCCCAATCCTAGACCCAGTCACAGAACTGACCAACACCCAATCCCAGACCCAATCACAGAATGGACCAACACCCAATCCCAGACCCAGTCACAGAACTGACCAACACCCAATCCCAGACCCAGTCACAGAACTGACCAACACCCAATCCCAGACCCAGTCACAGAACTGACCAACACCCAATCCCAGACCCAGTCACAGAATGGACCAACACCCAATCTCAGACCCAGTCACAGAACTGACCAACACCCAATCCCAGACCCAGTCACAGAACTGACCAACACCCAATCCCAGACCCAATCACAGAACTGACCAACACCCAATCCCAGACCCAGTCACAGAACTGACCAACATCCCAATCTCAGACTCAATCACAGAACCAACCAACACCCAATCTCAGACCCAATCACAGAACCAACCAACACACCAATCTCAGACCCAGTCACAGAACTGACCATCACCCCAATCCCAGACCCAATCACAGAACTGACCATCACACCAATCCCAGACCCAATTACAGAACTGACCATCACCCCAATCCCAGACCCAATCACAGAACTGACCATCACCCCAATCCCAGACCCAATCACAGAACTGACCATCACACCAATCCCAGACCCAATTACAGAACTGACCATCACCCCAATCCCAGACCCAGTCACAGAACTGACCATCACACCAATCCCAGACCCAGTCACAGAACTGACCAACACACCAATCCCAGTCCCAGTCACAGAACTGACCAACACCCAATCCCAGACCCAATCACAGAACTGACCAACACACCAATCTCAGACCCAATCACAGAACTGACCAACACCCAATCTCAGACCCAGTCACAGAACCAACCAACACACCAATCTCAGACCCAATCACAGAACTGACCAACACCCAATCCCAGACCCAGTCACAGAACTGACCAACACCCAATCCCAGACCCAGTCACAGAACTGACCAACACCCAATCTCAGACCCAGTCACAGAACTGACCATCACACCAATCCCAGACCCAGTCACAGAACTGACCAACACCCCAATCCCAGACTTAGTCACAAAGCGAAATAGCATTCTGATCCCAGATCTTGTCAAAAACGATGACAAGTGTGTGTGGAGATCAGGTGCGGACAGGATTAGACCCATAGTCAAAAGCTCATTGATACTCAGTATCCAGGCCCACATGTGAAGAATGGCTCCTTCACTCAGGGGACCATACCTAGTACAAGTCACCACCTTCAGGAACGGAGCAGCTGCTGGGTGAGAAGCACTTTTCAAACCTTGTGAGATACAGTGGTCTTCTTTCTGTGCATCAGCGTGACAAGAAAATGTCAAATACAATGGGACTAGTTATTTGTTCAGTAAAGTTACCTGATTTAATCAAACTAGAATCCTGGCGACATGACTCATTCTGCTTTGTCAGTACAGAACAGCTAAGGTATCCACCGAAAAACCAATGAGTCTCTAATGGGTCAATAGCAGGAAAATGACAATTGGTGGTGTTTATACCTGAGCTCCAGCCCCTGCCACTGCCCCTCACAGTGTCCCCATCACTTGCTTACATACACATGGAACTGCACCAGGGCAGACTGGATGGTGTCGTGGGCTGGACACTGACTTTTCACCTCCATGACCTGGGTTCATATGCAGCCCGGACTGATGGGAGGAAAGTCCTCTCTCTCTGCTGTTGACTATAATAAGTGAGTTTGGGCAGTCTCAATCCAATGGACATGGGCCCATAGCTTCGAATTTGGCACTAAATTGCCAATTCACTTAGAGAGGCCATAATATGGTTGGTGTGGGAAATACACCAAGGTTTTCCAAGGTTCGGGTTGTGGTAGATTGTTTGGGGCAGAGTAGAGGGAGCTGTACTCGGCATCTAACCGATCCTGACCTGGGAGTGCTTGACTAAAATTAGCAAAAACACGATAAGAATGGTATTTTCTTGCATTAACCCAGGCCTGGTGTTGAAATGTCTCTCTCCTTCTCTTCTAGACAATGAGAAACCTTCTGTTCACCCAGTGCAGAATATTTTAGAATTAAAACTGGAGGACATCGAAGTGCAGAACAAACCTTTCATGGAAACTGCCAACTCCAAATATTACAGGGGAACGTTGCATAAATTCCCAGTGGCCATTAAACGTTTTCTTAACATTGGGTTATCCAACGTGGAGTGAGTATGGATCACAGGCTCTCTTTGAACTGAGCACATTCCCTCTCTGCCGCGTTAGAGCAGGGATTCACATTTTGGCCTTTTCTTCTTCCCCTGCAGGGAAATTCGGAAAATTTTTTGCAAAGAGGCTGGTACCATGAAGCACTTTGAATCACCAAACATGGTGCGAATTTATGGAATCTGCATTGATCAGAGAGGTGAGTGAGTAAGTAGTGAAGACCATAGTCCCAGGCATGGATTTAATGAAAGAAAAGAAGGACTTGCATTTATATAGCACCTTTCACGACATCAGGACATCCCATAGCGCTTTACAGCCAATGAAGTACTTTTGAAGTGTAGCCATTGTTGTAATGGAGGAAATTTAAATAAAAACTACTTTTCACTTTATTCCCATTCCTCGCTCTCTGTTTTGAGCCGATTTCTTTCTCTCCATTTCATTACACACTCTCCTGCTTTTCTGTCTAATTTTATAGTGAAGGAGCATTGGGGTATTGCTTTGAAAGTGAAGTTTTGAGTTGCACTAATGGCTCGGTTGGTAAACGTACTGCTCGGTATGGGTTCTGAGCCATTCCAGGTCTGCGTTGAGTTAACTGGTTCCAGCTGTGGTGGCAGTAGAGCCTCAACAACAGGCCTTAGCTATCGGGGATAGGAAGGAGTTTGAAATCCAGCCAGGCTTCCCATTCTGGTCCAATGACTTCGGCTGGAAAGTGCGCTTCTGTCTGCGTGTCGGGTGAGAACAGGATCGGGCAGGTCTGTGATGTTCTCCACGGTCAAATAGCCTGCTGGCACTCAATATCGAGGCTCATAGATGAGTAATGGCCACTTGCATGAGGCACTAGAGAGCTGCAGGAACCATACCACAACAGGAGTTAGTAATATCTGCAGAAGGAGAGGAAAGGAAAGTGAAGTTTCAGTGGTCGGGGTGTGCACACTGGGAGGACTCATCGGGTTGCATGTGTTAGCGGGCTGGCAGTATATTTAGAATAAGATGTGGCAACCTGCAAGTACTGGGTTTCCACTTCCCCATTTCTTCTGACACTGCTGAAAGTACAGGAAAATGACACTCCTTCCCATCTGATCCCAGCTAATAGCACAAGCCCGCATAGTGTCTGCTCCCAGCTGACATTCAGTACAAGGCCTGTACTCTTTGTGGCAAGCTGTAATCTTAGCCAGCATGAGCAGAAGGTGCACGGTGGATGCACAAGGAGGGAGGGTGTAGATGTTCTGAGCAACTCTCCCAGCACCGCCAGGCAGCTACATTGATAGCGGCTTTGGCAGATCCCATGAGGTAAATCACCTGCTCATCACCCAGCTGAGGAGTTGTGTGAGTGACTTGGTTGGGGGGAAATTAAAGGGAGCAGAAAGAAATATCTCTGCACTGTCCATCCTTACTCAACACCCAGTTCTCACAACACTATCCAGCCTGTCTGACTTCCCCACCACTGTCTAGCCTGTTTCACTGCCTGATTCTCCCTTCACTGTCCAGCCTGTCTCACTGTCTGACTCTCCCTCCACTGTCCAGCCTGTCTCACTACCAACCTGCAATCAGTGTTCCATTCCTTGCATGTGGAATCAATGCAATTTGCACTTTCCACCAGCAGGAGGAGCTCAATCTCTTAAAGGGAGGATGTTTCTTAGAAATCTCTTAAAGGTAGCTGGTACCTGTTATTTTTTTAAATTTTTTTTATTCGTTCACGGGATGTGGGCGTCGCTGGCAAGGCCGGCATTTATTGCCCATCCCTAATTGCCCTCGAGAAGGTGGTGGTGAGCCGCCTTCTTGAACCGCTGCAGTCCGTGTGGTGACGGTTCTCCCACAGTGCTGTTAGGAAGGGAGTTCCAGGATTTTGACCCAGCGACAATGAAGGAACGGCGATATATTTCCAAGTCGGGATGGTGTGTGACTTGGAGGGGAACGTGCAGGTGGTGTTGTTCCCATGCGCCTGCTGCCCTTGTCCTTCTAGGTGGTAGAGGTCGCGGGTTTGGGAGGTGCTGTCGAAGAAGCCTTGGCGAGTTGCTGCAGTGCATCCTGTGGATGGTGCACACTGCAGCCACAGTGCGCCGGTGGTGAAGGGAGTAAATGTTTAGGGTAGTGGATGGGGTGCCAATCAAGCGGGCTGCTTTATCTTGGATGGTGTCGAGCTTCTTGAGTGTTGTTGGAGCTGCATTCATCCAGGCAAGTGGAGAGTATTCCATCACACTCCTGACTTGTGCCTTGTAGATGGTGGAAAGGCTTTGGGGAGTCAGGAGGTGAGTCACTCGCCGCAGAATACCCAGCCTCTGACCTGCTCTCGTAGCCACAGTATTTATATGGCTGGTCCAGTTAAGTTTCTGGTCAATGGTGACCCCCAGGATGTTGATGGTGGGGGATTCGGCGATGGTAATGCCGTTGAATGTCAAGGGGAGGTGGTTAGACTCTCTCTTGTTGGAGATGGTCATTGCCTGGCACTTATCTGGCGCGAATGTTATTTACTGAAAATAACAGACTACTGTCCGCACGGAGCCTGAACGATGACCTAACTCCATATACCCGCCTTAGCCCCATATCGCTTAATACCCTTGGTTCACAGAAATCTATCGATCTCAGATTTAACATTCACAAGTGAGCTAGCATCAACTGCTGTCTGCAGAAGGGCATTCCAAATGTCTTCTGCGTGTAGAAGCATTTCCTAACTTCACTCCTGCACGTCCTGGCTCTAAATGTTAGGCTATGTCCCTGCGTCCTAGTATTGAAGTCTAGGAAACCTCCAAAAACAGTTACAAATGTCTCGGCAGCCAGAAGCAATAATCCAGCCACTAACCTGTAAATCCTGCATGGTCCCTTTAAATAGCGCTGGTGGGGGGTCCTCCAGGCACTCTAAGACACGTTCAGATGGTCGGGGTTAAGACTGTGTATTGAGTTGAGCGTTAAGTCCCAAAATGGTGTCTATCACTTTAAATCAGCGTTGCACACTGATTGAAGCCATTTTCTCCCTACTTTACATGATTCCAGTGTTCCTTATCTGCACCTGCGCTAACTCATATACCAAGATGGCGTCCGGCACACGTCACACTGGAAACATGCGTGCCCAACCAAGACGCCATCTTGGATGTCAGAGAAGCCGTGTAGCGCCGAAACAATGGGCGCTATACGGCCCAATTTAGCGCCCATGGATTCTAGGGGAATCAAGGGATATGGGGATCGGGCGGGAAAGTGGAGTTGAGGTCGAAGATCAGCCATTATCTGATTAAATGGCGGAGCAGGCTCGAGGGGCCGTATGGCCTACTCCTGCTCCTGTTTCTTATGTTCTTAAGTAGCTCCTCCACTGTCCAGCCTGTCTCACTGTCTGACTCCCCTCCACTGTCCAGCCTGTCTCACTGTCAGACTCCCCCTCCACTGTCCAGTCTGTCTCACTGTCAGACTCCCCTCCACTGTCCAGCCTGTCTCACTGTCTGACTCCCCCTCCACTGTCCAGCCTGTCTCACTGTCTGACTCCCCCTCCACTGTCCAGCCTGTCTCACTGTCTGACTCCCCCTCCACTGTCCAGCCTGTCTCACTGTCTGACTCCCCCTCCACTGTCCAGCCTGTCTCACTGTCTGACTCCCCCTCCACTGTCCAGTCTGTCTCACTGTCAGACTCCCCTCCACTGTCCAGTCTGTCTCACTGTCTGACTCCCCCTCCACTGTCTGATTCCCTAACTAGTTACAAAATTGTATGAAAATGCTGAAAATGTTGAGTGTTATTATGGGATGTTGTTGCTGATTTCTGGTTTGCCTTCTTTAGGAAAGATGCCTGTTAAATCTGAATTGCAGTTAAGAAAACAATTAATAAGGAGCAGTGCTACTTAAAAATATAAATTTGTCAGCAGTTTAATTTTGCATTTTTACATTCGATGTATGGAGCTGATAAAAGACAACTCCCACCATCAGCTGCATTTGTGAGTTTACAAGTGCAGGACGAAATATCTGCCTTCAGACATCTTATTCCAGATAAGAGAGAATTCCCCATTCCAGCCTGGTTAAAGCCATCGGAATAACGACTCTGGCATTGGCCTCCTAGAAGCACCGCCCCAGTTCAGGACACCAGGGTGTGGGGCATGAGATGGGCTCAGCAACAAAGCCCTTGGCTCGCCTGTTGCATGTCAGAACGTTGTGGCAGAGTGCACCGCCCCCCTCCCGGCTCACCCCCTGAATCAATCTCCGACAGGCCTTAAGGGAGACATAACAAAGCAGCTGTGTAAATGGTTGGTGAGGGAAGCAGTACTCAGAGGTCTCTCTCCCCAGGCTGGATCAAAACAAAATAAACTATAAAACCAAAAGGAAAATACTGCGGATGCTGGAAATCTGAAATAAAAACAGAAAATGCTGGAAACGTTCAGCAGGTCAGGCAGCATCTGCAGAGAGAGAAACAGAGTGAACTTTTCAGGTCGATGGCCTTTCTTCATAAAATATAAAACCAACGTGTTACCTGGTCTCCTTCAAAGATAATCATTCTGACCATCGAAAGCCGCTTACAGTGGGTTAAGTGCCATGCCGGTGTTGCTGTTTTTTCACCAGATCTTGCCGGCAAGTCTGCTTTATGGTTACCGCCCGCTGCCTGAGGCAAGTGCGCCAGGAGCCAGCAGCAGCAGCAGCTCACTGGGCTCACCAGCAAAGTGGGTTCACAGTCCAATCACCACCAGCATCTCAGCAAATCCCCCATTGATAGTCTTACAGTTGTCCAACCTGCCGCTGTTTCTCACAGGTCCCAGCCCTGAGTTCTTGATCGTGATGGAATACTGCGAGCTGGGGTGTCTGCGCAGCGTGCTGGAGGGCGAGTGGCAGCTCAGCTGGCAGAGTCGTGTTCACATGGCACTGGACGCTGCCAGTGGCCTGTACAGGTAGGCTGGCTTTTTGGGAATTAGGAAATTGGGAGAATGGAGAGATTAGGTCGGGCGGTATCTTGGCCGCCTGGTTTATCGCTGCGGTCTGGTTTACCATGATCCAATATAGAGACAATAGCATTGGAACTAGAGAGGTGGGGGTTGTCCTGAGTCCCTGCCCTGTCTTTTTCCTACTGCCTGAGTCTGAGTCAACAACAAGAATTTACAATCATAGATCATTTAAAGAGGGTGGAACGTGCCAAGGGGCTTCACAGAGGAGAAACAGATACCAAGCAATAATAGGAGAGACGGTCAAAAGTGTGGTAGAAGGTCAGAGGGTGATCTAATCGAGGTGTTTCAAATGATAAGGGGGTTTGACAAGGGAAGATACAGGAAAACTATTTCCTCGGGTGGGGAAATCCAAAACAAGGGGGCACAATCTTAAAAGAAGAGCCAGGAAATCAGGAAGCACTTCTTCACACAAAGGGTAGTGAACATCTGGAATTCTCTCCCCCAAAAGGCTGTAGATGCTGGGTCAGTTGAAACTTTCAAGACTGAGATTGATGGATTTTTATTAGAAAAGGGTTTCTAGGGATATGGATCAAGGGCAGGTAAGTGGAATTGAGGTACAGATCAACCATGATCGAATTGAATGGCAGAACAGTCTCAAGTAGCTGAATGGCCTATTCCTCTTCATATATGATTTTCAGGAGGTTTTTAAAGGCATAAATACTTTAGGGAGGATGTTACAGAGTAGAGCTCAGCCAGCTGAAAGCTCCATCATTGATGGTGGAGCAAAAGGAGGGTGGGATGCACAGGGAGCCACAGTTGGAGGGCCAAAGGGTGTGGAACAGGCCCTGAGGCTGATGGAGGTTGCAGAGGTAGGGAGGGGTGATCCCGTGGAGGGATTTATGAACCAGGACGAGGATTTTGAATTCGGTGAGTAAGGAGCCAGTGGACGAGGACAGGGTTAAAGGGTGAGATTTCGTGTGGTCCTGCCACCGGCCTCATTAGGCACGTGTGTCACACTGGGATCACGCCCCATGTTTCTAGGCCAATGTCAATAAAGGGCAACGTGTATATGTGCGAAAGGAATGGGCCAAGGATAGAAACTTGGGGTACTCCAGAGATGACCACGTGGGGCGTATAGAAAAACCACGGTTGGAGTTGTGTTGGCTACATTGGGACGGGTAGGACCAGAACCAGACCAGGACTGTCCCATGAAAGAGGACCATGGGAGATGGATAGTGGAGTGGGATGGAATGGTTAACTACGTTGAATGCCATGGAGAGGTCGAGAGGTGGTATAAGAAGGGGTAACACGCCACGGTTACAGTCACGGACAGCGTCACTGGTGACTTTGACCAGGGCAGTCTAAATGCTGTGGGCAAGGTGGAAATCAAAATAGGGGGATTTGAACAGGTGATTGTGGGACAGGTGAGCAGTTGCTGGGCTGCAATGACACTTTCAAGGACCTTGAAGAGGAAGGGGAGGTGTGAGCCCAATATAAATCTGACAGAATTAACTCTTGAGTAAAATCTACACTGAAGTTGCTCTTTAAATATAACTGGTCAGTGTTGAATGGTTTACATCAGCAGTGTACAAACTTACATCGAGTTACATCGAGTCTACAACACAGAAACAGGCCATTCAGCCCAACTGGCCTATGTGTTTATGCTCCACATGAGCCTCCTCCCTCCCTACTTCATCTAACCCTATCAGTGTATCCTTCTATTCCTTTCTCCCTCATGTGTTTATCTAGCTTCCCCTTAAATCTACGGACCAAATGCTGGAATATGGGATTAGAGTAGACAGGGCTGATGGCCGGCGCGGACACGATGGGCCGAAGGGCCTCTATCCGTGCTGTATAACTCTATGACTCTATGACTCTAAATGTATCTATGTTATTTGCCTCAACTATTCCTTGTGGTAAAGAGTTCCACATTCTAACCACTCTTTGGGTGAAGGAGTTTCTCCTGAATTCCCTATTGGATTTATTAGTGACTATTTTATATTTATGACCACTAGTTTTGGACTCCCCCGCAAGTGGAAACATTTTCTCTACGTCTACCCTATCAAACCCTTTCATAATCTTAAAGACCTCTATCAGGTCACCCCTCAGCCTGCTCTTTTCTAGAGAAAAGAGCCCCAGCCTGTTTAGTCTTTCCTGATAAGTATATCCTCTCAGTTCTGTTATCATCTTTATAAATATTTTTTGCCCCTTCTCCAATGCCTTTATATCTTTTTTATAACATGGAGACCAGAACTATGCACTCTACTCCCAAGTGTGGTCTAACCAAGGTTCTATACAAGTTTAATATAACTTCTCTGCTTTTCAATTCTATCCCTCTAGAAATGAACCCCAGTGCTTGGTTTGCCTTTTTAATGGCCTTAATAACCTGTGTTGCTACTTTTAGTGATTTGTGTATCTGTATCCCTAGATCCCTTTGCTACTCTATCCGGTTTAGACTCTTATTATCCGAGCAGTATGTGGCCTCCTTATTCTTCCTACCAAAATGCATCACCTCACACTTATCTATATTGAAATTCATTTGCCAATTACACACCCATTCTGCAAGTTTATTAATGGCCTCCTGCACTGTTCCTTTGTTTTAACTACACCCCCCCAATTTGGTGTTATCCGCAAATTTTGAAATTGTACTTCCGATTCCCGAATCCAAATCATTAATGTAAATTGTGAAGAACAGTGGTCCCAGCACCGATCCCTGTGGAACACCACTCCCCACCTTTTGCCAGTCTGAGTAGCTACCCTTAACCCCTACTCTCTGTTTTCTGTTTTGTATTCAGCTTGCTATCCATTCTGCTACCTGTCCCCTGACTCCATATGCTCTGACCTTAGTCATGAGTCTATAATGCGATACATTATCGAAGACCTTTTGAAAATCCAAATATTCAACAAGGTTGGTCAAGCATAACTTTCCCTTCTGAAATCTGTGCTGACTGCTCTTTATTATATTTTCTATTACATCTTTGAGTAAAGATTCCATTATCTTTCCTACCACCGATGTTAAGCTAACTGATCTATAGCTCCCTGGACTTGTTCTATCTCCTTTTTTAAATATAGGAATAACATTAGCTGTCTGCCAGTCCTCTGGCACTATTCCATTTTCTAGTGATTTTTTATACATATGTAATAGTGCCTCTGCTATCTCCTCCCTAACTTCTTTCAACATGCATGAATACAATCCATCCGGACCAGGGGTTTTATCCTCTCTAAGTTTGATTAGTTTATCAATTATCTCCCCCCTTTCTATCTTAAATGTCTTTATATCTTTTTTGATCGCTTCTTCAAATGTCATGCCCACATTGTTAGTCTCCCTGGTAAATATTGAGGCTAAGTAACTGTTCAATATTTCTGCCATTTCACTGTCATTACCTGTGAGTTTATCTTGTGCATCCCTTAGTGGCCCGATCCCTATCCTGATTTTTCTTTTGTTATTTATGTGTCTGTAGAATACTTTACTATTTTGTTTTATTTTCCTTGATAATTTAATCTTGTAGTTCCTCTTTGTTTTCCTATTTGTTTTTTTGACTTCTTTCCTAACCTCTTCATATTCCCTTTTGTCATCCTCATCTTTATTGTCTATGTACTTAGTGTATGTCTTTTTCTTTAGTTTCGATTTTACCCTTATCTCTTTATTCATCCATGGTGTTTCATTATTGGCTAGTTTGTTCTTGTTTTCTAGAGGAATATATTTCTCCTGAACTCTATCGATCACCAATTTAAATATTTCCCACTGCTGTTCTATCTCTTTGTTAGAATTTTTTTGCAGTTTACCTTCCCAAGTTCCATTCTCATCTCCTCAAATTAGCTTTTTTCCAATCTATTACTTTGGTCTTTGTCTTACTTATATCTCTCTCAATCATTATTTTAAACCTTCTTATGTTATGATTGCTATTGCCTAGATGTTCCCCTATGCTTACTTCTGTTAACTGTTCTGGTTCATTTCCCATTATGAGATCCAGCAGTGATTCCTCTCTTGTTGGGCTTCTCGCATAATGGATAAGAAAGGAAGTCCTGTACACAATGTAACATCTCCATTCCCCATTCCCCTTTCCCCTACCTCTTCTTGCCAGTTTATTTGGGGGTAGTTGAAATCTCCCATGATTATTATTTGATGTTTTTTCACTCATTTCATGGATTTGTCTACATATTTCTTCCTCCACTTCCCTTCCACTATTAGGTGGCCTGTAGAATATCCCTATTAATGTGATCGATCCCTTCTTATCCTTTGCCTCAATCCATATGGATTCGGTTTCTATCTTAATATTAATTATGCCCCTTTTTTCTATTGCTATTATGTTGTCTCTAATTAGTGCAGCTACTTCACCCTTCCACCACCCCCCCCCCCCCATCTTCCTTCCCTATCTTTTCTAAATAAGTTATATCCTAAGTTTGTTGGTCTTCTGGAGGCCCGCTGACCGCAGATCAGCAACGGTAATTGATTTAACACCAAAATCTGGTGGTTTGGAGATGCCTGTTCTCGGTATTGCTCCCCCATTGGTGGATTTAGGATTCATCCACCAATAAGAGACTAGTACATAAAATAGACCATTCCAAACCACCAGACCTGCAAAACGCAGGGCAGCGTAATAAATTTAACTGGAAAAAGAAACAGAGCAGACAGCGAGAGGGTGAGTGACTGGCACTTCATGGACCATACAGCAGGAGCTTGCAGGCTGCATTTGGCCCATGACCCAGGTGTAGATTATGGTGTTAAGTTAGCACATCTTGGAGTTCACTACATTGCTTTCAGGGGTTGAGAGAGACTTCATTGAGCTGGTAACTTTCTGGGGTTTTTCCTGTTGGTTGTTACTTCAGGAGGTCCAAATGGTTGAGAGGTACTACCTGATATTATAGGTTGCGTGTACTCTGTTGGAGAGTATGGGCTTGATGGGCCAAAGGGACCTTTATCTTGCCCCGCGAGTTCTTAATTTTGTATGGCACACCTGGCCCCAGATGTTCCACTGAGCACATCCCTGCAGAGGCTTAGATTCAGAACATCTGTCCTGTGATGATTGGGCGACAAAGAGGCAAACAGCTGCTGCTGAAGTTCCACGGCTCTAACTGGTTGGAACCACCATTCAATGGGGCGTGGTGCTGCGGTGAGGAAGATGGTGGCGATACAATCACACGTCCTATGGTGAATTGTGCTGCTTGCCATGCCACTCATCAGGAGTTCCTATTACCCGCTGTCCACCGAGCAAGGACTCGAACCAGCATCGGTGCCTAACAGCTACCAAGTGACTATCCTGAGGGGAAGTAGGTGGGATCTGTTTGGGGTTGTGGTGGCTTCAAGATGACACATGCGGTGATGGAAATTTGGAACCAAGTCCATCCTCTATACCAGTCACCACCAGGTCGGTCCGCAGTATGAACTGTAGGTGATTGACTAGCCAGCCTGGCTCACTAATGGAACCTGGAGGGGTAGACTTGTTGCTGCGGGCTGGCATTCCTACCACTCGACTCCAGATAACCCTGCAGACCGGTGCCCTGCGTAGTTATAGCTGGTTAACTTCTAGCAGTATCCCTGTGTGCACTTAGGGGGGTCCCTAAACCTGTGCATATGCTCTCTGGACTTGGGCAAGTGGGTGTGCCCCTATGGGGACAGAGTGTACGTTCCATCTCAGGCAAAACCCCAGAGGGCTGTGGATGCTCAGTCATTGAGTATACTTCAGATTGAGATCGATAGATTTTTGGACACTAAGTGAATCAAGGGATTTGGGGATCGGGCAGGAAAGTGGAGTTGAGGTTGAAGATCAGCCATGATCTTAATGAATGGCGGAGGAGGCTAGAGGGGCCGTATGGCCTACTCCTGCTGCTATTTCTTATGTTCTTAAAATAAAAATTCTCCGGGTGTAGATTTTTCAATGTATTGGTTCAGAGACTCTTAATCATAGTGATAGGCTTCCATGCCTGTCAGATACCCAGCTGACCAACACTCGCTGCCTTGTTGCTGCTCCCCTGCAGCTCAGTTCATGATCCTGTCCCTCTCAGACATTTAGTTCCCTTAGCCAGCTCCTGATTTATTCAAAGGTCCTTACAGTTTAATAAAAACTCACAAAGGCACTCCTATATCCCAGTACAGGATTGGCTGGTCTTCCCACCAGCAGGTTAAATGGAAAGAAAGAAAGAACGTGCATTTATATAACACCTTTTACGACCTTAGGACGTGAATAAAGTACTTTATGACGTGGAGCCACTGTTGTAATGTAGGAAACATGGCAGCCAATTTACGCACAGCAAGGTTCCACAAACAGCAATGTGATAATGACCAGATAATCAGCTTTTTAGTGTTGTTGGTTGAAGGATAAATATTGGCCAGGACACCGGGGACAATTCCCCTGCTCTTCTTCAAGATAGTACCATGGTATCTTTTGCATTTCATCCGAAAGACGGCACCTCCAACAGTGCAGCACTCCCTCAGTTCTGCACTGAAATGTCAGCCTAGATTTTGTGCTTAAGTCTCTGGATTGGGATTTGAACCTGCAGCCTTCTGACTCAGAGGCGAGAGTGCTACCATTGAGCCACACCTGACACCTCATTAGTTTAATGTTTAATGTTACAATAATGTCCTTGCATTTTGATTTGTTGCAGGATGCACCAATCAATTGAGAAGTTCAAACTTCACTGCTGCATTGACAGCACCAAGTTCCTGGTGGACAATGGCCTCAGAGTAAAGGTGGGTTGATGGAAACAATAACCTGCCACCATTAATACTGATGATGTGGAGATGCCGGTGATGGACTGGGGTGGACAAATGTAAGGAATCTTACAACACCAGGTTATAGTCCAACAAATTTATTTTAAAATCACAAGATTTCGGAGATTATCCCCTTCGTCAGGTGAATGAGTGAAAGGTTCTCAAATCGCATATCTTATATTAGGCTGGGACACCATCACACCAATCAAAAGGTGTCCCAGCTGTAATGAGGTTTGGAGCAGAGTGGTCCTGGCGGAACCCAAACTGAGCATCAGTGAGCAGGTTATTGGTGAGTAAGTGCCGCTTGATAGCACTGTCGACGACACCTTCCATCACTTTGCTGATGATTGAGAGTAGACTGATGGGGCGGTAATTGGCTGTATTGGATTTGTCCTGCTTTTTTTGGACAGGACATGCCTGGGCAATTTTCCACATTGTCGGGTGGATGCCAGTGTTGTAGCTGTACTGGAACAGCTTGGCTAGAGGCGCGGCTAGTTCTGGAGCACAAGTCTTCAGCACTACAGCCGGGATGTTGTCGGGGCCCATAGCCTTTGCTTTATCCAGTGCACTCAGCCATTTCTTAATATCACGTGGAGTGAATCGAATTGGCTGAAGACTGACTTCTGTGATGGTGGGGATATCGGGAGGAGGCCGAGATGGAACATCCACTCGGCACATCTGGCTGAAGATGGTTGCAAACGCTTCAGCCTTGTCTTTTGCACTCACGTGCTGGACTCCGCCATCATTGAGGATGGGGTTGTTTGCAGAGCCTCCTCCTCCTGTTAGTTGTTTAATTGTCCACCACCATTCACGACTGGATGTGGCAGGACTGCAGAGCTTTGATCTGATCCGTTGGTTGTGGACGGTTATACTCAGGAAGGCTGTGCTGACTAGCTGGGCGACCTTGGCAGACAGTTTGAATGTGGAGCAGCAGGAGCGGAGGCTTCCTAATCGGGATGCATGGCCGCTGAGAGAGGTGTCTGACTCACTGACTACCTACCTGTTTCCTCAGAAGCAGGGTGTGGATTGGGAGCTCGGTGTTGAGGTTGTGAGGTCCGTCCCAGTTTTTGCTTCATGCAGTCTCTTCTTGTGTTTAGTTGGGAGGCTTGGATCTGGCAAAGACGGAAACCTCGATCCGACGGAACAGTGTCACCAGCCAGAGTTCCCACACGTTGCCATACATCTCACCGCAGCAGCTGGGCAACATCCACTACAAATATGATAAGCCCTGCGAGGTGTACAGGTAAGAGTTTGGCTACAGTGACTGCAGCAGGAGAATGAAGAAAGTCATATTCAAACCACACCGGAAGCGGGTGGCATTGTAGCTTTTACTGCCTGAGTGTACGACAGGGCAAATGGAGCAGCGTGTAACAGGGATCGGTGCGTAACAGTGATCGGTGGGTAGTGGGGATCGGTGCATAACAGGGATCATGCCTTATGGGGGATCGGTGCGTAATGGAGGATCGGTGCGTAATTGAGGATCGATGCGTAGTGGATATTGTCGCGTAATGGAGGATTGGTGCATAGCGGGGATCGGTGCGTAATGGGGGATCGGTGCATGGCGGGGATCGTTGCGTAATGGGGGATCGGTGCATAGCGGGGATCGGTGCGTAATGGGGGATCGGTGCATGGCGGGGATCGTTGCGTAATGGGGGATCGGTGCATAGCGGGGATCGGTGCGTAATGGGGGATCGGTGCATGGCGGGGATCGGTGCGTAATGGGGGATCGGTGCATGGCGGGGATCGGTGCGTAATGGGGGATCGGTGCATGGCGGGGATCGTTGCGTAATGGGGGATCGGTGCATGGCGGGGATCGGTGCGTAATGGAGGATCGGTGCATGGCGGGGATCGGTGCGTAATGGGGGATCGGTGCATGGCGGGGATCGGTGCGTAATGGGGGATCGGTGCATTACGCTGATCGGTGCGTAATGGGGGATCGGTGTGTAAAGGGGATCGGTGTGTAAAGGGGATCGGTGTGTAAAGGGGATCAGTGCGGAATGGGGATCGGTGTGTAAAGGGGATCGGTGTGTAAAGGGGATCGGTGTGTAAAGGGGATCGGTGCGGAATGGGGATCGGTGTGTAAAGGGGATCGGTGTGTAAAGGGGATCGGTGTGTAAAGGGGATCGGTGCGGAATGGGGATCGGTGTGTAAAGGGTTATTAGTGGCAATTTTGCATTGAACTATAGCCTGCTGCATAATGATTGACAGCTGATTGATAGGTGCTTGTTCCCTGGTGTTATCTGTTTTTTCCCTTCTTTCAGTTTTGGGATTGTCCTATGGGAGATAGCCACCCGTAAAACACCATTTAAAGGTAAAGAGTAGAATTTTTTGCATCCCACTAATCTTTCCTCCCCTGTTTCACTGGGTGGGCACTGTGGTACGAGGCTCTGTCTGGCACTGGGCAACATCTGATACCCAACGGGTGCTGTTTGGTGCTGAATGCTGGGTGGGTGCTGTTTGGTGCTGTCTTGAGATGAATGCTGTCACGTACTAAATACTGTTTGATGCTGGATGGGTGCTATCTGGCACTGAGTACTGTTTGACACTGTGTGTTGCCTGGATCTGGTGTAGTCTGGGGTGTGCTGTCTGGCAACGAATGGATATTATCTGGTTCGGGGTGCTGTCTCATGCTGCCTGGGTGCTGTCTGGTTCTGGGTGAGTGGTGCCTGCCCCTGAGTACTGTCTTGTAATGGGTGGGTGCTGTCTGGCTCTGGGTGCTGTCTCACAGAGGGTGGGTGCTGTCTCACAGAGGGTGGGTGCTGTCTCACACTGGGTGCCATGCTTTGTTTTGATGCAGACCCTCTTTACTGTTGCTGGGATTGAATCACTGTTTAATGAGTGCATTGCTGCCTGAGCGGTACTGTGTGCAGGAAGGGTGGAGGGTTCATGGTAGCTGGTGCTTGGAGGAGGGGGGTGGCTGCTGGGCAGTGTTAAGAACGAGACAGTAAATGCTGAATTAAAGGTTATGGACAGGATTCCCGAGGGAGAATTACGAGAATAGATTGTCTTGATTGAAGGTTTCAGTTTGACATATAGAGTTGATCCTGTAACAATTGATGTCAAGTGTTGTGCCTCATAACTGACATCCAGTATATAACGTAATCAGCTCCCTTCATCTAGCTCCCCGCATTCAGCTCCGAAGGTCCAGATCCCTGCATCCAATTCCTTCCATTTATCTCCGAGTCCAGCTCCTCCCAGCATCCAGCTCCTTGTGTCCAGTTCTCCCCATTCATCCCCGAGTGCAGCTCCTCCCAGCGTCCAGCTCCTTGTGTCCATTTCTCTCCACTCATCCCCGAGTGCAGCTCCTCCCAGCGTCCAGCTCCTTGTGTCCAGTTCTCCCCATTCATCCCCGAGTGCAGCTCCTCCCAGCGTCCAGCTCCTTGTGTCCAGTTCTCCCCATTCATCCCCGAGTGCAGCTCCTCCCAGCGTCCAGCTCCTTGTGTCCAGTTCTCCCCATTCATCCCCGAGTGCAGCTCCTCCCTGTGTCCAGTCACCTGCGTCCAGCTCCTCCCTGCATCCAGCTCCTTGTGTCCAGTTCTCTCCATTCATTTCTGGGTCCAGCTCCCCCCTGCATTCAGCTTGCCTATTCAGTTCCCTTCATCCAGCTCTCTCCATGCAACTCGGACTCCTCTTCTCTGAGTCCTTCATCGTGCCCCCCTCAGATTCCTGTCAGTCTGTGTGTTTTGTTTTATTGTCACCGCACACCATGGTGGTGTAAATCTGGGCCTTGACATCCTGACTGGCCCCACTGGGTGTTAAATTGAGGCACATAAGATTTATGGAGGGATCCACGTGCGTGAGTTACTCGACAGAGCATGAGGTGGAGGAGGGTCTGGGTGGGTTCATGCTATAAGTACAGATATATTATATAGAGACGGGCGTCCGGTCACACTGAAGTGCAGTCGACAGCCTCTACACCGCCGTGAGTCAGCACAACCGGCTTAAAGTCCACCTTTATTCTCGAGCAGATTGTAGCGATAAGGTCATCTATCAAAAGGTTTGTGAGGAAAGAGTCCGTGAGCCTCTGCCGGATGACTGTCCCGTGGACCTCTGCGAGCTGATCGACGAATGCCGCGCCTTCGACCCCTTTGAGCGGCCGAAAGCTGGAGGTAGGCGGTGCTTTTATAGCTGAACGGGGGGTTGTTGCAGACAGGATGTTGAGTTTGTCTTGCTCATGAACTTGTGTGTACTGTAAAGGTGTGTGCGTTGCCCTATTTCCTGCTCCGGGTAGTAACTACAGGTGTCTCCAGCAGAGATCTGCAGCCCATCTCCTGAAAGGCTTCCCCCGACACCCAGTATACGAGCGGATACAGACAGGTGTGTGTGGGGGTCACCTTGGGTTGCCAACCCTCCAGGATTGGCCTGGAGTCTCCAGGAAATAAAGATCAATCTCACGGACGCGGCTGTCAGAAAAATCATAATGTTTATTTCATTTTCTTTGAACACTTTCGTTCATCAGTTACAGTCTAACGATATTGAAGACGGGGAAAGAGGCTGTCTGACAGACAGTCAGAAATCATCCAGTCGAGTAACGAAAAGTCTGCTCGCTTTCCAATTAGTGTGGGTAAGGCAGTGACTCTAAGGATGGAGGTATCGGGCGGGAGTGTGAGGGGTGGGCGGCAGGAGATCATGTGATGAAACCTCCAGGAATACGTCCAACCAGAGTTGGCAACCCTGGGGTCACCAAACGAAATCTCCCAGGTGAGAACACTCCAAACCAAGCTAAGATTGCTCGGTCGTCTCCGTGAGGTGAAGCATGTTGTGTTGTGAGGGGCTCTGCCTGATTTCCTGGCAGCGAGAGGATGAAACCCCTGAGTGTTTCTCATGTTACTCATCTTGTTCCTGGTACACAGTGGGCGACACACCCTCTCTCCACTTACTTTCAGCTATCGTCGACAGACTGAAGAACATTCTAAAGAGAATTGCCGCAGTAACCAAAGCATCAAGGGACTGAATCCCAGCGTTCCACCTGGTTCCTGTGCTCCACAATCATTGACCAGTTCCAGGCCATTGCATTAACGCAGGCACCCAACAGACTTCACTCAGAATCTGACTCTGTGTAACGTGGATACATTAATGTCTGTGAACGCCAGCCCTCCATACCCATTACAGCAGTTAGCTAATTGCAATAAAGTGCTTCCTACTCTCCAACTGTCTAAGTGTGAGTTCCTTACTGTTCACAGTGCAGTGTTTGCACAAGTACTTGCCTTATCCATTGGATCGTGATTGCTGAGCAACTCAGAGCAACTTATTGATTGCCTATTATTCTATAAATAACCTATCTGAACCCCTCGATTAGATTCCAGCCTGTCACTCACTCCCAGGTATCCATTATTCTATAAATAAACCATCTGAGCCCCTCGATTAGATTCCAGTCTGTCGCTCACTCCCAGGTATCCATTATTCTATAAATAAACCATCTGAGCCCCTCGATTAGATTCCAGTCTGTCGCTCACTCCCAGGTATCCATTATTCTATAAATAAACCATCTGAGCCCCTCGATTAGATTCCAGTCTGTCGCTCACTCCCAGGTATCCATTATTCTATAAATAAACCATCTGAACCCCTCGATTAGATTCCAGCCTGTCACTCACTCCCAGATATCCATTATTCTATAAATAACCCATCTGAACCCCTCGATTAGATTCCAGTCTGTCACTCACTCCCAGGTATCCATTATTCTATAAATAAACCATCTGAGCCCCTCGATTAGATTCCAGTCTGTCGCTCACTCCCAGGTATCCATTATTCTATAAATAAACCATCTGAGCCCCTCGATTAGATTCCAGCCTGTCACTCACTCCCAGGTATCCATTATTCTATATATAAACCATCTGAACCCCTCGATTAGATTCCAGCCTGTAACTCACTCCCAGGTATCCATTATTCTATAAATAAACCATCTGAGCCCCTCGATTAGATTCCAGCCTGTCACTCACTCCCAGGTATCCATTATTCTATAAATAAACCATCTGAACCCCTCGATGAGATTCCAGCCTGTCACTCACTCCCAGGTATCCATTATTCTATAAATAAACCATCTGAACCCCTCGATTAGATTCCAGTCTGTCACTCACTCCCAGGTATCCATTATTCTATAAATAAACCATCTGAGCCCCTCGATTAGATTCCAGCCTGTCACTCACTCCCAGGTATCCATTATTCTATAAATAAACCATCTGAACCCCTCGATTAGATTCCAGCCTGTCACTCACTCCCAGGTATCCATTATTCTATAAATAAACCATCTGAGCCCCTCGATTAGATTCCAGCCTGTAACTCACTCCCAGGTATCCATTATTCTATATATAAACCATCTGAACCCCTCGATTAGATTCCAGTCTGTCACTCACTCCCAGGTATCCATTATTCTATATATAAACCATCTGAACCCCTCGATTAGATTCCAGCCTGTCACTCACTCCCAGGTATCCATTATTCTATAAATAAACCATCTGAACCCCTCGATTAGATTCCAGCCTGTCACTCACTCCCAGGTATCCATTATTCTATATATAAACCATCTGAGCCCCTCGATTAGATTCCAGCCTGTCACTCACTCCCAGGTATCCATTATTCTATAAATAAACCATCTGAGCCCCTCGATTAGATTCCAGCCTGTCACTCACTCCCAGGTATCCATTATTCTATAAATAAACCATCTGAACCCCTCGATGAGATTCCAGCCTGTCACTCACTCCCAGGTATCCATTATTCTATAAATAAACCATCTGAACCCCTCGATTAGATTCCAGTCTGTCGCTCACTCCCAGGTATCCATTATTCTATAAATAAACCATCTGAGCCCCTCGATTAGATTCCAGCCTGTCACTCACTCCCAGGTATCCATTATTCTATAAATAAACCATCTGAACCCCTCGATTAGATTCCAGCCTGTCACTCACTCCCAGGTATCCATTATTCTATAAATAAACCATCTGAACCCCTCGATTAGATTCCAGCCTGTAACTCACTCCCAGGTATCCATTATTCTATATATAAACCATCTGAACCCCTCGATTAGATTCCAGTCTGTCACTCACTCCCAGGTATCCATTATTCTATAAATAAACCATCTGAACCCCTCGATTAGATTCCAGTCTGTCACTCACTCCCAGGTATCCATTATTCTATAAATAAACCATCTGAACCCCTCGATTAGATTCCAGCCTGTCACTCACTCCCAGGTATCCATTATTCTATAAATAAACCATCTGAACCCCTCGATTAGATTCCAGTCTGTCACTCACTCCCAGGTATCCATTATTCTATAAATAAACCATCTGAGCCCCTCGATTAGATTCCAGTCTGTCACTCACTCCCAGGTATCCATTATTCTATATATAAACTATCTGAACCCCTCGATTAGATTCCAGCCTGTCACTCACTCCCAGGTATCCATTATTCTATATATAAACCACCTGAACCCTTCGATTAGATTCCAGCCTGTCGCTCACTCCCAGGTATCCATTATTCTATATATAAACCATCTGAGCCCCTCGATTAGATTCCAGTCTGTCACTCACTCCCAGGTATCCATTATTCTATAAATAAACCATCTGAGCCCCTCGATTAGATTCCAGCCTGTCACTCACTCCCAGGTATCCATTATTCTATAAATAACCCATCTGAACCCCTCGATTAGATTCCAGCCTGTCGCTCACTCCCAGGTATCCATTATTCTATAAATAAACCATCTGAGCCCCTCGATTAGATTCCAGCCTGTCACTCACTCCCAGGTATCCATTATTCTATAAATAAACCATCTGAACCCCTCGATTAGATTCCAGTCTGTCGCTCACTCCCGGGTATCCATTATTCTATATATAAACCACCTGAACCCCTCGATTAGATTCCAGTCTGTCGCTCACTCCCAGGTATCCATTATTCTATAAATAAACCATCTGAACCCCTCGATTAGATTCCAGCCTGTCACTCACTCCCAGGTATCCATTATTCTATAAATAAACCATCTGAACCCCTCGATTAGATTCCAGTCTGTCGCTCACTCCCGGGTATCCATTATTCTATATATAAACCACCTGAACCCCTCGATTAGATTCCAGTCTGTCGCTCACTCCCAGGTATCCATTATTCTATAAATAAACCATCTGAACCCCTCGATTAGATTCCAGCCTGTCACTCACTCCCAGGTATCCATTATTCTATATATAAACCATCTGAGCCCCTCGATTAGATTCCAGCCTGTCACTCACTCCCAGGTATCCATTATTCTATAAATAAACCATTCTGAACCCCTCGATTAGATTCCAGTCTGTCGCTCACTCCCAGGTATCCATTATTCTATAAATAAACCATCTGAGCCCCTCGATTAGATTCCAGCCTGTCACTCACTCCCAGGTATCCATTATTCTATAAATAAACCATCTGAACCCCTCGATTAGATTCCAGCCTGTCACTCACTCCCAGGTATCCATTATTCTATAAATAAACCATCTGAGCCCCTCGATTAGATTCCAGCCTGTCACTCACTCCCAGGTATCCATTATTCTATAAATAAACCATCTGAGCCCCTCGATTAGATTCCAGCCTGTCACTCACTCCCAGATATCCATTATTCTATAAATAAACCACCTGAACCCCTCGATTAGATTCCAGCCTGTCACTCACTCCCAGGTATCCATTATTCTATATATAAACCATCTGAGCCCCTCGATTAGATTCCAGCCTGTCACTCACTCCCAGGTATCCATTATTCTATAAATAAACCATCTGAGCCCCTCGATTAGATTCCAGCCTGTCACTCACTCCCAGGTATCCATTATTCTATAAATAAACCATCTGAGCCCCTCGATTAGATTCCAGCCTGTCACTCACTCCCAGGTATCCATTATTCTATAAATAAACCATCTGAACCCCTCGATTAGATTCCAGTCTGTCACTCACTCCCAGGTATCCATTATTCTATAAATAAACCATCTGAACCCCTCGATTAGATTCCAGCCTGTCACTCACTCCCAGGTATCCATTATTCTATAAATAAACCATCTGAGCCCCTCGATTAGATTCCAGCCTGTCACTCACTCCCAGGTATCCATTATTCTATAAATAAACCATCTGAACCCCTCGATTAGATTCCAGTCTGTCACTCACTCCCAGGTATCCATTATTCTATATATAAACCATCTGAACCCCTCGATTAGATTCCAGTCTGTCGCTCACTCCCAGGTATCCATTATTCTATAAATAAACCATCTGAACCCCTCGATTAGATTCCAGCCTGTCACTCACTCCCAGGTATCCATTATTCTATAAATAAACCATCTGAACCCCTCGATTAGATTCCAGCCTGTAACTCACTCCCAGGTATCCATTATTCTATATATAAACCATCTGAACCCCTCGATTAGATTCCAGTCTGTCACTCACTCCCAGGTATCCATTATTCTATAAATAAACCATCTGAACCCCTCGATTAGATTCCAGCCTGTCACTCACTCCCAGGTATCCATTATTCTATAAATAAACCATCTGAACCCCTCGATTAGATTCCAGCCTGTCACTCACTCCCAGGTATCCATTATTCTATATATAAACTATCTGAACCCCTCGATTAGATTCCAGCCTGTCACTCACTCCCAGGTATCCATTATTCTATATATAAACCACCTGAACCCCTCGATTAGATTCCAGCCTGTCGCTCACTCCCAGGTATCCATTATTCTATATATAAACCATCTGAGCCCCTCGATTAGATTCCAGTCTGTCACTCACTCCCAGGTATCCATTATTCTATAAATAAACCATCTGAGCCCCTCGATTAGATTCCAGCCTGTCACTCACTCCCAGGTATCCATTATTCTATAAATAACCCATCTGAACCCCTCGATTAGATTCCAGCCTGTCGCTCACTCCCAGGTATCCATTATTCTATAAATAAACCATCTGAGCCCCTCGATTAGATTCCAGCCTGTCACTCACTCCCAGGTATCCATTATTCTATAAATAAACCATCTGAACCCCTCGATTAGATTCCAGTCTGTCGCTCACTCCCGGGTATCCATTATTCTATATATAAACCACCTGAACCCCTCGATTAGATTCCAGTCTGTCGCTCACTCCCAGGTATCCATTATTCTATAAATAAACCATCTGAACCCCTCGATTAGATTCCAGCCTGTCACTCACTCCCAGGTATCCATTATTCTATAAATAAACCATCTGAACCCCTCGATTAGATTCCAGTCTGTCGCTCACTCCCGGGTATCCATTATTCTATATATAAACCACCTGAACCCCTCGATTAGATTCCAGTCTGTCGCTCACTCCCAGGTATCCATTATTCTATAAATAAACCATCTGAACCCCTCGATTAGATTCCAGCCTGTCACTCACTCCCAGGTATCCATTATTCTATATATAAACCATCTGAGCCCCTCGATTAGATTCCAGCCTGTCACTCACTCCCAGGTATCCATTATTCTATAAATAAACCATCTGAACCCCTCGATTAGATTCCAGTCTGTCGCTCACTCCCAGGTATCCATTATTCTATAAATAAACCATCTGAGCCCCTCGATTAGATTCCAGCCTGTCACTCACTCCCAGGTATCCATTATTCTATAAATAAACCATCTGAACCCCTCGATTAGATTCCAGCCTGTCACTCACTCCCAGGTATCCATTATTCTATAAATAAACCATCTGAGCCCCTCGATTAGATTCCAGCCTGTCACTCACTCCCAGGTATCCATTATTCTATAAATAAACCATCTGAGCCCCTCGATTAGATTCCAGCCTGTCACTCACTCCCAGATATCCATTATTCTATAAATAAACCACCTGAACCCCTCGATTAGATTCCAGCCTGTCACTCACTCCCAGGTATCCATTATTCTATATATAAACCATCTGAGCCCCTCGATTAGATTCCAGCCTGTCACTCACTCCCAGGTATCCATTATTCTATAAATAAACCATCTGAACCCCTCGATTAGATTCCAGCCTGTCACTCACTCCCAGGTATCCATTATTCTATAAATAAACCATCTGAGCCCCTCGATTAGATTCCAGCCTGTCACTCACTCCCAGGTATCCATTATTCTATATATAAACCATCTGAACCCCTCGATTAGATTCCAGCCTGTCACTCACTCCCTGGTATCCATTATTCTATAAATAAACCATCTGAGCCCCTCGATTAGATTCCAGCCTGTCACTCACTCCCAGATATCCATTATTCTATAAATAAACCACCTGAACCCCTCGATTAGATTCCAGCCTGTCACTCACTCCCAGGTATCCATTATTCTATATATAAACCATCTGAACCCCTCGATTAGATTCCAGCCTGTCACTCACTCCCAGGTATCCATTATTCTATATATAAACCATCTGAGCCCCTCGATTAGATTCCAGCCTGTCACTCACTCCCAGGTATCCATTATTCTATAAATAAACCATCTGAACCCCTCGATTAGATTCCAGCCTGTCACTCACTCCCAGGTATCCATTATTCTATAAATAAACCATCTGAACCCCTCGATTAGATTCCAGCCTGTCACTCACTCCCAGGTATCCATTATTCTATATATAAACTATCTGAACCCCTCGATTAGATTCCAGCCTGTCATTCACTCCAGGTCTGAAGCATTGTCTCCTAATCTGAATAAGTAGAAAACAACAAATTTGAAAAGTAGCAAACCACCTGGCTGAAAACCCAGCCTCTACTCTTCTGTTAGTTTGGTTGTAAGATTGTTTTATTAGCAGTGCCTCCTCCTCAGACTGCAGGGGCCAGCATATGTCTTGGTGTCACTGGGCTAAAATAGGCCCGGCTGGAAATCCCGACTGACGGCCTCTCTCCCACGGTCTTGCCTGTGCCCGGGTGGGCCTGGAGAGGGCTCACATGGTGCCCACCAGCACGCACGAGGCCTTCTGCAACTGGTGGGCAGCGCAGAATGTTAACTATTATTAACAAAATCAGCCAGATTTTGATTCAGTTTCTGTTTTTATTTTAGTTTGGGTGGACCATTTGTGCATTAGTGGTGACCTCATTAGGTGGGCACTTGTCGTGATGTTTTAGTCCTGTGGCACTGGGTTAGCCCAGTGGTCACACTGCTGGTCCAGTCCAAAATAGTCCTGGCTGGAAACCTTTGGACTGAAGTGCATCTGTAACTCTGAAACTTGGCCCTGAAGTGGATCACACTGAAATGATTAAAATTAATTTATTTCTGTAAAACATGTATCCAGATGCAGTAAAGGTGCAAACTTGCGACCTTCACTCAAATTTCTCCCCTCCCTCTCAAGATGCTAAGGGCTTGCTAAGATATAGATCACAACTCACTCAAGTGACAGTGAAAGTCAGTCAGCTGCTCGATCAGTGGGTGTATTACAGCTGAACCCTATCTTGTCCATACTTGATGTCCACACACATTGAGTGTCTAGCCAGGTTCAGGAACACTGAGACCAATTGTAGAGGCCATACCACAACAGGGTCAAGATCAGTGTATTAGCACACACCAGGAATTGAACCTGGGACCCTCCTGGTCTAGCATTACTCATTTCTACAGCAGGCAGTACACTTATTAGGGGTGCTATACTGGAGTGTATTGCAGTGCTCTCCACATGGTGTTAGGTGCGTTTGCTTAGCTGTTCTCTTCATGGGTTGTGTCTACCTGGTGCTGAGTGCTCTTTGGAAGGGGCCAGAAGCCTGTCCTCATCACAGACCTCAATCAGGGAGCAGCCAATGGAAGTTACTAGAGGGGCACTAGGACCCAGAGAGTCTGGAAATTCCCATGACTTCTGAGCGACTCTACTGGAGAATTCCCTTTGGGATTTCAGGGAAATCTGGTGAAGGAAGGGAAATAATGAGTCAGGAGGGGAGCAGTGCCAATTAACAGAAAAACTGCATGGAACCGTGGAAGGGCGGCCAGCCTGGACCCAGGAGCAGAGCAGCAGGATCGCAGACAAGGTAAAAACTTAACCTTCCTGTACTTTTAAGGTGTCAGCCGAGGCTCAGTAGGAGCACTCTCGCCTTTGAGTCAGAAAGTGGTGGGACGCCCTGAGGTTGTGAAAGGCTCGATATAAATGTAGCTTTCTTGGCGCTGGAAGAACAGGGTTGAATATTCAGCCGACAATCACTGTCTACACCTTCATAAGAAGAACGATCGCTTGGCAAGATTGCTCCAGGAACAGCTGCTGCTTCTGAAGTTGCAATCTGGCAATAATCGGTGCCTTTAGAAGAGAAAGGGAGAAGGGAGAAAATTGGATTGAAGGGGTGCAGGAAGGGGAGGAAAGAATTAATGTTCTGGAACAGAATTTTCTGCCGCTCACCTGCAGTAACCACAAAGCCTCACCAGGTGGTGAAGATGGTTTTGGAGTGAGAGACAGCAGTGAATAGAGGCTGCAGAATGAGCTCTGTGCAAAGGTGGGGAAGACTCACTGGGACACGCGTGACAGGAAGGGAGCAAGCTCCTCTTGGGATCCAAAGGCGTTTCCAGCGGGTGATTGGTTGGATAGCTGCCAAGGCTCGAGGGTGTGAGGCAGGGACAGCAAATTGAATGAGTTTTACAGGAAATGATATTGGAAACCTGCCTGCTGGCTGCAGGAACTTTCTCTTGTTGGAAAGAAGGCAGAGCAAAGGAGTGCGATAAATTCAAAAGGTACGCATACAACCTCCTGAGTTTTGAATTCAGGTGAAACAATCGGGGTGAAATCAACCGTGAGCAAATCCATGTATAGTCTGAGCTTAATAAGAGGCCAACAATTAGACGTGGAGGTTTCTGCAGACTGGTATGTGTTTGATCCCTTTCTCAACAAACTCTTCAAATTACCTCAACGTCAGAAGAAAAACCACACAAAGGAATTCAGTGGCCTTTTTTCTCTTCCGGCCTTTTAAGGTTACTCAATTGCAATTTGTTGATGTTTCATGTAAAATGTGATGTTTGTAGTGTGACAAATGCTGTCAAAACTTTGCATATAAACAAATAACTTAAAATATATATACAGTGGATCTGCGAACATAAAGTGATATATATATATATCACTTTATTATGGGATATGGGCGTCGCTGGCAAGGCCGGCATTTATTGCCCATTTCCAGTTGCTCTGAGAAGATGGAAGTGGGTCTTTTTCTTAAACTGCTGCAACCTATATCTTTCTAGCAGTTTGATACAACTGAATGGTTTGCTAGGCCACTTCAGAGGGCAATTAAGAAAGAGTCAACCACGTAGGTGTGGGCCTGGAGTCACATACAGGCCAGACCGGGGAAGGACGACAGGTTTCCTCCCCTCAAGAACATGAGTGAACCAGTTGGGTTTTTACAACAATCCAATAGCTTCATGGTCACTTTTACTGATACCAAGTTTATTTATTTCCAGGTTTTTTAAAACTGGGTTCAAATGACCAAACTGCCATGGTGGGATTTGAACTCATGGAGGGGAGGGTCTGGGGAGGGGGGGTTAAATTGATATATTTTCAAAACATGACCCCAACCCGCCGCAAACGCACCTACTTCCAGTTTAACAGTGATGGGTTTGGGGGCGTCCAACCAACCCGTTCTGGAGAGGCGGGTCTGTCATTATAATATGTAAATGAGGCTCTGTTCCTCAGATTTTGGGAGCCAATTGAACTTAATGGCTGCGGACCAGGTTTCCCAGGGCTCGGGAAACCCGGCAGCTAAAGGGAGGTTAGAATAATAGAATCGTTACAGCACAGAAGGAGGCCATTCAGCCCATCGAGCCCATGCCGGCTCTTTGTAAGAGCAATCCAGTTAATCCCATTCTCCCGCCCTTTCCCCGTAGCCGTGCAAATTTTTTCCATTCAAGTATTTATCCAATTCCCTTTTGAAAGCCACGATTGAATCTGCCTCCACCACTCCTTCAGGGAGCGCATTCCAGGTCATAGCTATACGCTGTGTAAAAAGGTTTTTCCCCATGTCACCTTTGGTTCTTTTGCCAATCACCTTAAATCTGTGTCCTCTGATTCTCGACCCTTCCACCAAAGTTTCTCTTTATTTACTTTAACTAAACCCTTCATGATCTTGAACACCTCTATCAAATCTCATCTCAACCTTCTCTGCTCAAAGGAGAACAAACCCAGCTTCTCCAGTCTATTCACATAACTGAAGTCCCTCATCCCTGGAACCATTCTAGTAAATCTTTTCTGCACCCTCTTGAAGGCCTTCACAGCCTTCCTAAAGTACGGTGCCCAGAATTGGACATAATACTCCAGTTGTGGCCAAACCAGTGTTTTATAAAGGTTCATCATGACTTCCTTGTTTTTGTACTCTATGCCTCTATTTATAAAGCCCAGGATCCCGTATGCTTTTTTAGCCTTTCTCAACCTGTCCTGCCACCTTCAAAAATTTGTACACATATACCCCTGGGTCTCTCTGTTCCTACACCCCCTTTAGAATTGTACCCTTTAGTTTATATTGCCTCTCCTCGTTCTTCCTGCCAAAATGTATCATTTCGCATTTCTCTGTCAAATTTCATCTGCCGTGTGTCCGCCCATTCCACCAGCCTGTCTGTGTCCTCTTGAAGTCTATCGCTGTTGACTACACTTTCAAGTTTTGTGTCATCTGCAAATTTTGAAATTGGACCCTGTCCAAGTCATTAATATATATATAAAAAAAAGCAGTGGTCCTAGTACCAATCACTGGGGAACACCACTGTATAGCTTCCTCCAGTCCGAAAAACAACTGTTCACCACTACTCTCTGTCTCCTGTCAATCAGCCAATTTCATATCCATGCTGCCACTGCCCCTTTTATTCCATGGGTTTCAATTTTGCTGACAAGCCTATTATGTGGCACTTTATCAAACGCCTTTTGAAAGTCCATATACACAACATCAACCGCATTGCCCTCATCTACCCTCTCTGTTACCTCATCAAAAAATTCAATCGAGTTAGTTAAACACAATTTGCTTTTAACAAATCCATGCTGGCTTTCCTTTATTAATCCATACTTATCCAAGTGACAGTTAATTTTGTCCCGGATTATCGTTTCTAAAAGCTTCCCCAGCACTGAGGTTAAACTGACTGGCCTGTAATTGCTGGGTTTATCCTCACACCCTTTTTTGAGCAACAGTGTAACATTTGCAATTTTCCAGTCCTCTGGCACCACCCCCATATCTAAGGAGGATTGGAAGATTATGGCCAGCATCTCTGCAATTTCCATCCTTGCTTCCCTCAGCAATCTAGGATGCATCCCATCCGGACCAGGTGACTTATCTACTTTAAGTACAGCCAGCCTTTCTAGTTCCTCCTCTTTATCAATTTTTAGCCCATCCAGTATCTCAACTACCTCCTCTTTTACTCGGACTTTGGTAACATTTTTTCTTTCGTTCATGGGATGTGGGCGGCGCTGGCAAGGCCAGCATTTATTGCCTATCCCTAAT
Organism: Heptranchias perlo; assembly: GCF_035084215.1. Taxonomy (NCBI): domain Eukaryota; kingdom Metazoa; phylum Chordata; class Chondrichthyes; order Hexanchiformes; family Hexanchidae; genus Heptranchias; species Heptranchias perlo. The sequence continues at coordinate 17,218,585 of NC_090340.1, forward strand.
TGCCCTTGAGAAGGTGGTGGTGAGCCGCCTTCTTGAACCGCTGCAGTCCGCGTGGTGAAGGTTCTCCCACAGTGCTGTTAGGAAGGGAGTTCCAGGATTTTGACCCAACGACGATGAAGGAACGGCGATATATTTCCAAGTCGGGATGGTGTGTGACTTGGAGGGGAACGTGCAGGTGGTGTTGTTCCAATGTGCCTGCTGCCCTTGCCCTGCTAGGTGGTAGAGGTCATGGGTTTGGGAGGTGCTGTCAAAGAAGCCTTGGCGAGTTGCTGCAGTGCATCCTGTAGATGGTACACACTGCAGCCATGGTGCGCCGGTGATGAAGGGAGTGAATGTTTAGGGTGGTGGATGGGGTGCCAATCAAGCAGGCTGCTTTGTCCGGGATGGTATTGAGCTTCTTGAGTGCTGTTGGAGCTACACTCATCTAGGCAAGTGGAGAGTATTCCATCACACTCCTGACTTATGGCTTGTAGATGGTGGAAAGGCTTTGGGGAGTCAGGAGGTGAGTCACTCGCTGCAGAATATCTGACCTGCTCTTGTAGCCACAGTATTTATATGGCTGGTCCAGTTAAGTTTCTGGTCAATGGTGACCCCCAGGATGTTGATGGTGGGGGATTTGGCAATGGTAATATCGTTGAATGTCATGGGGAGGTGGTTAGACTCTTTCTTGTTGGAGGTCATTCCCTGGCACTTGTCTGGCACGAATGTTACTTGCCACTTATGAGCCCAAGCCTGGGTGTTGTCCAGGTCTTGCTGCATGTGGGCATGGACTGCTTCATTATCTGAGGGGTTGCGAATGGAACTGAACACTGTGCAATCATCAGCGAACATCCCCATTTCTGACCTTATGATGGAGGGAAGGTTATTGATGAAGCAGCTGAAGATGGTTGGGCCTAGGTCACTGCCCTGAGGAACTCCTGCAGCAATGTCCTGGGGCTGAGATGATTGGCCTCCAACAACCACTACCATCTTCCTTTGTGCTAGGTATGACTCCAGCCACTGGAGAGTTTTCCCCCTGATTCCCATTGACTTCAATTTTACTAGGGCTCCTTGGTGCCACACTCGGTCAAATGCTGCCTTGATGTCAAGGGCAGTCACTCTCACCTCACCTCTGGAATTCAGCTCTTTTGTCCATGTTTAGACCAAGGCTGTAATGAGGTCTGGAGCAGAGTGGTCCTGGATGAACCCAAACTGAGCATCGGTGAGCAGGTTATTGGTGAGTAAGTGCCACTTGATAGCACTGTCGATGACACCTTCCATCACTTTGCTGATGATCGAGAGTAGACTGATGGGGCGGTAATTGGCCGGATTGGATTTGTCCTGCTTTTTGTGGACTCGACATACCTGGGCAATCATCCACATTATCGGGTAGATGCCAGTGTTGTAGCTGTACTGAAACAGCTTGGCTAGAGGCGCAGCTAGTTCTGGAGCACAAATCTTCAGCACTACAGCCGGGATGTTGTTGGGGCCCATAACCTTTTCTGTATCCAGTGCACTCAGCCGTTTCTTGATATCACATGGAGTGAATTGAATTGGCTGAAGCCTGGCTTCAGTGTACCTGGGTGTTACAGATGACAGTGCCTGGGTATTATTGTGTTACAGGGGGCAATATCTGGATATCCCTGTATTACAACGGACAGTACCTGGGTATCACTGTGTTACAGGGGACAGTACCTGGGTATCACTGTGTTACAGGGGACAGTACCTGGGTATCACTGTGTTACAGGGGACATTACCTGGGTATCACTGTGTTACAGGGGACAGTACCTGGGTATCACTGTGTTACAGGGGACATTACCTGGGTATCACTGTGTTACAGGGGACAGTATCTGGGTGTCACTCTGTTACAGCAAACAGTGTGTCACTGTGTCATAGTGGGGATATCAGGAGGAGGCCGAGATGGATCATCCACTCGGCACTTCTGGCTGAAGATGGTTGCAAATGCTTCAGCCTTGTCTTTTGCACTCACGTGCTGGACTTTGCCAACATTGAGGATGGGGATGTTCACGGAGCCTCCTCCTCCCGTTAGTTGTTTAATTGTCCACCACCATTCACAACTGGATGCGGCAGGACTGCAGAGCTTTGATCTGATCCGTTGGTTGTGGAATCGCTTAGCTCTGTCTGTAGCATGTTGCTTCTGCTGTTTAGCATGCGTGTAGTCCTGAAGTGTAGCTTCACCAGGTTGGCATCTCATTTTTAGGTACGCCTGGTGCTGCTCCTGGCATGCTCTTCTACACTCCTCATTGAACCAGGGTTGATCCCCTGGCTTGTTGGTAATGGTAGAGTGAGGAATATGCCGGGCCATGAGGTTACAGATTGTGCTGGAATACAATTCTGCTGCCGTTGATGGCCCACAGCACCTCATGGATGCCCAGTTTTGAGCTGCTAGATCTGTTCTGAATCTATCCCATTTAGCACGATGGTAGTGCCACACAACACGTTGGATGGTGTCCTCAGTGTGAAGACGGGACTTCGTCTCCACAAGGACTGTGCGGTGGTCACTCCTACCAATACTGTCATGGACAGATGCATCTGCGACAGGTAGGTTGGTGAGGACGAGGTCAAGTAGGTTTTTCCCTCGTATTGGTTCACTCACCACCTGCCATAGGCCCAGTCTGGCAGCTGTGTCCTTGGTAAAGACAGATGCAAAGTACTCATTTAGTACCTCAGCCATGCCCTCTGCCTCCATGAGTAGATCTCCTTTTTGGTCCCTAATCAGCCCCACACCTCCTCTTACTACCCGTTTACTATTTATATGCCTATAGAAGACTTTTGGATTCCCTTTTATGTTAGCCGCCAGTCTATTCTCATACTCTCTCTTTGCCCCTCTTATTTCCTTTTTCACTTCTCCGCTGTACTTTCTATAGTCAGTCTGGTTCTCACTTGTGTTATCAACCTGACATCTGTCATACGCCCCCTTTTTCTGCTTCATCTTACTCTCTATATCTTTTGGCATCCAGGGAGTTCCGGCTTTTGTTGCCCTACCTTTCCCCCTCATGGGAATGTACCTAGACTGTACCCGAACCATCTTCTCTTGAAAGGCTGCCCATTGTTCAACTACAATTTTGCCTGCCAATCTTTGATTCCACCTAATACTGTACTATTTCTTACTCCAGTGCTATCTGTCTCTCCCAATCCTTTGTGCACCTTGTTTCTCCTTTCCAATGCTACATCCTGGTGCCCATCCCACTGCCAAATTAGTTTTTACCCTCCCCTACAGCGCTAGTGAACCTCCCCACGAGACATTGGTCCCAGCTCTGTTGAGGTGCAACCAGTCTGTCTTAATCAGGTCCCTCCTGCCCCAGAACTGGTCCCAATGCCCCAAGAATCTGAAGTCCCTAGCCGTGCATTAACCTGCCTTATCTTCCTATTTCTGTACTCACTAGTGGTGTAGCACTGGGAGTAATCCAGAGATTACTGCCTTTGAGGTCCTGCTTTTCAACTTCCTCCTTAACTCCTGAAACTCTGACCCGAGGAACTCATCCCTTTCCTTTTCTATGTCGTTGATACCCACTGTCAGATCCAGCAGAAAAGTGCATTTTCAGCACTGCTTGTGGGCCAGGTGGAGCAAGAGTGCTTCCCCTGGCCCCTCAAGCACAACTTCTGCCATGATCTCTCCCCCCGTGATCTCTCCCCCCGTGATCTCTCCCCCCGCGATCTCTCTCCCCCCCGCGATCTCTCTCCCCCCCGCGATCTCTCTCCCCCCGTGATCTCTCCCCCCGTGATCTCTCCCCCCGCGATCTCTCCTCCCCGTGACCTCCCCTCCCCGCGATCTCTCCTCCCCGTGACCTCCCCTCCCCGCGATCTCTCCCCCGCGATCTCTCCCCCCCGCGATATCTCTCCCCGCCGCGATCTCTCTCCCCCCCGCGATCTCTCTCCCCCCGCGATATCTCTCCCCCGCGATCTCTCTCCCCCCGTGATCTCTCCCGCCGTGATCTCTCCCCCCGCGATCTCTCCTCCCCGTGACCTCCCCTCCCCGCGATCTCTCCCCCGCGATCTCTCCCCCCGCGATATCTCTCCCCGCGCGATATCTCTCCCCCACGCGATATCTCTCCCCCGCGATCTCTCTCCCCCCGAGATCTCTCTCCCCCCGCAATCTCTCTCCCCCCGCGATATCTCTCCCCCCGCGATCTCTCTCCCCCCGCGATATCTCTCCCCCCGTGATCTCTCCCCCCGCGATCTCTCTCCCCCGCGATCTCTCCCCCGCCGCGATCTCTCTCCCCCGCGATCTCTCCCCCCGCGATCTCCCCCCCGCGATCTCTCTCCCCCGCAATCTCTCCCCCCGCGATCTCTCCCCCGCGATCTCTCCCCCCGCGATCTCTCCCCCCGCGATCTCTCTCCCCCCACGATCTCTCCCCCCCCGCGATCTCTCTCCCTCCGCGATCTCTCTCCCCCGCGATATCTCTCCCCCCGCGATCTCTCTCCCCCCGCGATCTCTCTCCCCCCGCGATATCTCTCCCCCCTGATCTCTCCCCCCGCGATCTCTCCCCCCGCGATCTCCCCCCCGCGATCTCTCTCCCCCGCGATCTCTCCCCCCGCGATCTCTCCCCCCGCGATCTCTCCCCCCGTGATCTCTCCCCCCGCGATATCTCTCCCCCCGTGATCTCTCCTCCCCGTGATCTCTCCTCCCCGTGATCTCTCCCCTCCGCGATCTCTCCTCCCCCGCGATCTCTCCCCTCCGCGATCTCTCCCCTCCGCGATCTCTCCCCTCCGCGATCTCTCCTCCCCCGCGATCTCTCCCCCTGCGATCTCTCCCCCCCCTGCGATCTCTCCCCCCCCGCGATCTCTCCTCCCCACGATATCTCTCTGCCCGTGATCTCCCCTCCGTGATCTCCCCTCCCCGCGATATCTCTCCGCCCGTGATCTCCTCCCCCCGCGATCTCTCCCCCCGCGATATCTCTCCGCCCGTGATCTCTCCCCTCCGCGATCTCTCCTCCCCCGCGATCTCTTCCCCCCCGCGATCTCTCCCCCCCCCGCGATCTCTCCCCTCCGTGATCTCCCCTCCCGCGATCTCTCCCCCTGCGATCTCTCCCCCTGCGATCTCTCCCCCTGCGATCTCTCCGCCCCCGCGATCTCTCCCCCCCCGCGATCTCTCCTCCCCGCGATCTCTCCTCCCCGCGATATCTCTCCGCCCGTGATCTCCCCTCCGTGATCTCCCCTCCCCATGATCTCCCCTCCGTGATCTCCCCTCCCCGCGATCTCTTCCCCCCGTGATCTCCCCTCCCCGCGATATCTCTCCGCCCGTGATCTCCTCCCCCCGCGATCTCTCCCCCCGCGATATCTCTCCGCCCGTGATCTCCCCTCCGTGATCTCCACTCCCCGCGATCTCTTCCCCCCGATCTCTCCCCCGCGATCTCTTCCCCCCGCGATCTCTCTCCCCCGCGATCTCTTCCCCCCCGATATCTCTCCTCCCCGTGACCTCTCCTCCCCGTGATCTCTCCCCCTGCGATATCTCTCCCCCCGCGATATCTCTCCCCCCGCAATATCTTTCCCCCGCGATATCTCTCCCCCGCGATATCTCTCCCCCGCGATATCTCTTCCCCCGCGATATCTCTCCCCCGCGATATCTCTTCCCCCGCGATATCTCTCCCCCGCGATATCTCTCCCCCGCGATATCTCTCCCCCGCGATATCTCTCCCCCGCGATATCTCTCCCCCGCGATATCTCTTCCCCCGCGATATCTCTCCCCCGCGATATCTCTCCCCCTCCGTGATCTCTCCTCCTGCGATCTCTCCCCCCCCCCCCCCCCCGCCGCAAACTCTCCCCCTGCGAACTCTCCCCCCGCGATTTCTGTCCATCCTCCCCCATGAGCACTCCCTCCCTCCGCTCTGAGCAACCCCGCCTCCCCCCCCCCCCCCCATCAACCTCTGATCACTTTGATTGCCGGGGACTATCCCCGGCTGCTGCCTTCTACAGCAGGCTTTCTCACCCGGCTGCCATCCAGCCTTCGATCTGTCCGGCTGCTGGGCGGGAAACAAATTCTATTGAGGTCCTGCCATTAAATTTGGCTGGATCTCCGCCTTCCCGGTAGTTCCTGGTCACCCAGCCTCTGACACCACCTTCGCTCCCTCCCCGCCTCCCCGTAAACATCGGGACCACGTTCTCTGGATTATTTGTCCAGGCCTCTAGATTACTAGTCCAGTAATATAACCATTATACTGCTACATAATATGGCATGTGTAAAAACTAATACACACACCCTAAATGGTCAACATCTCCAATATACCCACCCTTACATTGTCAATACCTCAAATATACCCAGCCTTACATTGTCAACACCTCAAATATACCCATCCTTACATTGTCAACACCTCAAATATACCCATCCTTACATTGTCAACACCTCAAATATACCCATCCTTACATTGTCAACACCTCAAATATACCCATCCTTACATTGTCAACACCTCAAATATACCCATCCTTACATTGTCAACACCTCAAATATACCCATCCTTACATTGTCAACACCTCAAATATACCCATCCTTACATTGTCAACACCTCAAATATACCCATCCTTACATTGTCAACACCTCAAATATACCCATCCTTACATTGTCAACACCTCAAATATACCCATCCTTACATTGTCAACACCTCAAATATACCCATCCTTACATTGTCAACACCTCAAATATACCCATCCTAACATTGTCAATACCTCGAATATACACACCTTTACATTGTCAATACCTCAAATATACACATCCTTACATTGTCAACACCTCAAATATACCCATCCTAACATTGTCAATACCTCGAATATACACATCTTTACATTGTCAATACCTCGAATATACACATCTTTACATTGTCAATACCTCAAATATACACATCCTTTCATTGTCAATACCTCAAATATACACGTCCTTTCATTGTCAACACCTCAAATATACCCATCCTTTCATTGTCAATACCTCAAATATACCCATCCTTACATTGTCAACACCTCAAATATACACATCCTTACATTGTCAATACCTCAAATATACACATCCTTACATTGTCAATACCTCAAATATACCCATCCTTACATTGTCAATACCTCAAATATACACATCCTTACATTGTCAACACCTCAAATATACACATCCTTACATTGTCAATACCTCAAATATACCCATCCTTACATTGTCAATACCTCAAATATACCCATCCTTACATTGTCAACACCTCAAATATACACATCCTTACATTGTCAACACCTCAAATATACCCATCCTTACATTGTCAACACCTCAAATATACACATCCTTTCATTGTCAATACCTCAAATATACCCATCCTTACATTGTCAATACCTCAAATATACCCATCCTTACATTGTCAACACCTCAAATATACCCATCCTTTCATTGTCAATACCTCAAATATACCCATCCTTACATTGTCAACACCTCAAATATACCCATCCTTTCATTGTCAATACCTCAAATATACACATCTTTACATTGTAAACACCTCGAATATACACATCCTTACATTGTCAACACCTCAAATATACCCATCCTTTCATTGTCAATACCTCAAATATACACATCTTTACATTGTAAACACCTCGAATATACACATCCTTACATTGTCAACACCTCAAATATACCCATCCTTTCATTGTCAATACCTCAAATATACCCATCCTTACATTGTCAACACCTCAAATATACACATCCTTTCATTGTCAATACCTCAAATATACACATCTTTACATTGTCAACACCTCGAATATACACATCCTTACATTGTCAACATCTCAAATATACAACAATGCTTTGCATTTATATAGCGACTTTATCATAGAAAGATGTCTTTTATGCCATTTCCACTGTGTTTCTGCAGATCTTCCACCAAAGCAGACGATCGGGTGCACCACTGCGGAGTTAATGGTGTATGTCTCCATGTAGCTGTGTGTGTACATGTCCATCTCATCTAGGCGTCTTTGGGGACGGGAAGGGGAGTGTGTCCTAACCTTCGTATCCATTACTGTTCTACTTTCTCCCTTTTTCTCAGATGGATTTCGTTCCCAAAATCCTTAGCCTGGCCGCAACAATTTACTCTCACTTTGGAACGGTGAAGATGAACAAGAGGCAGTGTCAGCGCCTGCGCTCTCGGATTGAGATGCTGATGACATCGGTGCAAATGATGCAGTACATGAAGATCCCAGAGAAGCAAAACTTCATCAGCAAGGTCCTGAAAGAGCTGGAAGTGACGTTAGAAAACGCGGAGAGCCTGGTGGGGAGCTTCACCAGATTGGGGACCATCAAGAAGATCGTGAAGGCTTCGGGCATCCATGACAAATTCGAACACATCAACGACCGTCTGAATGACGCGGCACAGCACCTGATGATGATCCTACAGATCAGCATCTCCCAAACACAGAGTGCTTTTAAAGAGGAGACCCGGAAAGAGGAGGACTTGGGGGATCGAGAGCAGGATGAAAAGTCTCTGAAGGAATTCTTCGAAGTGGTGAAGGAAGGTAATGGCTAGCGTGAGGGCCAGTAATGAGACCAGGTCGCAGTCCTCAAATTATAGCCCCTACAGACTAGATTTATCCCCAAGTAATAGTCCCACAGATTAAGTCCCACCTGAGGTTATGCTCCCCCTTGGGCTATTGCCCCGCAAATTGGACTCCCTCCTAAGTTCTACCCCCCCCCCCCTTCCATGTTTTTCTTCATTCCTCTCTCTGGTTAAACTTCCCTCACTGGCTGTAGTTCACTTTCCCCGGATTATTCCCAGCTGCTTGATGAGGACAGGGAGGCAGAAAGTGTATACGAATAAATCCAATGTAATTCCATTGGCTTCAACGGAGAGTAAAACTCGGTGTGGGGGGGGGTGAAACGGGAGGCCAGTCCGATTCCGTCAGCTTCCCGCCGGGCGTGGTTAGGTTAAAATCACCCCCAGAGTTAGCAACATCCTTCTTCCAGATCATTTATAGAACTGTTTCAGCACTGAGCTCTACAGGACCCCACACATTCCTCCCTCCACCCCACCATTTACTCAGCCCCTCTGTTTCCTGTCTGTTACTCTGGGGATTGATGATGTTACCCTGAGATATTACAACTGTTACTCTGGGGATTGATGATGTTACCCTGAGATATTACAACTGTTACTCTGGGGATTGATGATGTTACCCTGAGATATTACAACTGTTACTCTGGGGATTGATGATGTTACCCTGAGATATTACAACTGTTACTCTGGGGATTGATGATGTTACCCTGAGATATTACAACTGTCACTCTGGGAGAAATTCTAACTTTTCTGTAAACCGGATCCCCGCAGATCTGCCTGACGACTGTGATGGCTCAGCAATCCTGGAGGAGATGAAAGCCGACATTAAAGAGATCAAGACCATGATGATATCCAGTGAGTAACATCAAGCCTGTGTGCACAGGCGGTGGATCCCGTTTGTAACAGCCGGGGGGGGGGGGGCGGTGATTACACCATGACAGTATACAAGACAGACTCAATGGACCGGCTAGCCTTTTCTCGGTCTTCGATTCCATATGTTCTGAAACTGACAGTGTCTCTTCTCCTGCCCGATTGCATCAGGCAGCCACATTTTTGTTTGATAACGTTCCTGTGAAGTGCCTTGGGATGTTTTACTACATTAAAGGCGCTATATAAATGCAGGTTGTTGTTGTTGTTGTTGTTGTGTGGCAGCACTCATTGCTGTTCTACAGCTTGCTCCTGTTTTGGTTGCAAAAGAGGTTAAAGACTAAATTCAGTGATGCCGTGTTTCCCGGTGCCCCTTAACACTATAGAGTCCGTTCTGTGACCCACGATCCCGTCGAGTGAGATTCTGCACCATGGATGCAGCTTTGCTTAATGTAATTCATTGAATTGAGTTCTGTATGCAGTTATGTTGCACACGTGCACACTAGTTTAGAGTACTGCAGATATCCACGCGTGCACACACACACACAGGAACACGCCAACACCTACCCCGACACACACACATACATAGAAAGCTACCCCAACTTCCGTTAAACACACCTACCTGTGCAGCACATACCCATACCTCCCCATACACATACTCTCACACAGATACACCCACACCTACCCACACACACACTCCCCCCATACACCCATGTACCTATCTGCACACACCTACTCACAGATGCACATATACACACCTACCCGCAGATCCACGTACACTCACCTATGCACATGCGCGGACACACATACACCTACCCACAAATACACATACACACACCTACCCACACACACAGACACACACATACACCTACCCACAAATACACATACACACCCCTACCCACACACAGATACACTTAAACACACCTACCCACACTCACAGATAGATACACACACACACACACACACACTGTCACACATACCTATCCACAGATACACATACAATCATTTGCTTCCTCTGTACTTTTCCACTCCTCACTCAGCTCCAGGCAACCACTACAAATATTAAACAAAATTAATCTTTGGCATTGATGGTTTGCAAACTACTGTTCAGACGGACTTTAAGTGCAATTATTATCATGTCTCATTATTTAAACCCATTTAATGTGAAAGCAGATGGTCCACAGCTCCCCACTGACTTGGTCTGTAGATGTACTGACCGGCATGGAACTGAGCCATACAGACCAGGAAGGTCCCAGGTTCAATTCCTAGTCTGTGCTGAGTTAGTTGATCTCAGTGGGATGGACAGTAAAGGTGTTACAATAGGCAGTAATGGGAGGGGAGCACTCGGCCAGACATAATTGTCCCAATGAGATCAGTGAAGGTTATCGCACTTACGGAGAGGAGTGGAGAGACATGGGAGAAAATATATATTTTTTAAAGATTTAGATATACTCTGTGCGAGCTGCCCTGTATCTTTGGTGACAAGCTGTCAGCTGGAGGGAACTTCGCCTTAAGGAAACTTCTCAATGCACCCTATTTTAAACATGGTAGACTGCTTTACATCAGAGCTCTCCTCACAATCTCCCTCCCTCAGATAGATCGTTCCAGATTGTGATTCTATTAGGATTACTGATCCAAACTTTACATTCTTACTTAGCTGCCTACCTTGGTGTAGTGCTATCTCTTGATTATAAGAACATAAGAACACATAAGAAATAGGAGAACACATAAGAAATAGGAGCAGGAGTAGGCCGTCCGGCGCCTCGAGCCTGCTCCGCCATTCAACAAGATCATGGCTGATCTTCTACCTCAACGCCATTTTCTTGCGCTATCCCCATATCCCTTGATGCCTTTAATATCTAGGAATCTATCGATCTCTGTTTTGAATGTACTCAATGACTGAGCCTCCACAGCCCTCTGGGGTAGAGAATTCCAAAGATTCACCACCCTCTGAGTGAAGAAATGTCTCCTCATCTCAGTCCTAAATGACCTACCCTTTATTCTGAGACTGTGACCCCTGGTTATAGACTGCCAGCCAAGGGAAACATCCTCCTTGCATCTACCCTGTCGAGCCCTGTAAGAATTTTGTATGTTTCAATGAGATCACCTCTCATTGTTCTAAACTCTAGAGAATACAGGCCTAGTCTACTCAATCTTCCTTATACAACAATCCCGCCATCCCAAGAATCAGTCTGGTGCACCTTCGTTGCACTCCCTCTACGGCAAGTATATCCTTTCTTAGGTAAAGAGACCAAAATTGTACCCAATACTCCAGGTGCAGTCTCACCAAGGCCCTATATAATTTATATACAATATATACAATTTGCTTACATTTCCATCAGTGCAAGAGAGAGTGAGAATTCACTGTCTACATAGGTAATTGCAGTTTAGGACTTACGATGTATATGTGGCTCTGACCCCCTCATCCTCCTCCCCACACACCTGACTCCCTATGGATGCTTACTTCCAATTCACCATCTCTGCTCATTTGATACTGACCCTCTCCTTGCTATCTCAGGGCACAGCCCTAGTTACCATATAATCCTTGACAGACTTTATCACTACAAAGCCTACAGGTGCAGTCATATATTCATCTGTTATACATTGTGAAAGCTAGAATCTTGTAGAGAGGTTTAAGATGTGCGGAGGGGTGAGTAAACAACCATTGGGCCACCAGGACAGTGACTTAGTTCTGTAGTAATCGTCTCGTTCTTTCTGTTCTCTCTCCGTTTTCTTTCTAGATGCAGATAAGAAGGCAGCCTCCCGTCCGCCAGTGCTTGAGATCCGGGAGATCAACATGAACGAGTTGCAGAAGGACAGCAGACCCTTCTTGAAAACTGACAACTGCACATATTATAAGGGAATGTTCCTGAAACACACCGTTGCCATTAAACGCTTCATTAGTGAGTCCGTCAATGTAAAGTGAGTATGGATTGTAATGAGCATAGGTCGTACCATTTGCTAGTGTGTCATGCATAATTATGAAAGTCAGCCAATGGGCATTGAGTGCTGGTAGTACAGTCAGCCAATCAGCATTCAGTATGGGTGGTACAGTCCGCCAATCAGCATTGAGTGTGGGTGGTACAGTCAGCCAATCAACATTGAGTGTGGGTGGTACAGTTAGCCAATCGGCATTGAGTGTGGGTGGTACAGTCAGCCAATCAGCATTCAGTATGGGTGGTGCAGTCAGCCAATCAGCATTGAGTGTGGGTGGTACAGTTAGCCAATCGGCATTGAGTGTGGGTGGTACAGTCAGCCAATCGGCATTGAGTGTGGGTGGTGCAGTTAGCCAATCAGCATTGAGTGTGGGTGATACAGTTAGCCAATCAGCATTGAGTGTGGGTGATACAGTCAGCCAATCAGCATTGAGTGTGGGTAGTAAAATCCACCAGTCAGCATTGAGTGTAGGTGCTCTAGTCAGCCAATGGACAGTGGCTATTGATTCCCTATCTATCACTGGATTACTTGCATAACCGCTGAATATTTAATCTGAGGAAATGTTACGAGAGTGAAGATTCAGCCAAGTGCTGAAGGCGTGAGGTAGTGGCTGGCCATTCAGGCCCCTGGAAGTGTGAGCTGTCAGAAACCCCTCACTTCTTCTGTTTGATACAAAATGTAGCATTAACTAAGCAATCAAATACACAGGTTTGGGTAACAGGATAGAGCATTCTTGGGCCTACAGCTTTCTGAATGGGGTGCCATTAGACACTACATTTTAATTTTAGGAATATTGTACATACACGGATATAAGGTGTTGCCGCCAAGGTAGGAGAGGAATGAAAATGCTTTAAGCTGAACCTAAACCTGAGGAGTGAGCTAGATCTTCCTCATGCCATTTTTAAAAAAACTTCTCTCTCTCTGTCCCCTCTGAGAGCCATGATGTGGAGATGCCGGTGATAGACTGGGGTTGACAATTGTAAACAATTTTACAACACCAAGTTATAGTCCAACAATTTTATTTTTAATTCCACAAGCTTTCGGAGGCTTCCTCCTTCCTCAGGTGGTGTGGAAATGATATTTTCGAATCCTTCGGAGGTTCCAGTGCCCTCTGAGAGGACACTGGAACCTCCCAGTCAGCATCTCCAGTGGATAGGACAGTTGGGATTAGTAAGTTACTGTGCAGGGGACCTCCGATGCCCTGCTGTGACCGACCACCTCATGCTCCAAACCTTCTCACTATCTTCCCTTCACTATCGAGTAACTGGGCTTGTTTTTCCATCGCAGCAAAGTTCAGAAGATTTTCCTGAGAGAAGCTGAAACTATGAATCAGTTCAGGTCGAACAACATTGTGCATATTTATGGAATCTGTATGAGTGGAGAAGGTGAGTAAACCCAGGTACAGGCGCAAGTGTGTGAATTTACACCGTGACTGGAGAGTGCTTGTGTGTTTATAGTTATAGGGTACTATTCCATTTTCAGTTCCCTGGGCTTAGGATTCATACTGTAACGTTGCTGATCGGGCTCCATTTACGACTGATCCTAGGGCTGTGGTGATGCTGTTGCATAACTTTTGAATGATACTGGGAATAATGAGGACAGGTTGCATAGACTAGATTTGAATTCCCTCGAGTATAGAAGATTAAGGGTGATCTAATTGAGCTGTTCTAAAATGATTAAAGGATTTGATAGGGTAGATAGAGGGAAACTATTTGCTCTGGTGGGGGAGTCCAGAACAAGGGGGCATTACCTTAAAATTAGAGCTAGGCCTTTCAGGGGTGATGTCAGGAAACACTTCTTCACACAAAGGGTAGTGGAAATCTGGAACTCTCCCCCAAAAAGCTGTTGAGGCTGGGGGTCAATTGAAAATGTCAAAACTGAGATTGATAGATTTTTGTTAGGTAAGGATATTGAGGGGTACGGAACCAAGACGGGTAAATGGAGTTAAGATACAGATCAGCCATGATCTAATTGAATGACAGAACAGACTTGAGGGGCTGAACTTTAAAATTCTCATCCTTGTTCTCAAATCCCTCCATGGCCCTCGCCCCTCCCTATATCTGTAACCTCCTCCAGCCCTACAATCCTCCGAGATCCCTGCGCTCCTCCAATTCTGGCCTCTTGCGCGTCCCCGATTTTATGTCACAAAGTAACAGTCTGTCAGATACGTATCTGTGTCCCAATCCAAATAGGATAACTTACATAAGAAGGATAAGATTAGTGCAGGGGAAAGCCAGTGTGATGGAGTCACCCTGCCTACTCTCAAACACTTCCTAATCTAGGAACAGGAGTAAGCCAAACAACAACAACAACAACATCTTGCAATAATATAGCACTTTTAATGTAGTAAAACGTCCCAAGGAGCTTCACAGCAGCGATTATCAAACAAAATTTGACACTGAGCCACAGAAGGAGACATTAGGATAGATGACCAAAAGCTTGGTCAAAGAGATAGATTTTAAGGAGTGTCTTAAAGGAGGAGAGAGACATGGAGAGGCAGAGAGGTTTAAGGAGGGAATTCCAGAGCTTAGGGCCCAAACTGCTGAAGGCACGGCCACCAAAGATGGAGCGATGAATGTTTTCACATTTGAAAAGCAGGCAGAGGCCTCTCGCGCAGTAAGTTAACAACTGACCCTCTGCATCTGTGCCTTTAGCTCACAAGGCTGAGTTCTTGATCGTGATGGAGTACTGCGAGCACGGGACCCTGAGGAAAGTACTGGGCAGCAAGCAGCCGCTCCCTTGGTCAACGCGGGTTCGCATGTCTCTGGACACTGCCAGAGGCGTTTACTGGTAAGCGAAGGGTTAAAAGTACGGGGCTATTTTGGAAAACCGACTGCATCTTCTGAAATCCCACATGGTATAATTTTCAACTCAGTGTCACAATGGCCCTTGGTGAACGTGGCAGCTCTGATGACAATTCAAACCCCTACAGCCGACGGCCCTCCAATATAAATTGTGGGAACTTTAGAATTACATAGAATTTACAGCACATAAACAGGCCATTCGGCCCAACTGGATTGTTCTGGTGTTTATGCTGCACATGAGCCTCCTCCCACCCTACTTCATCTCACCCTACCAACATACCCTTCTATTCTTTTCTCCCTCATGTACTTATTAAGTTTCCCCTTAAAGGCATCTATGCTATTCGCCTCAACTACTCCATGTGGGAGAAAGTTCCACATTCTAACTACTCTTTAGGTAAAGAAATTTCTCCTGAATTCTTTATTGGATTTATTAGTGAGTATCTTATATTTATGAGCTCTAGTTTTGATCACCCCCACATCTCGTGAGCTGCCACTGGATCTCCGCACAAATGCAAAACTGCAGAGAAACATTCCCCTCTCCTTTAACAGTGGGAATTGTGTGTCTCTGGCTACCAGAACAGTTTGACTGAAGGGTCGGCACCAGCTAAAGCAACAAGGTAGAGGTTTGGGCATCACTTTCACGAGACCCATCCCTCCCTACATTGCACTGGGTATTTCCTCAACCTAAATAGATTTTAGAATCATAGAATGATGCAGCACAGAAGGGGGCCATTCAGCCCATCGTGCCTGTGCCAGCTCTTTGAAAGACCTATCCAGAAAGAGCTTTTTCCCAAAGCCCTGCAAATTTTTCCACTTCAAGTATTTATCCAACTGTTGTAAACTGGATAGCCCGGTGGTGAAGGATGGAATACCAGAGCATGGTCTTCAATTGCTTCCAAGCCTTTATTCATAGAGTTCCACACAACAACACACACCACACCCCAGATCAGTTCTCTTATAAATGGATACATGAGAATTCCCAATTTTTTTTTTTTTTTATTCGTTCACGGGATGTGGGCGTCGCTGGCAAGGCCGGCATTTATTGCCCATCCCTAATTGCCCTTGAGAAGGTGGTGGTGAGCCGCCTTCTTGAACCGCTGCAGTCCGTGTGGTGAAGGTTCTCCCACAGTGCTGTTAGGAAGGGAGTTCCAGGATTTTGACCCAGCGACAATGAAGGAACGGCGATATATTTCCAAGTCGGGATGGTGTGTGACTTGGAGGGGAACGTGCAGGTGGTGTTGTTCCCATGTGCCTGCTGCTCTTGTCCTTCTAGGTGGTAGAGGTCGCAGGTTTGGGAGGTGCTGTCGAAGAAGCCTTGGCGAGTTGCTGCAGTGCATCCTGTGGATGGTGCACACTGCAGCCACAGTGCGCCGGTGGTGAAGGGAGTGAATGTTTAGGGTGGTGGATGGGGTGCCAATCAAGCGGGCTGCTTTATCTTGGATGGTGTTGAGCTTCTTGAGTGTTGTTGGAGCTGCACTCATCCAGGCAAGTGGAGAGTATTCCATCACACTCCTGACTTGTGCCTTGTAGATGGTGGAAAGGCTTTGGGGAGTCAGGAGGTGAGTCACTCGCCGCAGAATACCCAGCCTCTGACCTGCTCTCGTAGCCACAGTATTTATATGGCTGGTCCAGTTAAGTTTCTGGTCAATGGTGACGCCCAGGATGTTGATGGTGGGGGATTCGGCGATGGTAATGCCGTTGAATGTCAAGGGGAGGTGGTTAGACTCTCTCTTGTTGGAGATGGTCATTGCCTGGCACTTGCAACTTATGAGCCCAAGCCTGGATGTTGTCCAGGTCTTGCTGCATGCGGGCTTGGACTGCTTCATTATCTGAGGGGTTGCGAATGGAACTGAACACTGTGCAGTCATCAGCGAACATCCCCATTTCTGACCTTATGATGGAGGGAAGGTCATTGATGAAGCAGCTGAAGATGGTTGGGCCAGGACACTGCCCTGAGGAACTCCTGCAGCAATGCCCTGGGGCTGAGATGCTTGGCCTCCAACAACCACTACCATCTTCCTTTGTGCTAGGTATGACTCCAGCCACTGGAGAGTTTTCCCCCTGATTCCCATTGACTTCAATTTTACTAGGGCTCCTTGGTGCCACACTCAGTCAAATGCTGCCTTGATGTCAAGGGCAGTCACACTCACCTCACCTCTGGAATTCAGCTCTTTTGTCCATGTTTGGACCAAGGCTGTAATGAGGTCTGGAGCCGAGTGGTCCTGGCGGAACCCAAACTGAGCATCGGTGAGCAGGTTATTGGTGAGTAAGTGCCGCTTGATAGCACTGTCGACGACACCTTCCATCACTTTGCTGATGATTGAGAGTAGACTGATGGGGCGGTAATTGGCCGGATTGGATTTGTCCTGCTTTTTGTGGACAGGACATACCTGGGCAATTTTCCACATTGTCGGATGGATGCCAGTGTTGTAGCTGTGCTGGAACAGCTTGGCTAGAGGCGCAGCTAGTTCTGGAGCACAAGTCTTCAGCACTACAGTCGGGATGTTGTCAGGGCCCATAGCCTTTTCTGTATCCAGTGCACTCAGCCGTTTCTTGATATCACGTGGAGGGAATCGAATTGGCCGAAGACTGGCTTCCGTGATGGTGGGGATATCGGGAGGAGGCTGAGATGGATTATCCACTCGGCACTTCTGGCTGAAGATGGTTGCAAACGCTTCAGCCTTGTCTTTTGCACTCACGTGCTGGACTCCGCCATCATTGAGAATGGGGATGTTTGCAGAGCCTCCTCCTCCCGTTAGTTGTTTAATTGTCCACCACCATTCACGACTGGATGTGGCAGGACTGCAGAGCTTTGATCTGATCCGTTGGTTGTGGAATCGCTTAGCTCTGTCTATAGCATGTTGCTTCCGCTGTTTAGCATGCATGTAGTCCTGAGTTGTAGCTTCACCAGGTTGGCACCTCATTTTTCGGTACGCCTGGTGCTGCTCCTGGCATGCTCTTCTACACTCCCAATTGATACGCACCACCTGAATACAATTAACACTAATTGATCATATGGATACAGTTAACATGATTCCTTTTTGAAAGTTATTCATAGAATCATAGGATATTTACAGCACAGGAGGAGGCCATTCGGCCCATTGTGTCTGCGCCGGCTGAGAAACGAGCCACCCAACCTAATCCCACTTTCCTGCATTTGGTCCGTAGCCCTGCAGGTCACGGCTCTTCAGGTGCACATCCAGGTATTTTTTTAATGAGTTGAGGGTTTCTGCCTCTACCACCCTCTCAGGCAGTGAGTTCCAGACCCCACCACCCTCTGGATGAAAAAAAATGTCCTCATTTCCACTCTAATCCTTCTACCAATCACTTTAAATCTATGCCCCCCGGTTATTGACCCCTCCGCTAAGAGAAATAGGTCCTTCCTATCCACTGTATCTCGGCCCCTCATAATTTTGTACACCTCAATTAAATCACCCCTCAGCATCCTCTGTTCCAAGGAAAACAACCCCAGCCTATCCAATCTGTCATCATAGCTAAAATTCTCCAGTCCTGGCAACATCCTTGTAAATCTCCTCTGCACCCTCTCTAGTGCAATTACATCCTTCCTGTAATGTGACCAGAACTGTGTGCAGTACTCAAGCTGTGGCCTAACTAGTGTTTTATACAGTTCCAGCATAACATCCCTGCTTTTATATTCTATGCCTCGGCTAATAAAGAAAAGCATTCCATATGCCTTATTAACCACCTTGTCTACATGTCCTGCTACCTTCAGGGATCTGTGGATATGCACTCCAAGGTCCCTCACTTCCTCCACATTTTTCAGTATCCTCCCATTTATTGTGTATTCCCTTGCCTTGTTTCCTCTCCCCAAATGCATTACCTCACATTTCTCCGGATTGAACTCCATTTGCCACTTTTCTGCCCATCTGACCAGTCCACTGATATCTTTCTGCAGTCTACAGCTTTCCTCCTCACTATCAACCACACGGCCTATCTTTGTGTCATCCGCAAATTTCTTAATCATGCCCCCTAGGTTTATGTCCAAATTGTTAATGTACACCACAAAAAGCAAAGGACCTAGTACCAAGCCCTGTGGCACCCCACTGGAAACAGCCTTCCAGTCACAAAAACACGTGTCGACCATTACCCTTTGCTTCCTGCCGCTGAGCCAATTTGGAATCCAATTTGCCACATTCCCTTGGATCCCATGGGCCTTTGCTTTTTTGACTAATTTGCCATGTGGGACCTTGTCAAAAGCCTTGCTAAAATCCATGTAGACTACATCAATTGCGCTATCCTCATCGATTCTCCTTGTCACCTCCTTGAAAAATTCAATCAAGTTAGTCAGACACAACCTCCCCTTAACAAATGCGTGCTGACTATCCTTGATTAGTCCGTGACTTTCTAAGTGACAGTTTATACTGCCCCTCAGAATTGATTCCAATAATTTGCCCACCACCGAGGTTAGGTGGGCAGATTATTATTTAACCTGCTTCCACCACCTTTTCAGGCAGTGCATTCCAGATCTTAACAACTCGCTCGGTAAAAAATGTTTTCCCCATGTCACCTTTGGTTCTTTTGCCAATTACCTTAAATTTGTGTCCTCTGGTTACTGACCCTTCTGCCAATGGGAACAGTTTCTCCTCATTTACTCTGTCAAAACCCTTCATGATTTTGAACACCTCTATCAAATTTTCCCTTAACCTTCTCTGTTCTAAGGTGAACAACCCCAGTTTCTTCAGTCTCTCCACATAACTGAAGTCTTTCATCCCTGGTACCAGTCTACTAAATCTCCTCTGCACCCTCTCTAAGGCCTTGACATCCTTCCTAAAGTGTGGTGCCCAGAATTAAACACAATACTCCAGCTGGGGCCTAACCAGTGTTTTATAAAGGTTCAGCATAACTGCCTTGCTTTTGTACTCTATGCCTCTATTTGGAAAGGTAAGGATCCCCTAAGTTTTTTTAGCAGCCTTCTCAACTTGTCGTGCCACCTTCAAGACTTGTGCACATACAGCACCGTCTCTCTGTTCCTGCACCCCCTTTAAAATTGTACCATTTAGTTTATATTGCCTCTCCTCATTCTTCTTACCAAAATGTATCACTTCACACTTCGCTGCATTAAATTTCATCTGCCATGTGTCTGCCCATTTCACCATTCCGTCTATGTCCTCCTGTAGTCTGTTACCATCCTCCTCACTGTTTACTACATTTCCGAGTTTCATGTCATCTGCAAACTTTGAAATTGTGCCCTGTACACCCAAGACCAGGTCATTAATATATATCAAAAAGAGCATTGGTCCCAACACTGACCCCTGGGGGACACCACTGTAAACTTCCCTCCAGCCTGAAAAACAACCGTTCATCACGACTCTCTGCTTTCTGTCCCCTAGCCATATTTGTATCCATGCAGCCAATGCCCCTTTAATCCCATGGACTTCAATTTTGCTAACAAGTCTATTATGGACTCCAGCAACAACAGCCAGTATCATTACACCAACCTGTTAGGTGTCTCAGCAAACTGGCTGATTCAGTTCCTCCAATTCTGGCCTCTTGAGCATTACCGATTTCTTTCGCTCAACCATGGCCGTGCTTTCTGCTGCCTAGGCCCTAAGCTCTGGAATTCCCTCTCTCAACCTCTCCACCTCTCTATCTCGCTCTCCTCTTTTCAGATGCTCCTTAAAACCTACCTCTTTGACCAAGTTTTTGAACATAAGAACATAAGAAATAGGCAGCATTGGACTCAGTGTGGCACCAAGGAGCCCTAGTAAGATTGAAATCAATGGGAATCAGGGGGAAAACTCTCCAGTGGCTGGAGTCATACCTAGCACAAAGGAAGATGGTAGTGGTTGTTGGAGGCCAAGCATCTCAGCCCCAGGACTTTGCTGCAGGAGTTCCTCAGGGCAGTGTCTCAGGCCCAACCATCTTCAGCTGCTTCACCAATGACCTTCCCTCCATCATAAGGTCAGAAATGGGGATGTTCGCTGATGATTGCACAGTGTTCAGTTCCATTCGCAACCCTTCAGATAATGAAGCAGTCCATGCCCACATGCAGCAAGACCTGGACATCATCGAGGCTTGGGCTGATAAGCGGCAAGTAACATTTGCACCAGACAAGTGGCAGGCAATGACTATCTCCAACAAGAGAGAGTCTAACCACCTCCCCTTGACTTCAACGACATTACCATTGCCGAATCCCCTACCATCAACGTCCTGGGGGTCACCATTGACCAGAAACTTAACTGGACCAGCCACATAAATACTGTGGCTACAAGAGCAGGTCAGAGGCTGGGTATTCTGCAGCGAGTGACTCACCTCCTGATTCCCCAAAGCCTTTCCACCATCTACAAGGCACAGAGAGTAGGGATAATGAGTAGGTACTCACATTGGCAGGATGTGACTAGTGGAGTCCCGCAGGGATCTGTCTCGGGGCCTCAATTATTCACAATATTTATTAACGACTTAGGTGAAGGCATAGAAAGTCTCATATCTAAGTTTGCCAATGACACAAAGATTGGTGGCACTGTAAGCAGTGTAGATGAAAACATAAAATTACAAAGCGATATTGATAGATTAGGTGAATGGGCAAAATTGTGGCAAATGGAATTCAATGTAGACAAATGTTAGGTCATCCACTTTGGATCAAAAAAGGATAGAACAGGGTACTTTCTAAATGGTAAAAAGTTAAAAACAGTGCAAAGGGACTTAGGGGTACATGTACATAGATCATTGAAGTGTCATGAACAGGTGCAGAAAATAATCAATGAGGCTAATGGAATGCTGGCCTTTTTTTCGAGAGGACGAGAGTACAAGGGGGCAGAAGTTATGCTGCAGCAATACAAAACCCTGCTCAGACCGCACATGGAGTACTGTGAGCAGTTCTGGGCACCGCACCTTCGGAAGGACATATTGGCCTTGGAGGGAGTGCATAGTAGGTTTACTAGAATGATACCCGGACTTCAAGGGTTAAGTTACGAGGAGAGATTACACAAATTGGGGTTGTATTCTCTAGAGTTTAGAAGGTTAAGGTATGATCTGATCGAAGTTTATAAGATATTAAGGGGAACAGATAGGGTGGATAGAGAGAAACTATTTCCGCTGGTTGGGGATTCTAGGAGTAGGGGGCACAGTCTAAAAATTAGAGCCAGACCTTTCAGGAGTGAGATTAGAAAACATTTCTACACACAAAGGGTTGTAGAAGTTTTGAACTCTCTTCCGCAAACGCTCAATTGCTAAATTTAAATGTGAGATAGATAGCTTTTTGGCAACCAAAGGTATTAAGGGATATGAGCCAAAGGCAGGTATATGGAGTTAGATCACAGATCAGCCATGATCTTATCAAATGGCGGAGCAGGCACGAGGGGCTGAATGGCCTACTCCTGTTCCTATGTTCCTACGTTCCTATTAAGTCAGGAGTGTGATGGAATACTCTCCACTTGCCTGGATGAGTGCAGCTCCAACAACACTCAATAAGCTCGACACCATCCAGGACAAAGCAGCCCGCTTGATTGGCACCCCATCCACCACCCTAAACATTCACTCCCTTCACCGCTGATGCACTGTGGCTGCAGTGTGTACCATCCACAGGATGCACTGCTGCAACTCACCAAGGCTTCTTCGACAGCATCTCCCAAACCCGCGACCTCTACCACTTCGAAGGACAAGGGCAGCAGGCACATGGGAACAACACCACCTGCACATTCCCCTTCAAGTCACACACCAAACCGACGTGGAAATATATCGCCATTCCTTCATCATCGCTGGGTCAAATTCCTGGAACTCCCTACCTAACAGCACTGTGGGAGAACCGTCACTACACGGACTGCAGCGGTTCAAGAAGGTGGCTCACCACCACCTTCTCGAGGGCAATTAGGGATGGGCAATAAATGCTGGCCTTGCCAGCGACGCCCACATCCCATGAACGAATAGGAGCATGTGTAGGCCATATGGCCCCTCGAGCCTGCTCCACCATTCAGTAAGATCATGGCTGATCTTCTACCACAACTCCACTTTCCTGCTCTATCCCCATATCAAAAAGTATCCATAAATCTATCAATCGCAATCTTGAATATACTAATAGACTGAGCGTCCACAGCCCTCTGGGGCAGAGAATTCCAAAGATTCACAACCCTCTGAGTGAAGAAATTTTTCCTCATCTCAGTCCTAAATGGCCAACCCCTTATCTTGAGACTATGACCCCTAGTTCTAGAATCCCCAGCCAGGGGAAACAGTCTCTCAGCATCTACTCTGTCAAGCCCTCTAAAAATGTTATACGTTTCAATGAAATCACCTCTCATTCTTCTAAACTCCAGAGAATATAGGCTCATTTTACTCAATCTCTCCCCAAAGGACAACCCTTTCAGTTAACTGTCCTAATATCTCCTTATGTATCTCAGTGTTAAATTTTGTTTGATAGCGCTCCTTTGAAGCGCATTGTGATGTTTTACTACATTAAAGGTGCTATATAAATGCAAGTTGTGGTGTGCAACATCCATCTGAGTTTGGTAATGAAATCTGGGTCAGTCTGTGCCCTGGGACCGAGTGGGAGTGTGGGATCCCCACTACATTCAGCGGAGTACTGTCAGTGGCCAAACCTCTTGCAAATCACTGATTACAGAATAATCTGAGGAAACACCCTTATGTTTGCCTTTGTGAGATGAGATTGAGTATAATGGGCCTAAATTCTCTGGAGTTTAGAAGAATGAGAGGTGATCTCTTGAAACATATAAAATTTTTAGAGGGCTTGACAGGGTAGATGCTGAGAGGCTGTTTCCCCTGTCTGGAGAGTCTAGAACTACAGTTCGTCGTCTCAAGATATGAGGTCGACCATTTAGGACTAAGATGAGGAAACATTTCTGGGGAAGATGCTTCTTCTTTGCTAATGACCATTATCTTGTGTATTGCTTTGCGTCTTAGAATGTTGGGGAAAGCACCTGCGGAGAACTTCTGTCGAAAGACGTGACTTGTATTTAATTTCAGGCTACATCAGTCTCAAGAGAAAGCCAAACTTCATTGCCGTGTTAGTAGCACCAGCTTCCTAGTCGATGAAGATTACCGAGTGAAGGTACGTTTGAATTGGGCAATAACAATGGACAATTGGGCAATGATAATGTAGTAATGTCTGAATACTAGTGATAATAACGGGGTCGGTCATGTCTGGGGAACGGTTATGGGGTCTGAGGCTAGACATTTGGATATGGAGTGTATCTTGATCTAGGCAATAATAGTAGGACATGTCTACATGTCGCCCTTGTTTTTGCCCGGCAATGAAAATTAAAATCATCCTCAGGCACTCTTCAAATAATTTAGGGTTAAGTACCCACTACTTATGAGTGGGTCCAGTTCACTCATATCCATCTGTGCTAACAAATAAGGGAGAGACAACAAAGGAACCTTAGCAGCCTGAGTAAAAGTTTGCTGAGCAGCTCTCATCACTAATCCCACTAGATTTCGCTGCTTGGTGAGTCACTCCCCCCTCCCCAAAGTGTACTCCGATTGCTGACCAGTGTGTGACAGCATCCTGCTCTTGATATCTAGCCCAACATTGGCACTTCCTGGAAACTACACTGAATTTACAGCACAGAAACAGGCCATTTGGCCCAATGAGCAGCCCAAAAAAGTAATTTTGGTTTCTGTCCTGAAAATTGAGTCATTTAGATCAAATACTGTTGCACTAACTAGAGTGGAGAAGAAGGGATTTGTGGAGAGTGACCTTAAATAGTTATCTTCGGATAGAAACCAAAAAACCAGAAGCAGTCCTGACCCATGCTGATCTGCACCAAACATGAAATTAAGAAGATTGCTCGATAAGATTCTGAGGTGCAGAAGATGTCACAGACCTGTCATTGCTTTGAGACAGTCCATTCTGACCACTTAGTTGGCCCCTGTGCCATAATCCTCTCTGTGATTGAATGTTGCTGAGGGTTGCCGCTGATTGTAGGTCCACAGACAGTGCAGAGTTGCAAATGTACCAGGTAGGTTCTGTCCTCCTTCGTCTACTGGTGACAATGATGGTGTCGTCCTTGCCTTGTGCAGGTACCTTTTTTTTAATTCGTCCATGGGATGTTGGCGTCACTGGTGAGGCCGGCATTTATTGCCTATCCCTAATTGCCCTTCAGAAGATGGTGGTGAGCCGCCTTCTTGAACCGCTGCAGTCCGTGTGGTGAAGGTTCTCCCACAGTGCTGTGAGGAAGGGAGTTCCAGGATTTTGACCCAGCGATGATGAAGGAATGGCGATATATTTCCAAGTCAGGATGGTGTATGACTTGGAGGGGAATGTGCAGGTGGTGTTGTTCCCATGTGCCTGCTGCTCTTGTCCTTCCAGGTGGTAGAGGTCACGGGTTTGGGAGGTGCTGTTGAAGAAGCCTTGGCGAGTTGCTGCAGTGCATCCTGTGGATGGTGGACACTGCAGCCACTGTGCGCCGGTGGAGAAGGGAGTGAATGTTTAGGGTGGTGGATGGGGTGCCAATCAAACGGGCTGCTTTGTTCTGGATGGTGTCAAGCTTCTTGAGTGTTGTTGGAGCTGCACTCATCCAAGCAAGTGGAGAGTATTCTATCACACTCCTGACTTGTGCCTTGTAGATGGTGGAAAGGCTTTGGGGAGTCAGGAGGTGAGTCACTCGCCGCGGAATACCCAGCCTCTGGATGAATCTCAGAAGCCTTTCTTCCATTGTTTGGTAACCACAGATATGAAGATAGGTTCAACAGATAAAGTGCGGGAGGCCATATGCTGGCTTTATTGCTCAGCTCTAGATAGTATGCAGCCTCTCAATCTGTGGCTGATTCGCAGAGCCCTGGCTGGATGGACATATTCCACAGTTGGATGGATATAGGCTTCATACAGTTCTGGAGCTGATTCCAATCTTCTTTCCACAGAGGACTTGCTATAGGCCCTGCCTGGCCTTTGCCCTGATGATGATGTCATCGATGGGCTGTGTTCAAGCCATGTTCCTCTGGATTATTCTGCCCTGGAACTTCTCCTCCCTACAGGTCTTGAATGGTTTTGACAGCAGCTCAATCCTCACATCCTGTTCCTGGAGCTTGTTTTTTTCAGAGAACAGCACACTTTGTGATTTTCTGGGGGTCAGCAGAATTCCTCATTGGCATATCCATTCCTCTAGATCATCCAGGCATCTCAACAACAACAACTTGCATTTATATAACGACGTTAACATAGTATAAAGTCCCAAGGCACTTCACAGGAGTGTTACCAAACAAAATTTAACACCGAGCCACATAAGGAGATATTAGGACAGGTGACCGAAAGCTTGGTCAAAGAGATAGGTTTTAAGGAGCTTCTTAAAGGACGAAAGAGAGGTAGAGAGACAGAAAGGTTTAGGGAGGAAATTCCAGAGCTTAGTGCCTGGACAGTTTATGGTACAGCCGCCTATGGTGGAGTGAAGAAAATCGGGGATGCAGAGTTCTCGAAGGCTTGTAGGTCTGGAGGAGGTTACAGAGATAGGGAGGGGCGAGGCCATGGAGGGATTTGAACACGAAAATGAGAATTTTAAAATCGAGGCGTTGCCAGACCGGGAGCCAATGTAGGTCGGTGAGCACAGGGGTGATGGGTGAACGAGACTTGGTGCGAGTTAGGCTATGGGCAGCAGAGTTTTGGATGAGCTGAATTTTATGGAGAATGGTAGGTCCGATGCCAGAGCTTCACTGATGCCATTTCTGAACTCATGGAGGATACCCAAATGGCAATGTCATCAGCAAGCTGCGAGCGAGCCCAAACCCTGATGTTGGAATGTCATTGACATAAATGAGAAACAGGAGTAGGATGAGGACTGAGCCCTGGGGATTCCTGGTGGAGATTGCTGTGCCCACCCTGACACCAACTGTGTGATCTGCCAGGGAATTCGATATCCATGGAATCAACTCATTGGGGATGTCGAGCTGGGAGTTTGGTATATCCCAGCCCCTTGTGCCAAACCTTGTCAAAAGCACTTTGAGCATTGCTCAGCTTCTGGGCCCTGGGGGTTTAGGAAAGGCTGCTCGTATGACTGGTGGATTTAGATCGATGATGAGGCAGCAATCACAGAGCAGCCTTTACATGTCCTCCAAGTCTGAATTTAAAGAGCTGAGGCTCCAGCTTCCAAACTGAGCAGCGGATATGGCAGTGGTGGGCGGGGTGGCAGAGGACGCTGGGGCAGGGGGCGGGGGCAGGGGGCAGGCCCAGTGTTGGCAGCAAAGGACACGGAGGCGGTGAAGGCAACAGCAGCAGGAGGAGCGGCTGCGGAGGAAAAAGTGAGCAGTGGTGAGGACCAGACCCAGGCTAGGCTGTTAAAGAGGGCAACAGACGGCAGGCAATAGATCAAATCAGGAAATGAAGAGCAAAACAAAAGTGAGGTAAAAGAAAGACTTGCATTTATATAGCGCCTTTCACAACCTCAGGTCGTCCCAAAGCACTTTACAGCCAATGAAGTACTTTTTTGAATTGTAGTCACTGTTGTGATGTAGGAAACACAGCATATAATTTACTCACAGCAAGTTCCCACAAACAGCAATATGATAATGACCAGATAATCTGCTTTTAGATATTGGTTGAAGAATAAATATCGGCCAGGACACCGGGGAAAACTTCCCTGTTCTTCCTCGAAATAGTGCTGTGGGATCTTTTACATCCACCTGAAAATGCACTCGGGGCCTCGGTTTAACGTCTCATCCGAAGGACGGCAGCTCCGACAGTGCAGCACGCCCTCAGTGCAGCACTGGAGTGTGAGCCTAGATTATGTGCTCAAGTCTCTGGAGTGGGACTTGAACCCATGACCTTCTGACTCAGAGGCGAGAGTGCTCCCACTGAGACACGACTGACACCACGGCAATTACAGGCAGCCAGCTGATTCTTGCAGAGAGATTTTGTCTTTTTGGGGCTGGGGGTCTTACATTTTTCCCGTACTGGAGTTTTGCATTATGCCTGGTCCCAAAGAATATTAATCAAGTGCGGCCCAGTTGTGGCACGTGGTTCTAGCCCACTACTCTAAAAGCTTGGGTACCCCTGTCCTAGGGAACCCATTAGGGCCCATTGATCTCAGTTGGAAAATCAATGCTTTAGAAGAGCATTGATACCATCCTGTATAACGCTCCTGTATTTTAACTATTCTCGATGTTAATCTAACTGATCCCTGTCTGCCCTCTCAGCTGGATGTAAAAGATCGCATGGCACGATTCGAAGAAGAGCAGGGCAGTTCTCCCCAATGTCCTGATCAATATTTATCCCTCAACTAACACCTAAAAAAAACAGATTAACTGATCATTTATCACATTTCTGTTTGTGGAATCTTGCTGTGCGCAAATTGGCTTCCATATTTCCTACATTACAACAGTGACTACATTTCAAAAGTACTTCATTGGCTGTAAAATGCTTTGGGACATCCTGAGGACATGAAAGGCGCTATATAAATGCAAGTTCTTTCTTTTCTAATTTCCACAATCAGCCTGTCTCAAAACAACACCATTAAAAAGACGAGCAGACACACACACTTAACCTTCGGTGAGAGTTTTCATTTGATACATATTTTTTTCTTTTCATATTTAGTTAGCAGGACTGGAGCTAACAAAAACTGAAACCTCAATCAGACATAACAACTCGAGAAAGACAGACTCAGCATCGACAATCGAGTATGCCTCACCACAGCAGCTAAATGACATCAATTACAAGTACGATAAGGAATGTGAAGTGTACAGGTAAGGACTGGCATCGTCCCATGACAGAAGCAGGAGAAGTTGGCCAGAGATATTAGTGCATGCGTTCCACTAACCTGAACCTTCAATGCAATTTCAACTCCTGTCCCTTTTTCCTGATTTATTTTGTCTTCTCTTTCCTTGGTGGTCTCCTGCACTATGGGCCTCGGCCCTTCAGTTGGGTTTCTCAGTTGTGGAATGCAACTTCCCTGAGTTGAGGTTATGAGGCAGGATTCATATCCTACCAATTCACTTGATGATGCTTAAGCTTTAGGTGATATTTGCTCGAGCTTTATCTTGGCGGAGGTTTGCCTGCGGCTGGTTGCCTCTCTCTGGAGATTGTGCAGGTTAACTTTGTGGAGGGACGGCACAATGGGCCAAATTGCCTTTTCTCATTCCATACTTTAATATCAGTAGAACTACAATTCCTGGTGTGCCGACTCTCCCTCTTTGACAGTGGGGCTATACTTCCTGAGTAAAGCACATGATTAAAATGGAGCTTTCGTTTTCCTTTCAGTCTCGGAATTGTTCTGTGGGAAATCGCCAGCCGTAAAACCCCATTTGAAGGTAATGTGCTTATACAGCTAACTCCTGCTGATGTGGATCTGGGACCTGGTGCAGTTTGCAATTTGCAAGGTTAAGCACAGTTATTTCTGGTTATTTTCCTTCGGTGCTTTTCAGCATGACCATAGTGGTGAGATGATATAAAATTAAAGAAAAAAGACTTTCACAACCTCAGGACCTCCCAAAACGCTTTACAGCCAATGAAGTACTTTTGAAGTGCAGTCACTATTGTAATGTAGGAAACACGTCAGCCAATTTGCGCACAGCGAGGTCCCACAAACAGCAATGAGATACATGACCAGATTTAGTGATGTTGGTTGATGCCTAAATATTGGCCAAAACACGGGGAGATCTCCCCGCTCGTCTTCGAAATAGTGCCATGGAATCTTTTATATCCACCTGTAAAGGCAGACGGGGCCTCGGTTTAACGTCTCATCTGAAAGACAGCAGCTCTGACAGTGCAGCACTCCCTCAGTACTGCACTGGAGTGTCAGCCTTGATTATGTGCTCAAGTCTCTGGAGTGAGGCTTGAACCCAAAACCCTCTGATTCAGAGGCGACAGTGCTACCAACTGAGCCAAAGCTGACACACTCTGTCAGTATTACACCGTGTCCATTTTCTCCCCTCTTGTTTGAACGCACTAACTTGTGTTGGGCTAAGTGTCCATGGACACTGGCCACTATCCAGTATCTCACCAGAGTGACCATTATTCATGTGTGAGCCTAGACTGTGACTATCTCAGGCTAGGCTATTTGACCATAGAGGACATCACAACTGATGCTGATTCTGTCCCCACCCAATGTCCACATATAGTCAGCTCCACTCACACTAAATGTACATGCAGCATATAATTATTTGTTTGGACATAATCAGTAATCCCAAACCAAAGAATAGAGTCCAATAGTGGATCAACTTCTTAAAACTGATGCTAATGCCACTTTAATCAAATGATTGATTTACTAGGGAACTCCACTGGCTTTGGTTCAAGATTTGCAATTTAATTTAGACGTCCACTTGCATGACAGGATCAACTATAGTGTGAGCTGTAGCACAGCAGAAGCTGAGAGCGATACTACAGCTCACACTACAGCTGGTCCTCCCATTAAGTGTACTACAGCTCACACTATAGCTGGTCCTCCTCGTGTACTACAGCTCACACTATAGCTGGTCCTCCCCGTGTACTACAGTTCACACTATAGCTGGTCCTCCCCGTGTACTACAGTTCACACTATAACTGGTCCTCCCAGTGTACTACAGCTCACACTATAGCTGGTCCTCCCCGTGTACTACAGTTCACACTATAACTGGTCCTCCCCGTGTACTACAGCTCACACTATAACTGGTCCTCCCAGTGTACTACAGCTCACACTATAGCTGGTCCTCCCCGTGTACTACAGCTCACACTATAACTGGTCCTCCCAGTGTACTACAGCTCACACTATAGCTGGTCCTCCCCGTGTACTACAGCTCACACTATAGCTGCCCCCCCCCCCCAATCTACTACAGCTCACACTATAGCTGGTCCTCCCCATGTGACACAGCTCACACTATAGCTGGTCCTCCCAGTGTACTACAGCTCACACTATAACTGGTCCTCCCCATGTACTACAGCTCACACTATAGCTGGTCCTCCCCGTGTAATACAGCTCACACTATAGCTGGTCCTCCCCGTGTACTACAGCTCACACTATAGCTGGTCCTCCCCGTGTACTACAGCTCACACTATAGCTGGTCCTCCCCGTGTACTACAGCTCACACTATAACTGGTCCTCCCTGTGTACTACAGCTCACACTATAACTGGTCCTCCCCGTGTACTACAGCTCACACTATAACTGGTCCTCCCTGTGTACTACAGCTCACACTATAGCTGGTCCTCCCCGTGTACTACAGCTCACACTATAACTGGTCCTCCCCGTGTACTACAGCTCACACTATAACTGGTCCTCCCCGTGTACGACAGCTCACACTATAGCTGGTCCTCCCCGTGTACTACAGCTCACACTATAACTGGTCCTCCCCGTGTACTACAGCTCACACTATAACTGGTCCTCCCCGTGTACTACAGCTCACACTATAGCTGGTCCTCCCCGTGTACTACAGCTCACACTATAGCTGGTCCTCCCCGTGTACTACAGCTCACACTATAGCTGGTCCTCCCCGTGTACTACAGCTCACACTATAACTGGTCCTCCCCGTGTACTACAGCTCACACTATAGCTGGTCCTCCCCGTGTACTACAGCTCACACTATAGCTGGTCCTCCCCGTGTACTACAGCTCACACTATAGCTGGTCCTCCCCGTGTACTACAGCTCACACTATAGCTGGTCCTCCCCGTGTACTACAGCTCACACTATAGTTGGTCCTCCCCGTGTACTACAGCTCACACTATAGCTGGTCCTCCCCGTGTACTACAGCTCACACTATAGCTGGTCCTCCCCGTGTACTACAGCTCACACTATAGTTGGTCCTCCCCGTGTACTACAGCTCACACTATAGCTGGTCCTCCCCGTGTACTACAGCTCACACTATAGCTGGTCCTCCCCGTGTACTACAGCTCACATTATAGCTGGTCCTCCCAATCTGCTACAGCTCACGTTACAACTGGTCCTCCCCGTGTGACACAGCTCACACTATAGTTGGTCCTCCCCGTGTACTACAGCTCACACTATAGTTGGTCCTCCCAGTGTACTACAGCTCACACTATAGCTGGTCCTCCCCGTGTACTACAGCTCACACTATAGTTGGTCCTCCCCGTGTACTACAGCTCACACTATAACTGGTCCTCCCAGTGTACTACAGCTCACACTATAGCTGGTCCTCCCCGTGTACTACAGCTCACACTATAGTTGGTCCTCCCCGTGTACTACAGCTCACACTATAACTGGTCCTCCCAGTGTACTACAGCTCACACTATAGCTGGTCCTCCCCGTGTACTACAGCTCACACTATAGTTGGTCCTCCCCGTGTACTACAGCTCACACTATAGCTGGTCCTCCCCGTGTACTACAGCTCACACTATAGTTGGTCCTCCCAGTGTACTACAGCTCACACTATAGCTGGTCCTCCCAGTGTACTACAGCTCACACTATAGCTGGTCCTCCCAGTGTACTGTAGCTCACATTACAACTAATCCTCCCAGTGTACTATGGCTCACACTATAGCCGATCCTCCCATTTTGTGAACAGATTCTCTGAGATATCTATAACATCTTCGATCTCACTCCAGCTTCACATGATCCTCAAAGGTCTACCTGCTCCTGAAACATAAATGCAAACCAATTGCTCTCTCATGGGGTTACACATGGGGAGTTGAGTCTACAGGTGAAATGGGGTTAGAGGGTGGAGGATACTTAACCTGGCTGTGCAGGCGTAATTCAGTCTCTATTTTAAAGTCATACATTCTGTCCTTATTTTTATATTTCCATTATAACTTCCTATGTCCACATTTATAATGGAAACTTGTCACATTGTAATTACACCTTTCCCCAGTGGTTATCCTACAGAGCCTCCACTGGCAGAAGGGTGTAATTACAGTGTGACAAGTTTACATAGGCAGTTTCCATTTATAAATGTGGAAATAGAAATTTATAATGGAAAAAATTTGGCAGGAAGTCAATGCAGATTAATTTTATAATATATTACTATTTAATTTCCCATGATCTTGCACTTGGGGAATGCAGTCTTCAGATTGGGTGGGTTACAGGGTGGAATAATTGGACCAGGATCATGGGACGACTGTGCTACTGGAGGCCGGGGGGCGGGTAAGGTAGATAGGAGTTAGAAGCCAGATGGATGGGGAGGAGTAAGGTACAGTATAGTAAAAGGCCAGAGGAAGGTTGGAGCCCAGCGAGAGGCAGGGGGGGGTGGCGAAGAAAGAATCGAAGGCTGCTGGCGAATGCTAGAGCATCGCCAGAGCCTAGACAAAGTGGCCAAAGCGATGAAGAACTGACACCGTCATGGTAAACCAAGTGAAAGCAGTAGTGGGGGCATCAGGGAGAGAGGATAGGGGAGAATAGGAAGTGGAGAGGGAACAAGAGGAGTTTGGAGTGCAGAGGTGGAGGCAAGGTGAGAATGGAAAATGGGTGGAAGGGGGAGATTGTCGAGGATGGGGAAAGGAGGGGGGTGGGATGGGACAGAAGAAACAAAAGGGGAGCAGAAGGAGAGAAGAAAGGGAGAGTGAGGAGAAAGGGAAGGGGAAGGGTAGAAGAGTAGAGGCAAGATAGGAGGGGGAGGAGATGAAGGGGGAGATGGGGCGTAATAGGGACAAACTAATTTTTTTGAAGGGTGGTAGTTTATCACGTTTTCAGCATACTGCTCCACACAAACAAAACTATTTTAAAAAATGATTGTTACTGGACCAAAGCTGGGTCAGGAAGTTATGGGGGGGGTGCGGGGGGGAGTCAGCAAATGGGAACCAGGGCTCCAACCTGCCACAGCCAGTGATCCTACTGCTGGGTGCTGAAAGGACAATATACTGCCACTAATGTGTGTCCACTGTTATTGATAATGTGCCTGAAAAGGAAAGTCAGATCTGCTCTGTTTCAATCAGGTATTGACAATCAGAGCGTTCGAAGAATGGTTCTCGAGGAAAGTTTCTGTGAGCCCCTGCCAGACGACTGTCCTCGGGGCCTGGTGGAGCTGATTGACGATTGCCGTACCTTCCAGCCGTTTGATCGCCCGACAGCTGGAGGTAGATCACCCATTACTTAGAATTACACACAATATCTACGTACAGCACGGAAACAGGCCGTTCGGCCCAACTGGTCCAGCGCCAGCTTATGCTCCAAGTGAGCCTCCTCCTACCTCTCCTCATCTAACCCTATCATTATATCCTTCTATTCCTTTTTCCCTCATGTGTTTATCTAGCTTCCCCTTAAATGCATCTATGCAATTTACCTCAGCTACTTCATGTGGCAGCTAGTTCCACATTCTAACCATTCTCTGGGTAAAGACGTTTCTCCCGAGTTCCCTATTGGATTTATTAGTAACTGTCTTATATTTATGGCCCTTAGTTTTGGTCTCCCTGACAAGATTATTGTTGGTAATCTGAATCTTCAGATAATGCTGATTAGGAGTGGAGGAACCATTCCCTGTACACAGTGGCCTGGTGTATTTGTCATGCTTACTGCTGGCATGATCGACTTACAATGGAATCAAAGAGAAATACAGCCTGTTACCCTTATCAGTCGGCTGTGAGTAAAGGGTAGATTGCCGTGGATGGGGAGAGGAGGAGGATGGGGTGATTAAGTGAGTAAGGCAGAGTTCGTCCCGCACTCTGCTGGTACACTGGGTAATTCAGGGCCTCTTGTGCAGTGTGCATTTGTACATTCTGCTGGACTGTGCGCTAGGCAGGGCTCTTTCCATCACTGAGTTAGTGTCCAGGAGGTGACGGAGAGTTCTGCCTCAGTGTTCAGATGAGAGGAACTCACCATGAGAAACTCACCTTGATGCCAACCCAGTGGAAGGACACCTTCAACTGGTGAATTGAATGAGGGGGTTTGTGAACTGTGGTCTGGGCTTGTCTTCTCGTTACCTTGATGACTTCTTGTTACCTTCCAGTCACTATCTCTGGTTCTGTTCCAGCTGTGGTCGATCGACTTCTGCAGATCCAAGAACAGTACAAACCAACAGAGGAAGCACCAAGCAGGGCTCAGTAACAGGATCTGGATCTTCAACTAAAAGCCATTACTTTGTTTACTTAATTACCAATATTAAGCAGATTTTAACCAATTACCAAAATTAAAAATCTGCTTATTAATAATAATAAAACCAAAAGTAAAATACAGATCAAGAAAAAGCCAGTCAGTGTTTAGATTTAAGTAAGTCAGATATACCTCTGAGACTTGTTGAGTGACTGGATCGAGGTAAAGGACAAAGTGGAGCCATCTTGTTTTGCCTGTTTTCCAATTAAATTGTACCCTGGGTCAGGTGAGTCCGTTGTTGTAAAATGTCTGTTAAACTCTACACAATCCAGGGAGGATCTCCTAACTTTAAATATGTTATTTTGCCAGGGGAATGTGAGGGGCTGGGGCTGATTCCTTGCTCCTTTTTTGACGGTGGACCACAGTGCATTGTTGCAACGACTCTCTTTATCTGCCCCAACTGCCTTAGGCTTCCTTCATATCCCGATTTGCAGCTCGGTGTCAGGCTGGGCTGTTGTGAGGGAGCCTCTGCAGTGTGGAAGTACCCCGGCTGGGGGTGGTGTTGTTTTGGATTCACCCTCTCACATTGATCCTTGGCTCTTCCAGTGGGAGACTCTTCAGGGGGAACATAGGAACAGGAGTAGGGCATTCAGCCCCTTGAGCCATTCAATCAGATCGTGGCTGATCTGTGCCTCAACTCCATATACCCTTACCTAACAAAAATCTATCAATCTCAGTCTTGAAAGCTCCAATTGAATGGGACTTTTCAGTACCAGGGGACATCCTTCCATCCACTGTGGTGGGTGTGACACAGGTTTTAATTCGGGGAGTTTGGCATCCGATGTGAAGATGATTTGATTACAAGGGTTTTGATTGACTCGCAGGGTTTCCCCCTGTGTTGGCCGTAAGTGTCAATCTTACAGCGACTGCCAGTTTCAACTTCTGACAGACTTGTGGATGAGGAGCTGGTTTGCCACTTGCTCAGCACTCTCACCTCCTTAATGTTTGGATCACTGGCGGCTCCTCGGTTCAGGAGGGAGAACAGTTGACACCTTTCACGTTTTGCTGGTTTAAAAGATGAATTTAGATTGTTGTCTGACAGTTATTTCTTCTCTAGTCTCCACCTCTTTCCATCCCAATGTTGTCTCCCTCTATTTAATTAATGCTACTGTGGTCAGTGTGCCTTTGAATTTTCCTCTCGTTCCTCCTAATCTCCAAATATGCCAGTTCAATCCCTCCTCCTCCTCTCTGCATCTTCACTGTTTTACATAGAAATACATTCATACATACATAGAAGTTACAACATGGAAACAGGCCATTTGGCCCAATCAGTCTGTGTCGGCATTTACCCTCCATGTGAGTAAATAGTTCTAATCACATTTTCCTATCCCCTTTTTCTTCATCCACCCATCCGATCTAATTTTGAATGTTGACATAGTTTCTGCCTAAACCGTTAACCCTGGAAGTGAATTCCATATCCTCACAACTCTGTGTAAAATTTCTCCTGCTCTCTATTCTAAATCATTTATATTTAATTTTGTATCTATGGCCCCTCGTTCTTTGAAATCAAAACTCATTGCCTAATCTGCCACTTTAACACATTTTTCCCAGGACATTAAAGCTGTAGAACTCCTCACCTCTCATGGGCCTCCCATCCTCTTACAACCTTCATGGTTTTAAAACCCAGTTCACCATCGCCTAATTACTATTTCTTGTTCTCCTCCTTCCTCGCCTCTTCTCCAGGTCCACTTAATAGCAGCAGCATAGCGACCAACAATAACTAGCAGCTCAATGGCACACCAACACCAGACAACTACAGTCACACTCGAACCATTCTCTGTGCTTAGAGTTCTGTGCTTTTGCAGATATCCCTCTAATATATATCTGTTTATTAATTTACCTTAATTTTCCTCTTTTCAGCCTTGGTGTTGACTTCTACAACATGATTTGCTCTATAACCTAGGTTCTAAATTTTTAAGTGTGGTTGGGTGAGAGCTGGTACTGTGAGCGGGTGAGCTGGGAATGTGATTGGGTGGGCTGGTAATGTGGTTTGGTGAGCTGGTAATTTGAGTGGGTGAGCTGGTAATGTGAGTGGGTGAGCTGGTAATGTGGTTTGGTGAGCTGGTAATGTAGTTTGGTGAGCTGGTAATGTGAGTGGGTGAGCTGGTAATGTGATTGGGTGAGCTGGTAATGTAGTTTGGTGAGCTGGTAATTTGAGTGGGTGAGCTGGTAATATGGTTTGGTGAGCTGGGAATCCAGTTTGGTGAGCTGGGAATCCAGTTTGGTGAGCTGGTAATGTGGTTTGGTGAGCTGGTAATGTGGTTTGGTGAGCTGGTAATGTGGTTTGGTGAGCTGGTAATGTGATAGGGTGAGCTGGTAATGTGAGTGGGTGAGCTGGTAATGTGGTTTGGTGAGCTGGGAATGTGGCTGGGTGAGCTGGTAATGTGAGTGGGTGAGCTGGTAATGTGAGTGGGTGAGCTGGGAATGTAGTTTGGTGAGCTGGTAATGTGAGTGGGTGAGCTGGTAATGTGATTTGGTGAGCTGGTAATGTGAGTGGGTGAGCTGGTAATGTGGCTGGGTGAGCTGGTAATGTGAGTGGGTGAGCTGGGAATGTAGTTTGGTGAGCTGGTAATGTGAGTGGGTGAGCTGGTAATGTGATTTGGTGAGCTGGTAATGTGAGTGGGTGAGCTGGTAATGTGGCTGGGTGAGCTGGGAATCTAGTTTGGTGAGCTGGGAATGTGGTTTGGTGAGCTGGTAATGTGAATGGGTGAGCTGGTAATGTGGTTTGGTGAGCTGGTAATAGAATCATAGAATCATAGAATCATAGAAGTTTACAACATGGAAACAGGCCCTTCGGCCCAACATGTCCATGTCGCCCAGTTTATACCACTAAGCTAGTCCCAATTGCCTGCACTTGGCCCATATCACTCTATACCCATCTTACCCATGTAACTGTCCAAATGCTTTTTAAAAGACAAAATTGTACCCGCCTCTACTACTGCCTCTGGCAGCTCGTTCCAGACACTCACCACCCTTTGAGTGAAAAAATTGCCCCTCTGGACCCTTTTGTATCTCTCCCCTCTCACCTTAAATCTATGTCCCCTCGTTATAGACTCCCCTACCTTTGCGAAAAGATTTTGACTATCTACCTTATCTATGCCCCTCATTATTTTATAGACTTCTATAAGATCACCCCTAAACCTCCTACTCTCCAGGGAAAAAAGTCTCAGTCTATCCAACCTCTCCCTATAAGTCAAACCATCAAGTCCCGGTAGCATCCTAGTAAATCTTTTCTGCACTCTTTCTAGTTTAATAATATCCTTTCTATAGTAGGGTGACCAGAACTGTACACAGTATTCCAAGTGTGGCCTTACTAATGTCTTGTACAACTTCAACAAGACATCCCAACTCCTGTATTCAATGTTCTGACCAATGAAACCAAGCATGCTGAATGCCTTCTTCACCACCCTATCCACCTGTGACTCCACTTTCAAGGAGCTATGAACCTGTACTCCTAGATCTCTTTGTTCTATAACTCTCCCCAACGCCCTACCATTAACGGAGTAGGTCCTGGTCTGTGAATGGGTGAGCTGGTAATGTGAATGGGTGAGCTGGTAATGTAGTTTGGTGAGCTGGTAATGTGATTTGGTGAGCTGGTAATGTGGTTGGGTGAGCTGGCAATGTGGTTTGGTGAGCTGGTAATGTGGTTTGGTGAGCAGGGAATGTGAGTGGGTGAGCAGGGAATGTGGTTTGGTGAGCTGGTAATGTGGTTGGGTGAGCTGGCAATGTGGTTTGGTGAGCTGGTAATGTGGTTTGGTGAGCAGGGAATGTGAGTGGGTGAGCAGGGAATGTGAGTGGGTGAGCTGGTAATGTGATTGGGTGAGCTGGTAATGTGATTTGGTGAGCTGGTAATGTGATTTGGTGAGCTGGTAATGTGATTTGGTGAGCTGGTAATGTGATTGGGTGAGCTGGTAATGTAGTTTGGTGAGCTGGTAATGTGAGTGGGTGAGCTGGTAATGTGAGTGGGTGAGCTGGTAATGTGATTGGGTGAGCTGGTAATGTGATTTGGTGAGCTGGTAATGTGAGTGGGTGAGCTGGCAATGTGGTTTGGTGAGCTGGTAATGTGGTTTGGTGAGCTGGTAATGTGATTTGGTGAGCTGGTAATGTGATTTGGTGAGCTGGTAATGTGATTTGGTGAGCTGGGAATGTAGTTTGGTGAGCTGGTAATGTGATTGGGTGAGCTGGTAATGTGATTGGGTGAGCTGGTAATGTGAGTGGGTGAGCTGGTAATGTGGTTTGGTGAGCTGGTAATGTGAGTGGGTGAGCTGGTAATGTGGTTTGGTGAGCTGGTAATGTGAGTGGGTGAGCTGGTAATGTAGTTTGGTGAGCTGGTAATTTGAGTGGGTGAGCTGGTAATATGGTTTGGTGAGCTGGGAATCCAGTTTGGTGAGCTGGGAATCCAGTTTGGTGAGCTGGTAATGTGGTTTGGTGAGCTGGTAATGTGGTTTGGTGAGCTGGTAATGTGGTTTGGTGAGCTGGTAATGTGATAGGGTGAGCTGGTAATGTGAGTGGGTGAGCTGGTAATGTGGTTTGGTGAGCTGGTAATGTGAGTGGGTGAGCTGGGAATGTGGTTTGGTGAGCTGGGAATCTAGTTTGGTGAACTGGTAATGTGAATGGGTGAGCTGGTAATGTGAGTGGTTGAGCTGGTAATGTGGTTTGGTGAGCTGGGAATCAAGTTTGGTGAGCTGGGAATGTGGTTTGGTGAGCTGGTAATGTGAGTGGGTGAGCTGGTAATGTGGTTTGGTGAGCTGGGAATGTGGTTTGGTGAGCTGGGAATGTGGTTTGGTGAGCTGGGAATCTCGTTTGGTGAGCTGGAAATGTGGTTTGGTGAGCTGGGAATGTGGTTTGGTGAGCTGGGAATGTGGTTTGGTGAGCTGGGAGTGTGATTGGAGGAGGGATCTATCACAAAGAACCTACATGACCTAGAAAATACGTGAAAATTTATGAACATTTCCTGCCAGCTCTACTTTTTTAGTTCCACTTTAGAACTGTGCCACTAGATTAGCCTCATTTTCCATCCTCCTAAGAGTGAAGCAGTTCATGTAGCTGCTGAAAAGTTGTTAAACCAGCATAATGACAGGTTGCCCCGAATTCCTGCTTTCTGCTGGGTGCATTTGAAGAATCGGTGAACCTCAAACCTAGAAGGTAGAAGACTAGAAACAAAAATAAACAGTTGGACATTAGTCAGACCCCGATTTGGATTTGAAATATTAATTTTTCTAAAGGTGCCAGGCTAGCTGAATTGGTAGCCCTCTCACCTGTGAGTCGGGAGGTTATTGGTTTAAGCCCACTCCAGGACTTGAGTACAGAGTCGAGGCTGGAACTTCAATGCAATACTGCATCGTCTGAGGTGCTGCCTTTTGGATGATTCGATAACTGAGGCTCCGTCTGCCTGTTCACATGGACATAAAAGATCTCATGGTACTACTGGAAGAAGAGCAAGGAGTAGTCATGGTGTTCTGGCAAACATTCCTCCTTTAACCAACCAGCAAATCAGATTAACTGGTCATTTAACTCATTTGCTGTTTGTTGGACCTCGCTGTGTGCAAATTAGCTGCAGCATTTCAAAAGTAATTTATTGGCTGTAAAGCACTTTGAGACATCCTGAGAATATGAAGGATGCTATACAAAGGTACAATCTCTCTATTTAAAAAAAGAAAAATATAGGCCCTGTGCGTCTTTATAAACATTTTTGTAACCCTAAATGTTTGTTAATTGAGGTGTGTTCCAATAAAAGTTTTAACTTCCAATTTTAAAAAGAGAGTAAACTCAAACTCGAGTGTGTGAATGATCGCTGGACACCATTGATATTCAGTATTGCTGCAGTAACAGTACCTCCATCCCACCACACCACACCACAAAACCCCCAGCAATTTGTTCAATGTTCGATATTTCAAGTGCTCATATAACCACAGCCCACACAGACCCAGTAGACTGAGGGACATCAAACAAGTGTACATGAAAGCCTTCGCACGATGGAGGAGAGATGGTATGATGGGGCATTTGTGTTCATTATGGTCATTATGTATATGACCTGGTATTCCAGTACGCGATCCTTGACGGATAAGCCTTTCTCTTGAACAAGACTGAAAGGTCATAAGTACATAAGAAATAGGCGCGGGAGTAGGCCATACGGCCCTTCGAGCCTGCTCTGCCATTCAAAAAGATCATGGCTGATCTTCGACCTCAACTCCACTGTCCTGCCCGATCCCCATATCCCCTGATTCCCTTAGAATCCAAAAATCTATCGATCTCAGTCTTGAATATACTCAACGATTCAGCATTTACAGCCCTCTGGGGCAGGGAATTCCAAAGATTCACAACCCTCTGAGTGAAGAAATTCCTCCTCATCTCAGTCCTAAATGTCCAACCCTTATCCTGAGACTATGTCCCCTAGTTCTAGACTTTCCAGCCAGGGGAAACAGCCTTTCAGCATCTATCCTGTCAAGCCCTCTCAGAATCTTATACATTTCAATGAGATCACCTCTCATTCTTCGAAACTCCAGAGAGTACATAGGAACATAAGAACATAAGAATATAGGAACAGGAGTAGGCCATTCAGCCCCTCGAGCCCGCTCCACCATTTGATAAGATCATGGCTGATCTGTGATCTAACTCCATATACCCGCCTTTGGCCCATATCCTTTAATACCTTTGGTTGCCAAAAAGCTATCTATCTCAGATTTAAAATTAGCAATTGAGCTAGCATTAATCGCCTTTTGCGGAAGAGAGTTCCAAACTTCTACAACCCTTTGTGTGTAGAAATGTTTTCTAATCTCACTCCTGAAAGGTCTGGCTCTAATTTTTAGACTGTGCCCCCTACTCCTAGAATCCCCAACCAGCGGAAATAGTTTCTCTCTATCCACCCTATCTGTTCCCCTTAATATCTTATAAACTTCGATCATGATGTGGAGATGCCGGTGATGGACTGGGGTTGACAATTGTAAACAATTTTACAACACCAAGTTATAGTCCAGCAATTTTATTTTAAATTCACAAGCTTTCGGAGGCTTCCTCCTTCGTCAGGTGAACGATGTGAAAATGAAAACCTCGAAATGAAATCGCATTTATAATTCACAGAACAATGCTTGGTGAGTACAGACAGTTTTTTCAACTGCCCGTTGCCAAGGCAATCAGTGTGCAGACAGACAGGTGTTACCTGCCAGGTCTCACAGAATATACAAATCACCAAAAAAAAAACAACAAACAAAAAAAACAGAGATAGAGAGGTAGAAACATAGAAAAGACAGCAACTGACCCGTTATATTAAAAACAGATAACATTTGTTCACTGGTGGGGTAACGTGTAGCGTGACATGAACCCAAGATCCCGGTTGAGGCCGTTCTCATGGGTGCGGAACTTGGCTATCAATTTCTGCTCGACGATTTTGCGTTGTCGTGTGTCTCGAAGGCCGCCTTGGAGTACGCTTACCCGAAGGTCGGTGGATGAATGTCCATGACTGCTGAAGTGTTCCCCGACTGGGAGGGAACCCTCCTGTTTGGCGATTGTTGCGCGGTGTCCGTTCATCCGTTGTCGCAGCGTCTGCATGGTCTCGCCAATGTACCATGCTCTGGGGCATCCTTTCCTGCAACGTATGAGGTAGACAACGTTGGCCGAGTCGCAGGAGTATGAACCATGCACCTGGTGGGTGGTGTCCTCTCGTGTGATGGTGGTATCTGTGTCGATGATCTGGCATGTCTTGCAGAGGTTACCGTGGCAGGGTTGTGTGGTGTCGTGGACGCTGTTCTCTTGAAAGCTAGGTAATTTGCTGCGAACGATGGTCTGTTTGAGGTTGGGTGGCTGTTTAAAGGCGAGTAGTGGAGGTGTGGGGATGGCCATAGCGAGGTGTTTGTCCTCATTGATGACATGTTGAAGGCTGCGGAGAACATGGCGTAGTTTCTCCGCTCCGGGGAAGTACTGGACGACAAAGGGTACTCTGTTGGTTGCGTCCCGTGTTAGTCTCCTGAGGAGGTCTGTGCGATTTTTTGCTGTGGCCCGTCGGAACTGTCGATCGATGAGTCGAGCGTCATATCCCGTTCTTACTAGGGCGTCTTTCAGCGTCTGTAGGTGTCCATCGCGTTCCTCCTCGTCTGAGCAGACCCTGTGTATTCGCAGGGCCTGTCCATAGGGGATGGCCTCTTTGACAGGGCCTGTCCATAGGGGATGGCCTCTTTGACCTCCTCAGGAGACTAACACGGGTCGCAACCAACAGAGTACCCTTTGTCGTCCAGTACTTCCCCGGAGCGGAGAAACTACGCCATGTTCTCCGCAGCCTTCAACATGTCATCAATGAGGACAAACACCTCGCTATGGCCATCCCCACACCTCCACTACTCGCCTTTAAACAGCCACCCAACCTCAAACAGACCATCGTTCGCAGCAAATTACCTAGCTTTCAAGAGAACAGCGTCCA
Organism: Heptranchias perlo; assembly: GCF_035084215.1. Taxonomy (NCBI): domain Eukaryota; kingdom Metazoa; phylum Chordata; class Chondrichthyes; order Hexanchiformes; family Hexanchidae; genus Heptranchias; species Heptranchias perlo. The sequence goes on from NC_090340.1 coordinate 17,262,024, forward strand.
CGACACCACACAACCCTGCCACGGTAACCTCTGCAAGACATGCCAGATCATCGACACAGATACCACCATCACACGAGAGGACACCACCCACCAGGTGCATGGTTCATACTCCTGCGACTCGGCCAACGTTGTCTACCTCATACGTTGCAGGAAAGGATGCCCCAGAGCATGGTACATTGGCGAGACCATGCAGACGCTGCGACAACGGATGAACGGACACCGCGCAACAATCGCCAAACAGGAGGGTTCCCTCCCAGTCGGGGAACACTTCAGCAGTCATGGACATTCATCCACCGACCTTCGGGTAAGCGTACTCCAAGGCGGCCTTCGAGACACACGACAACGCAAAATCGTCGAGCAGAAATTGATAGCCAAGTTCCGCACCCATGAGAACGGCCTCAACCGGGATCTTGGGTTCATGTCACGCTACACGTTACCCCACCAGTGAACAAATGTTATCTGTTTTTAATATAACGGGTCAGTTGCTGTCTTTTCTATGTTTCTACCTCTCTATCTCTGTTTTTTTTGTTTGTTGTTTTTTTTGGTGATTTGTATATTCTGTGAGACCTGGCAGGTAACACCTGTCTGTCTGCACACTGATTGCCTTGGCAACGGGCAGTTGAAAAAACTGTCTGTACTCACCAAGCATTGTTCTGTGAATTATAAATGCGATTTCATTTCGAGGTTTTCATTTTCACATCGTTCACCTGACGAAGGAGGAAGCCTCCGAAAGCTTGTGAATTTAAAATAAAATTGCTGGACTATAACTTGGTGTTGTAAAATTGTTTACAAACTTCGATCAGATCACCCCTTCACCTTCTAAACTCTAGAGAATACAACCCCAATTTGTGTAATCTCTCCTCATAACTTAACCCTTGAAGTCCTGGTATCATTCTAGTAAACCGAGGCTGCACCCCCTCCAAGGCCAATATGTCCTTCCGAAGGTGCGGTGCCCAGAACTGCTCACAGTACTCCAGGTGCAGTCTAACCAGGGTTTTGTATTGCTGCAGCATAACTTCTGCCCCCTTGTACTCTAGTCCTCTAGAAAAAAAGGCCAGCATTCCATTAGCCTTATTGACGATTTTCTGCATCTGTTCATGACACTTCAATGATCTATGTACCTGAACCCCTAAGTCCCTTTGGATATCCACTATTTTTAACTTTTTACCATTTAGAAAATACCCTGTTCTATCCTTTTTTGATCCAAAGTGGATGACCTCACATTTGTCTACATTGAATTCCATTTGCCACAGTTTTGCCCATTCACCTAATCTATCAATATCGCTTTGTAATTTTATGCTTTCATCTACACTGCTTACAATGCCACCAATCTTTGTGACATTAGCAAACTTAGATATGAGACTTTCTATGCCTTCATCTAAGTCGTCAATAAATATTGTGAATAATTGAGGCATCAAGACACATCCCTGCGGGACTCCACTAGTCACATCCTGCCAATGTGAGTACCTATCCATTATCCCTACTCTCTGTCGCCTTTCGCTCAGCCAACTTCCTAACCAAGTCCGTACTTTTCCCTCGATTCCATGGGCTTCTATCTTAGCTAACAGTCTCTTATGTGGGACCTTATCAAATGCCTTCTGGAAGTCCATATAAATAACATCCATTGATATTCCCCTGTCCACTACTTTAGGCACCTCTTCAAAAAATTCAATCAGGTTTGTCAGGCACGACCTACCTTTCACAAATCCATGCTGGCTCTCTCTCATTAACTGAAAATGTTCAAGGTTTTCAGTCACCCTATCCTTAATTATAGACTCCAGCATTTTCCCCACAACAGATGTTAGGCTAACTGGTCTATAATTCCCTGGTTTCCCTCTCCTTTCTTAAAAAGCGGAGTGATATGTACAATTTTCCAATCAAGAGGGACGGTTCCTGAATCTAGAGAACTTTGAATGATTATAGTTAGGGCATCTGCAATGTGCTCACCTACTTCCTTTAAAACCCTGGGATGGAAACCATCTGGTCCTGGGGATTTGTCACTCTTTAGTGCTATAATTTTCTTCATTACTGTTGTTTTACTTATGTTCATTTTATTGAGTCCCTGTCCTCGATTCAATATTAGTTTTCTTGGGATTTCCGGCATGCTATCCTCTTTTTCTACTGTAAATACTGACGCAAAGTAATCGTTCAACATGTCCGCCATTTCCCCATTGTCAATGACAATATCCCCACTTTCAGTTTTTAAGGGGCCAACACTGCTCCTGACCACCCTCTTTTTCCTAATATAATTATAAAAGTTCTTCGTATTGGTTTTGATATCCCTTGCAAGTTTCTTTTCATACTCTCTTTTTGTAGCTCTTACTATCTGTTTTGTGACCCTTTGTTGATCTTTGTATCTTTCCCATTCGCCAGGATCTGTTCCATTTTTGCCTTTCTGTGTGCCGTTTTGGTGCAAGAAAAGAAACTGGGTTTATTGAAGTCACAAATGAACTTATAACATTAGGATAACACTGAGATTATACAGACATACAAAGTACACTTAGTTAATAATGGGGAACACATGGCATAACGAGGGAAAATCACGCTACTAATCCCCTTACCCTTGTCCCACCCCCAAAACCTAACTAAATTGAACTAGGAGAGGTCAGGGATCATGCTCACCAAACCAGGGTGACAGTTCGAAATCCAGCCAGGTAAGCCGGTTGCAGTTTTGGGGTACGCTCTTTGTGTCCTCTGGGCCCTGCCGTCCCCACGTGGTCCTGGTCTGTGGAATCTGCGAAGGTTCTTCAGTTGGATAGAGTCTGTTGGTGCGGTAAGGCGCAGTTGTGGGTGGGCGATCTTCGTGGAGGGCTGCGGTTGCCTTGTTGCTGCTCCAAAACTGCTGTTTAAAACTGAACTGCTTAGAACCTGCTCCAAAACCAACTCCCTGTGCTTCGTAACTGGTCACCCAGTTATACTGTTTTTCGAATTTCTTATCCGATTCCAAAACAAGGTTAGTTCTTTGTCTGATTATGGTGGGCTTCTTCCGGTGATTGTTGGTTTCCTGTCCCCGTAACTAGGCTTGAACTGAAAGCCATTGTATTGATGGGTTTGCATAATTGCATTGATTGCTACCTTCCTGCTTTTAGTAGTTAGTAGCGATAATTTATGCAAGGTTTTAATGGGCTTTAGTTTCGTGTAAGATGAAGTCTTTCTCTGGGTTGATTGTTTTAAAGGGAAGAATGCGTATTCTGTCTTCTCTCATTGTCTGGTTTTCAGGAACAATCCACACTGCAGCCAACAAGCCCGGGCATATCCAGTCCCAGGCCCTCATGGGCCTAATCTCCTGTCTGCAGGGTTCCACATTTAACCCAGCAGTTGGGTCCTCTGCCGTAAAAGTCCAAAAGTCATATCCTCGTTGATGATATGAAAAATGTGGGAATTTTGAGAACCCTTCAGTCCTCCCTGTGATACTTAAACCTTGCTTCAAGTATCATACTGGAAAAAGGTGAGCAAAATTCCCGATACCCCATAGTCAATCTTCCCCTGCAATTACCTATCTAAGATCTCATGACACATACATTCCCCATTCTTTAAAAATGTGGTGTACGTAAGCATGCAAAGGCAAAATACAGTTATTTACATACATCCAAACATGGAGGGGGTCCAACACCCCACTTGGTGCACATACATCTTTATTAAAAGAAAACAACACGTAAAGGTCTTTCTTAAAAATAACTGAACACAAAAAAAACAACAACCTTTATTCAGGGACACAAAAAATATGAAAGGTTCAAACAGGTGTATCTCTCTCCACCTTAGCGTAATGCTTCTTCCAGGTCCTTTCGTTTTGGAACTCTAGGATTTTGCCTTTTCCCTTGCACTGAGAGCACAACAAGTACAACACTATCCCCAGCTGGCAAACCACGAGGATGTGGGAAGTCAGTCTGACCCATGAAGGGACCTCTATGTTTTCGAAAATGTCCCATCAGGGTGGGACTGTGATATCTTGAATCTCTCCCTCTATCTCGTGTGTTTTCTGTTCCAAAGTATAGAAATACTTTTGTTATAACTCTACAGCTTTTAGTAGTTTAGTAAGATGTTCTGGTCGAGGGGGAATTTTGTAACCGAAATGTGTGACATAGCTCTGCAGGTTGGTAATGTTTTCCCTAGCAGTGAGGTGAACAGTGGAGGGTTCAGGAATGGGGACAATCCGTTCATGGGCCACTTGAACTTCTGCCTCGGGTTTAAAACAAAAACTGCTGTCACTTACCAGACACCAGATGTGCTGTCCAAGCTGGTAGTGGGGCGCACTTGTGGTGACACAATATGTCCCACCCCCTATATATGCTACCTGTGGGGGAACATGGCCTTGTGCCATTACCTCCATGGTACAGTATATAGGCCGTGCACCAGCAGTTTTAAACCCGCACTGTGGTCTGGAATAGGCATTCAAGTGCTGGGGACACAGTACTACGTCTGCACCCTGGCTCCGGCATCCAGAGAGGTCTGTACCTGTCATCATGTGCTCCCACTTTATGACGTAAGGTGGGACCGCTGCGAAACGGACGTGTGCACCCCCTTGAATGACTCCAATGTTCTCCACCCTATATACCGGTGCAGGTCGGGCTGTCCCACCCATGACCGGCATCCTCACTACTATACCCATGATGGTGTGATTGGAGCGCCCACAATCTACTGGGACAGGGTAGGCTTCAGAGGCTAGGCGGAACTGACACGGGCTTAGTGAATTCTCAAATGGGTGGAGGGCTGTGAGGTGCTTGTTGCTAATCCAGGAGGGGACTAAACCCTGCTTTAAATCCTCCAGGTTGCTGCGGCCCTCGCCCAGCAACCATGCCCCGTACAGCACGCACACCTCATTCTGTGCAGCCTGGTCTGATGCATTCCTATCCTCTCGAATGAGTGCATTCACTGTTTTGGCGTGCCTTTCCAACTCAGCAATAATCTCCTTTAAATGGACCGTCATGGCCTGGTCTTCGTGTAGCTCTGAGCCTCCCACTGTGTTCTCCTCTGTTAAGATTTTTCGTAATTGTGTTTTTAAACCGTTTATATGTGTCTGCAATTCTATGTCATCCAGACTGTTTATCACAGAGGATCCTGTATTATACGCTGTGAGAACATCATTCCAGGTTCCCCTTCTTTGTCTCCCCGCATTGCTAAAGTACTCAGTGTGTGTAGTGTACAGTTCTGTTTTGTCTACATTGGCAAAATCGAACTCGTAGAATTTCCTGAACATTTCTCTTAACAGGGCCTGGTATAGCTGTTCTGTCTCCTTGGGCACCACTCAGGTAAGTGTATCTCTGTGAGGTTTAGAATCACGGAAGCTACCGCGTAGTGTACCCCCTGGTATAGCACCTTTTCGGTCGGCACTAGTACCAGCCCATTCCCTGGTCCCTTGGTGGTGGCAGGGCACTTCTCCATATGTGTCCTTACTGTCGGAGCCGTGGGCAGGGTCTTTCGGGCGCGTGCCACGAGTTCAGTGGCCTTAACTGAGGCTGGAGAGGATGGGGTTATGCAAGTGTGTAGGTGGGAATCCCATTCCACCCCCTTCCCCTTGTCCAGCCATGCTGCGGAAAAGATCATGGATACGCCCATGGGGCAGGTCTTCCGCGACCCCCACATGCAGACATGGATACCCTGTTCCGATTTCCACCACTTGTCCCAGCACACGCTTACCCCCCCCCCCCAATGGTTCCCTGTAATGGTCCGATGGGTGTCGTTCCCCAGTCGCTCCCAGTCAGCTGTACGGTCCCCCATGTCTCTGCTCAGCTTCCTGAGCCACCACCACCTTCCCAGGGGAATCTGTCCTCTGCAGGTCAGGCACACACGTTTCCCCTCAGTGACCCCGACCTGTGAGGCCACAACCTGTACACTGGGGCAGGGGAGGGAGGCCTCCCCGTAGGTGAACCCGGTCTGACTGGAGTATCGGGTGGAGTTAGATCCCAGCCACCCTGGCCATCTTCCCTCATGGGAATAGGTGGTGATCTCCTCCACGTTACCTTCGCTGCCCCCCCGCAGTCACAACCGGTGCTCTCTCCCCTGAGCACCCAAAAATGTGGGAGTCCTCCACGTCACCTCGTCTCCCAGCGGCCATTCCTATCAGGGCGAGTAGGAGTATGCCCCCCATCCTATCGAAATCTCTTCTGTAGGGAGACATAAGAGCATATAGCCAGGTCCCGAACAGATTCGCTGGCTTGGGTAAAGCATGGTCGAGTCTTGCGACCCCGACTCAATACAAACACTCTTAAACAATAATACTTAAACTACCAACCACCTTATTTAAAATTTAACTAAAACACCCAAACTTAACAATCTCAAAATTAAATAACAGAAGCTATGTACATCCGCCGCCCGTCCCCGGGCGGCCAGGCTAATCCCTGTCCGGGCTACAGCACACTACTCCCTTCGGTGTGGCTGCCCTGTCCTGTACCTTTGGTCCCTCGCAGCCTGCGGCTGCTGGCTGGGGACCTCTGTCCTCAGATCGATCCCTGACTTGAGGGGCTGCCCTTTTAAACTGGGGAGCCGGTGACCACGGTTTCTTTGGCCGTGGCATTCGTGGGGGCCTTCTAGGGACTCTGGCTGGTCGGGGTTTTCTGGCTGGTGAGTCTTTAACCCGAGCCACTGTCCCCTCTTGTGCGGTCTGTGGAATCTCCACTGCCGCTGGCTGGGGATTTCTATCCTCAGGCTGTACCTCTTCTAAACCTGTGTCAGGGGCAGGTAACTCTCTGCCCTCAGGTCCCACCTCGTCTGAGTCCCAGATGAGCGGGGGAGTGTCCCAAATGGTAGGTGGGATGGCCCTTCCCTTAAAACAAGCCACTGCACCCGCTTGTGCAGTCAGTGAGTTTGCTCCTGCTGCAGGCTGAGGATTTTTATCCTCAGACCTTGCCCCAACTGGCTGTTCCCTTCTCTCGGATTTAAACAACTTACATTGGTTAATGTGGAACCATTTGGTGCGCCTAGGCAGCTTTATGGCGTATACCATGGGGCTTGCCTTATCTACAATGCTGTAGGGCCCCATGTATAATAGTTCTAGACTGCCTACCCGAGCAAAATTCCTAACCATAACCTGATCCCCTATCTCCCACTCGTGGTGCGTACGGGGTTCTAACAGCAGTCGGTTACTCCGATGCTGTTTTCCCATGTTGCTAGCAGCCTGCCAGTGAACCTGTTTAAGGTGTTCAAACAGATTCCTGACGAAGCTGTCCCGGTTCACCTCTCTGAGCTGACCCTCCGTGAGCACCGGGGGGGGGTCCGCATAACCCTACCAGTCATGAGCTCGTGTGGGGAATACCCCGTGCTTTTTGACTGGCTGGCTCGGATCCCCATTAGGACCAACGGTAAGACTTCTACCCACTTTCTAGGTGAGTCTACCGTCTCTTTCCTCAGCCTTTCGTTCAAGGTTCTGTTCATCCTCTCTACAATCCCTGAGGACTGTGGGTTGTGTGCAACGTGCCATTTCCCCTCTATGCCAAGTACCATAAGGGTATTCTGCATGACCTGCCCAGTAAAGTGACTCCATTGGTCAGACTCCACGTACTGTGGTAGCCCCCATCGTGAGAACACCTCCCTGATAGCCGTGGCTGTTCGACAGGGGAAGGCTTCTACCCACTTTGTGAACACATCCACCAGGACTAGGCAGTACTTATAGCCTCCCTGGGCGGTGGGTAGGGGCCCGATGTAGTCGACCTGGATCGACTGCCATGGTCCCTCTACCCTCCTGATGTGTCCCATAGGTACTTTCCTTTTCTGGGGGTCAGGGTTGTTAGCAGCACACACCAGACAGCTGGCACAGAACTCGCGGACATCTTCCCTGAGTCCTGGCCACCATCCTGCCTGTTCCACACGCTGCCAGGTGGTCTCAGGCCCGGGATGCCCCGCTCCTGGACCCTCATGGGCCAGTTGAAGGAATTCCCTCCTGTGCTGCTGCGGTACTACCCATTGCTCTCCCTTAAACAGCATGCCCTCCTTTACAGAGAGGGCTGCTGTGCTGTAAGGGCCCTCTACCCTTTTCCCTTCTGCCACTGCACTGAGGACTGCCTTGAGGACGGGGTCTTGGGTTTGGACCGTCTTAAGGTCCGGGGTTAAAGCTACCCCTGCACTCCCCTGTGTCCCATTCCTACCTGTGACTGCTGCTATAGGACGGGACCCAAATGGGTCCCAGAAAGTGCCTGTGCGGGCACCCTCCTTAGCTAGCACGTCGGCCTGCCGGTTGCCCTCACTCCGGGGTTCTGCGGAGGAATGGGCTTTCACCTTATGGATGAAAACCTCCCCTTCCTCCCCCACTGCTGCTAAGATTTTCTCCAGCAAGGGTTTCACTGTGAGGGGTCTCCCGTCAGCGGAGGTGTATCCGCGACGGGACCAGATGGCCAGGTACTCCGTACACGAATTGCATGTGAACATGCTGTCCGAGCAAATCGTGTATGGGGTGGGGAAGGTCTCGGGGTGTGTAACCACGTACATTACTGCAGACAGTTCAGCCTGCTGGGCGCTCATGGTGCTGGGGAGCTTAATTGCCAGGGCAAGGTTTGCCGCTGGGTCATAAACTCCACACCCCGTGAGTTGCTCACCAGCAGATACTGTGCTGGAGCCATCCACATAGATTTCATGGCCTGTGGGGTGTATCCCGGCCCGTAAACCTATGTTTACTTCCCAAACCCCTTCTATGGAACACCGGTGGGCTGTTCCAGGATATACCAGGTTAGCTGCGAGCTTTGGCTCGCAGAGCCCTTTTACTTTCAGGTCCAGCGAGCAATGCGGGCACTGCTCACTGTCCCATCCTTGATTCTCCCGTCCAGGAGCATCTGGGTGGGCGTGTGATGGGTGAGGAGGGTGATGGGAGAGGTGTCTGTGAAGATCAGCGATCTTTTCACAGCCCAATATGTGGCCAAGAGGTGCCTTTCACAATTGGAGTAGCTCTTCTCCACATCTGTGAGTATCCTGGAGGAGTAGACCACCGGTCTCAGCTTGCCATGCCGGTGTGAGGACAACACAGTGTGCTGAGAGTTCGGTACGTGTGGGAGTTTGGTAAAGTGGGGGAAGGAGGTGCTGCTTTGCCTTGCTTTTCCTGCAGAGCGGTAGTGGACCTGAGAGCGGTGAGCGGCGGGAGAGAGCGAGACCAGAGCGGGGATAAAAACAGCGCGGAGAGAGCGAGAGTTCAGTCGGTGAGCGGCGGGAGAGAGCGAGACCAGAGCGGAGATATAAACAGCGCGGAGAGAGCGAGAGTCCAGTCGGTGAGCGGCGGGAGAGAGCGAGACCAGAGCGGAGATATAAACAGCGCGGAGAGAGCGAGAGTCCAGTCGGTGAGCGGCGGGAGAGAGCGAGACCAGAGCGGGGATATAAACAGCGCGGAGAGAGCGAGAGTCCAGTCGGTGAGCGGCGGGAGAGAGCGAGACCAGAGCTCACTCTGAGAGCGAGACTCTGAGACCAGCGGCAGAGTTCAGGGTGACGTCACCAGTCAGAAAGTGACGCGGCACAGGGGAGGCAGCTGATTGGTGAGTAGGTTCAGGTGAGTATTTCTACCATTTTACTGTAAGTAAAGTAATAAGAAAGGGAAGATCTGCAGGTTTTATAGCAGATAGTGTTTTTTTTTAGTGAACCTAGGTCCCTAGTATAGTTAACATTTTCTAATTTCAACGTAATTTAAAAGGGGTAACTAAGCTAAGGCAAGTCATGGCAGCAGACCTCGCACCCGTGATATGCTCCTCCTGCAAGATGTGGGAAGTCATGGACACTACCAGTGTCCCTGCCGACCATGTGTGCGGGAAGTGTGTCCACCTGCAGCTACTGACCGATCGTATCTCGGAGCTGGAGCTGCGGGTGGACTCACTGTGGAGCATTCGCGATGCAGAGAAACTCGTGGATAGCACGTTTAGCGAGTTGGTCACACCGCAGGTAAAGGGTATACAGGCAGGAAGTGAATGGGTGACCACCAGGAAGAGTAAGAGATGCAGGCAGGTAGTGCAGGGGTCCCCTGTGGCCATCCCCCTCTCAAACAGATATGCCACTTTGGATGCTGTTGGGGGGGATGACTTATCAGGGGAAGGCAGCAGCAGCCAACTTCCTGGCACCACGGGTAGCTCTGCTGCACAGGCTGGGAGGAAAAAGAGTGGCAGAGCTATAGTGATAGGGGACTCAATTGTAAGGGGAATAGACAGGCGTTTCTGCGGCCGCAACCAAGACTCCAGGATGGTGTGTTGCCTCCCTGGTGCAAGGATCAAGGATGTCTCGGAGCGGCTACAGAACATTTTGGAGGGGGAGGGCGAACAGCCAGCTGTCGTGGTGCACATAGGCACCAACGATATAGGTAAAAAAGGGGATGAGGTCCTAAAAGCAGAATATAGGGAGTTAGGAGGTAAATTAAAAAATAGGACCTCAAAGGTAGTAATCTCAGGATTGCTGCCAGTGCCACGTGCTAGTCAGAGTAGAAATAGGAGGATATTTCAAATGAATACGTGGCTAGAGGAATGGTGCAAGGGGGAGGGATTCAAATTCCTGGGACACTGGAAACGGTTCTGGGGGAGGTGGGACCAGTACAAACCGGATGGTCTGCACCTGGGCAGGGCCGGGACTGCTGTCCTAGGAGGAGTGTTTGCTAGTGCTGTTGGGGAGGGTTTAAACTAAAGTGGCAGGGGGTTGGGAACCTGAGCAGGGAGAGAGAGGAAAGCGTAACAGGAAGGGACAGAAGGTATGGAGTAATAGGTAAAGTGTTAAAAAAGGAAAAAGCAGGAACTAAGCGTCACAAAACAGATTTGAAAGTTCTTTATCTGAATGCACGTAGCATTCGTAATAAAATGGACGAGTTAACGGCACAAATAACTACGTATGGGTATGATCTTGTGGCGATTACAGAAACATGGCTGCAGGGTGACAACGACTGGGAATTAAATATGCCAGGGTATTTAACAATCAGGAAGGACAGGCAGGAAGGAAGGGGAGGTGGGGTGGCTATGTTAATAAAGGAAGGAATCACTGTAATACAGAGAAATGATATTGGGACAAAGCATCAAGATAATGAAACAGTTTGGGTGGAGATAAGGAATAATAAGGGAAAAAAAACATTAGTGGGCGTAGTATATAGGCCTCCTAATAGTTGCAACTCTGCTGGAAGAAGTATTAATCAGGAGATAGTCGGGGCATGTAATAAGGGAACAGCCATAATTATGGGGGATTTTAATTATCATATTAACTGGACAAATCAAATTGGGCAGAGCAGCCTTGAGGACGAGTTCATTGAGTGCATCAGGGATGGATTTCTTGAGCAGTATGTAACTGATCCTACAAGGGGGCAGGCAACCTTGGACCTGGTCCTGTGTAATGAGTCAGGATTAATTAATAATGTCCTAGTTAAGGATCCCCTTAGAACGAGCGACCACAACATGGTTGAATTCCATATCCAATTAGAGGGTGAGAAGGTTGATTCTCAAACAAGCGTACTGAGCTTGAATAAAGGAGACTATGATGGTATGAGAGCGGAATTGATTAAAGTGGACTGGGAAAATAGATTAAAGGGTAAGACGGTACATGAGCAATGGTGTTCATTTAGGGAGTTATTTTACAACTTTCAAAATAAATATATTCCACTGAGGAAAAAAGGGTGTAAAAGAAATGACAGCCATCCGTGGCTAAGTAAAGAAATCAAGGATAGTATCCAACTAAAAACAAGGACATATAAGGTAGCCAAACTTAGTGGGAGGATAGAAGATTGGGAATTCTTCAAAAGACAGCAAAAAGTAACTAAAGGATTGATTAAGAAAGGGAAGTTAGATTATGAAAAGAAATTAGCAAAAAATATAAAAACAGATAGCAAGAGTTTCTATAGTTATATAAAAAGAAAAAGGGTGGCTAAGGCAAACATAGGTCCCTTAGAGGATGAGACCGGGAAATTAATGGTGGGAAACATGGAGATGGCAAAAATGCTGAACAAATATTTTGTTTCAGTCTTTACAGTAGAGGACACTAAGAATATCCCAACACTGGACAAACAGGGGACTCTCGGGGGGGAGGAGCTAAATACGATTAAAATCACTCAGGAGATGGTACTCAGTAAAATAATGGGACTCAAGGCGGATAAATCCCCTGGACCTGATGGCTTCCATCCTAGGGTCTTGAGGGAAGTGGCAGTAGGGATTGTGGATGCTTTGGTGATAGTTTTCCAAAATTCCCTGGACTCAGGAGAGGTCCCGGCAGATTGGAAAACTGCTAATGTAACACCGTTATTTAAAAAGGGTAGTAGGCAGAAGGCTGGAAATTATAGGCCAGTTAGCTTAACATCTGTGGTGGGTAAAATTTTGGAGACAGTTTCCTAGAAGTAAAGGGAATTAGGGGTTACGGGGAGCGGGCAGGAAATTGGACATGAATTTAGATTTGAGGTTAGGATCAGATCAGCCATGATCTTATTGAATGGCGGAGCAGGCTCGAGGGGCCGATTGGCCTACTCCTGCTCCTATTTCTTATGTTTCTTATGTTCTTATGAAGCGGGATGGCAGTGGGGGCATGAATGGGTGCATGGGTAAACCGACCAATAAAAAATTTCCGTTTCCCACGCAATCGCAATTGAATTGGTGCCACTTAACGTGGCTTCCGGGTTTGCCATCGGAAAGCTGCGCAGCAGGCGGACTGTGCACCCGCATCACAGGCTGTCAGCTGGAGGAGCTCTATTTAAAGGGCCATTGCCTCCAAAGGCTTTTGCTGGAGCAAAGACACCCGAGCCACAATGGAGCAGCACAGGGGCAAGGCTGCTCCAAGGTTCAATGATGCCTCACTCCAGGTGCTACTGGATGGGGTGAGGAGGAGGAGGGATGTCTTTTATCCGGCGGATGGGAGGAAGTGGCCTGCCTCTGCCACCAAGAAAGCCTGGCTTGAGGTGGCAGACGAGGTCACCAGCAGCAGCAACATATCACACACCTGGATCCAGTGCAGGAAGCGCTTCAATGACCTAACCAGGTCAGCAAAAGTGAGTACACTTACTCATTCTCCTACATTCCGTCTTCCACATCGCCATCTCCCCCCTCCCCCCGCCAACTCATTCTGCACTGCCAACACTACTCCATCACATCACTCCTCACACCCACTTAAGCTCATCCTTAACTTAACTACACTTCCTCACCTCCCCATTCGTCACCCCACAACTACCACTCACCCCAATCCTCATCCAATGTCATGGCTCTGTCTCATACTCACCCTCTGATGCACCTCTTTCACGGTCAGCCTCACCCAAAGCAATGCATTCATTGGTTGGCCACTCCACCAACACTCACTCACATGTCTGCTCTTTCTCCCCTTCTAGAAGAAGAGAGCTCAGAATGCACAGGAGAGAGCGAGGACCAGAGGGGGGCCACAACAAGTAGTGGTCCTTCAAGACTAGGAGCAGGAGGTGCTGGAGATCAGCTGCACCCTCAAGTGCCTGTCCGGCAAGGATGGCGAGACTGGCATCCCACAAACGTCTGGTGACACAACTTTACCATTCATCACACACAATTGATGTTAACATGCCATGTTCAACACACCAGTGTGCTCATCGCAACATGACACATCTGTAATGGTGCTTAATATTGCCTTCTGTTCTCTTACAGGCCCTTCAGCGACCGCAGTGACAGCAGAGGGCGATTCTTTGGAGGAGCTCCCGGCCTCTGAGGGTGCACCGTCACATCTTAGTGAGCCATCCACCAGTGCAGATACTCACACCTCAGTGGGTCCTAGTACTCAGTTAGTTGGGTTGGCACCTGGTGAGTCACCACACACATGTGAGCATGAGTAGACACCGATGGCAGGGGCAGCTGTGGAGAGTCCGTGTCGGTGGGAGCACTCCTCTCCAGGCTCTGCTCAGCTGGACACAGATGCTGAACCCCGGGGGCCATCCTTTAAAGGGAGAATAATCGAGAGACAGCAGCACATTTGCGAGGTACTGGAACAGGTGCCACACACACTTTCCACAATAGCGCAGAGGATGGGGGAGTCCAACTCCTGCATCAGTGGAATGGTGGCACAAGTACGGGAGGGAATCTCTGAGATAGTGTCACAGGGACATGAGCAACTCTCTGAGATAGTGTCTCAGGGAGTGAGCAACTATCTGAGATAGTGTCGCAGGTAAGTGCGGGAATGTCTGCGATGGAGAGAAGGCTTGGCTCCGTTGAGCTTCAAGCACGGCTCACAAATGAGTCCATTCAGGCCCTGACAACGACCATTCGGACTCAGGGTGAACAACATTCTGCCGCCTTAGACAGGCTGACAGATACAGTAGTACTGGCCTTACAAGGCATCACACATGTCCTCCAAACTGTTGTCCAGCAGAGTGGTAGGAGTGGTGTGGCCCTGGCACGGCGGGGGGGGCGGGGGGAATGATGGTGAAAGGGGACATGGAAGTGGGGACACCACTCAAAGCGCTCCCATGTCTCACCTGTTGTCCCCCTCTCAACCAGTACCCGCAATGCTGCCTCCTCTCCAGGTGGCCTAGTCAGCCCCTGCACAGGTGCAGGTGGAGCAGTATTTGGAGGGGCCCTCATGGGCTCCGAATCCCAGAGGGCGTAGGCCCAAAGCATCTAAGCAGTCCGGGCATGGACATGAGCAACCTGCCACTACCTCTGATGCAGCCACAGGGGATGCACCATGTAGAAATAGTCATAAGAGAAAGGCTAAGGTTTTGTGAGCACAAAGGGCATGCACAAGCGTGTTTGACAGACTGTCATGTTCTTCATTTATATTTGCTTTTTATTAAAGTCACATTAAATGTTATTATTGTCACCACTACTGCCACGTCTTGCCCATTCTTGACTGGCTTTTGTAATAGGGCCCTTTCATGAGCTTCACCATGAACGACGACACTTGATGCCACCCAATGGGTCACTTTACAGTGGGTGTATGTGTAGTTGCAGGACTGTTTTGTGCAGGGAGGGGGGGGAGGGGGCTGGTGTTGGCACCGGTCTTTCCAGGTGGTCTGAGGACTGAACGCTTCACACTTTCTGATGTTAGGAGAACCGTTCACATGAGTGACTCCCTGGCCTCACGAGCAGCCAGGTGACCCGCTGCTCTGACCATGGGTTCGTCCTCCTCCTCTGCCTCCTCCTCTTCCTCCTCCATGTGGGTGGCAGATGTGGATGGGGCCTCCTCAAGCGGCACCTCTCTCTGTTGTGCCATGTTGTGCAGGACACAACACATGACTATAATGCGTCCCACTCTGTCTGGTGCGTATTGAAGCGCTCCCCCAGAACGATCAAGGCACCTAAATCGCATCTTGAGCAGCCCTATAGCATGCTCAATTGTAGACCTGGTGGCGATGTGGCCGTCGTTGTATCGACACTGTTGCTCGGTGATGGGGTTCCTCAGAGGTATCATGAGCCACGTGTGCAGGGGGTATCCCTGTCCCCCGAGGAGCCAGCCCTTAAGGGTGTTCGATGCATGGAAGAGGGGCGGGATGTTGGATTGTCTCAGAATAAAGGAATCGTGGCAGCTGCCAGGGAATCTGGTGCACACTTGAAGGAAGCTGAGCATTGATGGAGCGATACCCTTTTCTGTTGATGAACAGTCCTGGCTCGTGTGGAGGTGCTCGTATTGCTATATGGGTGCAATCGATTACACCCTGCACCCGTGGGAAGCCAGCCACAGAGTAGAATCCCATTGCCCTCTCCGTCTGGCCGAGGTCGTCCATGGGGATGTTGACGTATTGCGAGGCTCTGTGAAACAAGCCATCGGTGACCTGCCTTATGCACTTGTGAGCAGACGACTGAGAGACCCGGGCGCTGTCCCCGGTGGAACCCTGGAATGATCCGGAGGCAAAGAAGTTGAGGGCGGTGGTGACTTTGACTGCAACTGGTAAGGAGATGCCACCAGGCCCAGCCGGGAGCAGCTCGGCATGAAGGAGTCTGCAGATGTCTGTGACTACCTGGCTACTCACTCTGAGCCTCCGTATGCACTGCTCCTCAGAGAGGTCCAGGAAGCTGAGCCTCGATCTGTAGACCCTGTGGCGAGGGTAGTGCCTCCTGCGACGTCACTCTCTCTGTTGTTGCCCTCTGTGCTCTTGTGGAGCAGCACTGTGTTGTGGAGCTGCAAGTGGCAGAAGTGCACGCCGTGCTTGGCAAGGCTGGTGATGTTGCTCGTCCTCGGATGTAGTGGTGAATGCAGCCATGGCGCCCCCCATCCTGATGGTGTGAGTTTGAGGGGGTCCAAAAAGTTGTTAAATATGTGAGAACAGAAGAATTGTGAATGGAAGGTAAAAATTTTCAGTGAAAACACAAAGATCTTGCAGCCGAAAGTTTGTGTGAAAGAACTGAGTGCCCTGCAGCAAGAACTCACCTTTTCTCCCCATCTGTCAAACAAGCATTTGAATGTCCAACTGGCTGCTGGCTGAAACACATCTGGTAGAACATGGAGTGTTTCCCACCGCACGGGAAACACGCAGAGAATGTTTAAAAATTGGACCCCTGCTTCAATGAGGACAAAATTAAATACTTCAAGTATCTAAATAAATCTCTTAACTATCATCCCGCCAGCTTTAATTGCCAGTGGGACTTCCGCATTCAGGAGGCACACCCAGACGTGTCAGTGGGGAACCCGGAAGTCTGCGGGTTGGAGCCGGGTTCCAAACCCGCTCGGGATTTCCCCAATTTTCGGAGCCCCCGCTCCCAAAGTACCCGCTACTTCACTCGAAAATCGAGCCCATTGTGTCCTCCTCACAGCTTACTTTACCACCTAGCTTTGTATCATCAGCAAACTTGGATACATTACACTCGGTCCCTTCATCCAAGTCATTAATATAGATTGTAAATAGCTGAAGGCCAAACACTGCTCCTTGCGGCACCCCACTAATTACAACGTGCCAACCTGAGAATGACCCATTTATCCCCACTCTTTTTTCTGTCTGTTAACCAATCCTCTATCCATGCTAATACATTGCTCCCAACCCCACGAGCCCTTATCTTGTGTAACAACCTCTTGTGTGGCACCTTATCGAATGCCTTTTGAAAATCCAAATATACTACATCCACTGGTTCCCCTTTATCTACCTTGCTAGTTACATCCTAAAAAAACTCCAGTAGATTTGTCAAACACGATTTCCCTTTCATAAAACCATGTTGACTCTGCATATTATGATTTCCTAAGTGCCCTGTTACCACTTCCTTAATAATGGATTCCAGCATTTTCCCGACTACTGATGTCAGGCTAACTGGCCTGTAGCTCCTTGTTTTCTCTCTCCCTTCTTTCTTGAATAGCGGTGTCGCATTAGCTACTTTCCAATCCACTGGGATTGTTCTGGAATGTAGGGAATTTTGGAAGATCACATCCAATATATCCACTATCTCCGCAGCCACCTCTTTTAGAACCCTAGGATGTAGGCCATCAGGTCCAGGGGATTTGTTGGCTTTTAGTCCCATTAATTTCTCCAGTACTTTTTCTTTACTAATATTAACTACCTCAAGTTCCTCTCTCTCATTAGACCCTTGGTTCCTCACTATTTCTGGTATGTTTTTTGTGTCTTCTACTGTGAAGACAGATACAAAATATTTGTTTAATGTCTCTGCCATTTCTTTATTCTCCATTATAATTTCTCCTGTCTCAGTCTCTAAGGGACCCACGTTTCCTTATGCTATTCTCTTCCTTTTTACATACTTCTGGAAACTCTTACAATCTGTTTTTATATTTCTTGCTAGTTTACTCATTCTATTTTCTCCCTCTTTATCGATTTTATCAGGTTGGCTGTTTCGGATGCAGAGCAGAGCTGGGTATAACCTAAACTTCCATTGGAGGGTAGATGACAGCTCCCTCAGATTCAAGCGTGACACCTCCTAGGTTCTGTTTAATGACACATTACCTGCTCAGAATACATCACTGAAAATAGCAAAATGTATCATCGCCTCACTATCCAGTGCAGGCTGAGATCAGCTTTTAATGCCCTAATCATTAGACATCTTTTTCTCAACCACAATATGGGGATCTTTTGTGAGTGAAAATGGGAACCAATTTCTACAAGATAAACAAGGACACAGATGCATCCGAGGATCCTTAAAGAACAAAGGGAGGAAATTGCAGGAACTCTGGCACAAATCTTCCAGAAATAACTGAAAACTGAAGAGGTGCCTGGGGACTGGAGAAAGGCAGATGTTACTCCTTTTATTAAAAAAGTAGCAAAAATGACCCAAGAAACTGCAGACCAGTGAGTTTGAAGTCCATTGTGGGTAAAGTTATGGAAACTCTTATTGAAGGTAAGATCATGGAGCATCTGGATAGAAATAAAACTGCAAAAGATAGTCAATATGGGTTCTTGAATGGGAGGACTTGCCAACCCAACTTATTGGTTTTCTTTGAGGGTGTAAAGCAATGGATGTGCTGTACTTGTACTTCATTAAAGCGTCTGATACAGTTCCTCTGGAAAGGCTGGTACTGAAAATAAAGAAAGCTTGAATCGGTGGAGATATTTTATAATGGATACGAAATTGGTTGACCAATAGAACCCAGGAAATAGTGGTGGTACAGGGATCGTCATCAGTCTGGGGGAATGTTACCAGTGAGGTCCCTCAGGGGTCTGTTTTGGAACCTTTTTTATTTAATATCTTCATAAATGATCTGGAGCTAGGAATCACAAGTACAATGGTTACTTCTGCAGATGATACAAAACCCATGAAGGTGGAAGAACCGAATAGGATAAGCTGCAGGATAATTTGAATATACTTGGGAATTGGACAGACAGGTGGCCGATGAAGTTGAATGTAGAGAAATGCAAAGTGCTGCGTGGCGACAAAAAATCGAGGAAGGGACTATTACTTAAATAGAATCATAAAAATTTACGGCACAGAAGGAGGCCATTCGGTCCATCATGTCTGTGCTGGCCGAAAAAGAGCTATCCAGCCTAATCCCACTTTCCAGCTCTTGATCCATAGCCTTGTAAGTTGCAGCACTTCAAGTGCACATCCAAGTACTTTTTTTAATGCGACGAGAGTTTCTGCCTCTACCACCCTTTCAGGCAGTGAGTTCCAGACCCCCACAACCATCTGGGTGAAAAAATTTCTCCTCAACTCCACTCTAATCCTTCTACCAATTACTTTAAATTTATGACCCCTGGTCACTTACCCCTCTGCTAAGGGAAACAGGTCCTCCCTATCCACTCTATCTAGGCCCCTCATAATTTTATATACCTCAATTAAATCTCCCCTCCGCCTCCTCTGTTCCAAAGAAAACAACCCCAGCCTATCCAATCTTTCCTCATAGCTAAAATTCTCCAGCCCTGGCAACATCCTCGTAAATCTCCTCTGTACCCTCTCTAGTGCAATCATATCCTTCCTGTAATGTGGTGACCAGAACTGAACGCAGTACTCAAGCTGTGGTCTAACTAGTGTTTTATACAGTTCTAGCATAATCTCCCCGCTCTTGTATTCTATGCCCCAGATAATAAAGGCAAGTATCCTGTGTGCCTTCTTAACCACCTTATTTACCTGTCCTGCTACCTTCAGGGATCTGTGGACATGCACTCCAAGGTCCCTCTGTTCCTCTACACTTCTCAGTATCCTCCCATTTATTGTGTATTCCCTTGCCTTGCTTGCCCTCCCCAAATGCATTACCTCACACTTCTCCGGATTGAATTCCATTTGCCACTTTTCTGCCCACCTGACCAGTCCATTGATATCTTCCTGCAGTCTACAGCTTTCTTCCTCAATATCAACCACACAGCCAACTTTTGTATCATCTGCAAACTTCTTAATCATGCCCCCTCTACATTTAAGTCTAAATCATTGATATATACCACAAAAAGCAAGGGACCTAGTACTGAGACCTACAGAACCCCACTGGAAACAGCCTTCCAGTCACAAAAACTCCTATTGACCATTATCCTTTGGCTTCCTGCCACTAAGCCAATTTTGGATCCAACTTGACACTTTCCCTTGGATCCCATGGGCTTTTACTTTTCTGACCAGTCTGCCATGTGGGACCTTGTCAAAAGCCTTGCTAAAGTCCATATAGACTACATCAAGCGCTACCCTCATCGACCCTCCTTGTCACCTCCTCAAAAAATTCAATCAAGTTAGTCAGACATGACCTTCTCTTAACAAATCCATGCTGACTGTTCCTGATTAATCCGTTCCTTTCCAAATGACAATCAATACTGTCAGAAAGAAAATAATATATATGAAAAAGATCTGGGGTCCAGAGTAACAATGCTCGGTGGCAGTGAGTAAAGCATATTAGATATTGGGATGTAGTAAAGGGGCAATACTGAACCGAAATAGTGAGGTAATCCTGCCACCATATGAATCATTGGAGTGACCGCACTTAGAATTCTGTGCAGAGTTCTGGTTGACACAGTACAAAAATGACATTACAACTATTGAAAGGATACAGAAGAGGGCAACCAGAATGAGTGAGGGGATGGAGTGTTTGGATTATGATGAACAATTACATAAATTGTTCTCACTGTAAATGAGGTTGAGAGATAATATGATTGCTGTTTTTTTCGGATTCTAAAGGGACTAGATAATGTAGACCATGACAAGCTATTTCACCTTGTCCAGACTGTAAAACCAGAGGACACGGCCTGTACTTGAAGGGGGTAAATTCAAAACTAATCTGCAGAAACAATATTTCAGTGAGTGGCCAATCTATGAAACAGACTCCCTAGGGAAATGGTGGAAGCAGTTAGTATTGATTCATTCAAATGTAAATTACATAAATTTCTTTCAGAAAATAATATTTTCGGATACAATAAATTGAGACATGACTAAGTGTAGCATGCTTGGAAGGAACAGGTGACTTTGGACCTGTGGTTGTGAGAATCCCTACGTGGTCAGTTTTTGGTAAAATATTAAGATGCCTACGTGGCAAAGAAGCAGAATGCAAAATGGTTAGAAAGGGTTAATTAGTTAGTAACTGAGATTGGTACAGGTGGCCTGGCCTCCTGCTGGGCCATATGTTTGCGTAGTCAGCAGGTTTGCATGGTCTTAGCAATGTAGAGTCTTTGATGTGATTCAAGGACTGGTCTGAATGTCTCCATGTTTATGGCAGATCAATATAGGTAACGAGCTTAGCCAAAGTTGAAAGACATTCCAGGTTGGGAGATAAGGAACAGAAGGAACAGGGAAGAACATTCCAAGTTGGAAGGTGAGGAAGTATCCCCTTTGATGTCTAACAGCAACATGGTCAGCACATGATTATCTATGATTGGCCGGAAATAATGTAACCTCGCATGGCAACCTGTGCCCGGCTTATGATTGGTGTTGACCCTCGTTAAGTATGTTCCAACCCTATTGATTTGTATAAAAACGTGTGGATTTCTGTATGTTTTTGTTCTTGCTCTGCCAGCATAGAGGGACTCTATCAGGAGTCCAAATCAATGCTGCAGACTAAGATCCCTGCTATTAAAGTTGTGATGAACTTTAAAATGTATTCAACTTCAGTTTTTACTGAACCAGACTGAGGGGAAAGAATCCGGATCGTCAGTTGCCATAGACTAATTGATGAGATTGATTGCCATTATTAGTCAACAACTCCATTATTGTTGTATGATGCAACTACCAGGTGAACTAGGTCGACCTTGGACATTTTATCGTCTAGCAATTCCTATGGTATAAAGAGAATACACAATATTGGATATGGTCTATATTTCCCACATGGAGTTGCCTTTAACTGCTAGTAAGTTATCAAATCAGTCAACTTGGGACATAGATGTTGTACCCCATAGCTTGCCATTATGTATCCTCTGTTAATTTGCATTTTCACATATAGCTGTCCTAATGTTTCTATTATCACGTTTCCCACTAAATTTCTGTCCACATCTCCAGGTGATGGCTCTTCTGGAGTTTGATTCCCTGCATGTCATCAGATGTTATCCGACCCATGTACATGCCGAGCACACAAGTGTCAGCAACTATGAGGGGGACATTACAGTTGAGCCCGACTCTGCCCAACAAGACACCCAAATATTGGCACATTCTAACAGGGTACACTGGATAACAATCAGAGCTGGGAGTGCTAGCTGAATTTTCCCTCCCTAGCCCAGGAACACATTCCCCAATAGCTACCATGATGTGGAGATGCCGGTGATGGACTGGGGTGGACAAATGTAAGGAATCTTACAACACCAGGTTATAGTCCAACAAATTTATTTTAAAATCACAAGCTTTCGGAGATTATCTCCTTCGTCAGATGAATGAATGAAAAGGTTCTCAAATCGCATATCTTATACTATGTTGGGACAGCATCACACCAATCAAAAGGTGTCGTTGTTATTCAAACAGGCCAGTCACGGAGAACAGCACGTCCCAGTACACTCGATATACATTGTGTCTATTACACAGGCAGGCAGAAAGAAACTCAAAATGGCAGAGAGAGAGAGAATTTTAAAAAACATATAAATTTTTTCCCCCTTTTTGCTGGTGGGGTTACGTGTAGCGTGACATGAACCCAAGATCCCGGTTGAGGCCGTCCTCATGGGTGCGGAACTTGGCTATCAACTTCTGCTCGACGATTTTGCGTTGTCGTGTGTCTCGAAGGCCGCCTTGGAGAACGCTTACCCGAAGATCGGTGGCTGAATGTCCTTGACTGCTAAAGTGTTCCCCGACTGGGAGGGAACCCTCCTGTTTGGCGATTGTTGCGCGGTGTCCGTTCATCCGTTGTCGCAGCGTCTGCATGGTCTCGCCAATGTACCTGGAATTCCTTCCCTAAACCTCTCCACCTCTCTCATCCTTAAAGACGATCCTTAAATCTACCTTTGACCAAGCTTTTGATCTGTACTGGGACATGCTGTTCTCCATGACTGGCCTGTTTGAATAACATCGACACCTTTTGATTGGTGTGATGCTGTCCCAACATAGTATAAGATATGCGATTTGAGAACCTTTTCATTCATTCATCTGACGAAGGAGATAATCTCCGAAAGCTTGTGATTTTAAAATAAATTTGTTGGACTATAACCTGGTGTTGTAAGATTCCTTACAATAGCTACCATGGTTAGGATTGACTGGAACCTTCCTAATCTACATGATGGCTGCAAAACGATTCCCCCAACCCCAGTTTTATCCTCTCATCTCCCAAGTGCATGTACATAAGCAGTATCGGCAGCTCAGCATTTCCCCAGTGGTCACTTTTCATATTTGAGCCCAGACAATGGGGGAGGGGTAGGAGGAATCACAGCTAACAACAATAACAACAACTTGCATTTCTATAGCACCTTTAACGTAGTAAAATGTCCCAAGGTGCTTCACAGGTGTGTTATCAAACAAAATTTCACACTGAGCCACATAAGGAGGTATTAGGACAGATGATCAAAAGCTTGGTCAAAGGTAGATTTAAGGATCGTCTTTAAAGATGAGAGAGGTGGAGAGGTTTAGGGAAGGAATTCCAGAGCTTAGGGCCTAGGCAGCTGAATGCACGGCAGCCAATGGTGGAGTGATTAAAATTGGGGATGCGCAAGAGGCAAGAATTGGAGGAGTGCAGAGATCTCGGAGCATTGTAGGACTGGAGGAGGTTACAGAGATAGAGAGGGGCGAGGCCATGGAGGGATTTGAAAACAAGGATGAGAATTTTAAAATCAAGGTGTTTCAGGACCGGGATCCAATGTAGTTGAGCGAGCACAGGGGTGATGGGAGAATGGGTCTTGGTGTGAGTTAGGATACAGGCAGCAGAGTTTTGGATGAGCTCAAGTTTATGGAGGGTGGAAGATGGGAGGCCAGCCAGGAGACTATTGGAATAGTCCAGTCTGAAAGTAACAAAGGCATGGATGAGGGTTTCAGCAGGAGATGAGCTGAGGCAAGGCGGAGATGGGCAATGTTACGGAAGTGGAAGTAGGCGGTCTTGGTGACGGAGCGCATATGTGGTCGGAAGCTCATCTCAGGGTCAAATAGGACGCCACGGTTGCAAACGGTCTGGTTCAGCCTCAGATAGTGGCCAGGGAGAGGGATGGAGTCGGTGGCTAGAGAACGGAGTTTGCAGCGGGGACCAAAGACAATGGCTTCGGTCTTCCCAATATTTAGTTAGAGGAAATCTTTGCTCATCCAGTACTGGATGTCAGACAAGCAATGTGACAAATGAGAGACAGTGGAGTGGTTGAGGGAGGCGGTTGTGAGGTAGAGCTGGGTGTCGTCAGCAAACATGTCGCAGCAACTTGATTGACGTCGTGATTTCGCCGAGGGGCCAGCTGTGCATGGAGGGGGGCCAAGGATTGGGGGACTCCAGAGGTAACGTGAAGGAGCGGGAAGAGAAGCCATTGCAGGTGATTGCCAGGCTACGACCCGGCAAACTCCACCCTGTCTTTGGCCAGCCAGGCGCCATCCACTCACTAGATTACCATGAGGAGCAGAAACCCGAAACTTTCCACTCCCAATCTTGAGGACTCCACACTGCAGTGGGAGAAACATTGACCACTGGGCCACCAAAGGATAATCAGACAAGCCTGCCAAATGTCACGTGT
The DNA here is from genome assembly GCF_035084215.1 of Heptranchias perlo. Taxonomy (NCBI): domain Eukaryota; kingdom Metazoa; phylum Chordata; class Chondrichthyes; order Hexanchiformes; family Hexanchidae; genus Heptranchias; species Heptranchias perlo. The sequence continues at coordinate 17,286,373 of NC_090340.1, forward strand.
GTCGGTCAGGTGGCTTTGATTGACAAGAGGGTTTCAAGACTGGATTGGCGCTTAGTGTTGATTGGCATGTGAGCTCGCGCACTCATTGGTTCCGCCGTGTAATTGACAGGCGGCAGCAATCGGGGCGGGGCCTGTGAGTGGCGCGGATTTTCAGTTGGAAGCCGAGCCCGAAGGGGGGTGAGTTTTGGGGCTTGGACCCGACCCGGACCGAGAGTGGTGGTGGTGAGGGTCAGGCCCGGGACAGTGATGTTCTTATCGAGGCCTCGCCGCCCGGACTTTTTCGGGCTTCGCCTGCTCGTTATTACGTGAAGTGTTTGGCGTGCGGCCTGCGGATCCGCGAGCTCGAGTTACAGCGAGTCCGGAGACGGGAGCCTGGGCCTGGGCCTGGGCCTCTCGGGGAGACCCTGGTCGTGCGCGATAACGGGAGTGAGGGTAACCTGAGACTGCCGGTACTCTGTGCCCGATACTGGTTCGCACTTGCTGGTTATTGAGGGGGAAACGCCCGGGCGTAGCCTCTTTGCGAGGGAAAAAAAACAAACAGGCTCCCAGCGCAGGCCTGATTCCTCCGCCCGTTAACTTCCTCCCCACGTCCGCCTTCTCCCACTCCCATCCTTCCGCTCTTCTCTTCCCCCCCCCTTCGTTCTCTTCTCCCCCCCCCCCCCCCCCCACCTTTGTTCTCTTCTCCCCCCCCCCCCCCACCTTTGTTCTCTTCTCCCCCCCCCACCTTTGTTCTCTTCTCCCCCCCCCCCCCCACCTTTGTTCTCTTCTCCCCCCCCCCCCCCACCTTCGTTCTCTTCCCCCCCCACCTTCGTTCTCTTCCCCCCCCACCTTCGTTCTCTTCCCCCCCCACCTTCGTTCTCTTCCCCCCCCACCTTCGTTCTCTTCCCCCCCCACCTTCGTTCTCTTCTCCCCCCACCTTCGTTCTCTTCCCCCCCCACCTTCGTTCTCTTCCCCCCCCACCTTCGTTCTCTTCCCCCCCCACCTTCGTTCTCTTCTCCCCCCACCTTCGTTCTCTTCTCCCCCCACCTTCGTTCTCTTCTCCCCCCACCTTCGTTCTCTTCTCCCCCCACCTTCGTTCTCTTCTCCCCCCACCTTCGTTCTCTTCTCCCCCCACCTTCGTTCTCTTCTCCCCCCACCTTCGTTCTCTTCTCCCCCCACCTTCGTTCTCTTCCCCCCCCCACCTTCGTTCTCTTCTCCCCCCACCTTCGTTCTCTTCTCCCCCCACCTTCGTTCTCTTCTCCCCCCACCTTCGTTCTCTTCTCCCCCCACCTTCGTTCTCTTCTCCCCCCACCTTCGTTCTCTTCTCCCCCCACCTTCGTTCTCTTCTCCCCCCACCTTCGTTCTCTTCTCCCCCCACCTTCGTTCTCTTCTCCCCCCACCTTCGTTCTCTTCTCCCCCACCTTCGTTCTCTTCTCCCCCCACCTTCGTTCTCTTCTCCCCCCACCTTCGTTCTCTTCTCCCCCCACCTTCGTTCTCTTCTCCCCCCACCTTCGTTCTCTTCTCCCCCCACCTTCGTTCTCTTCTCCCCCCACCTTCGTTCTCTTCTCCCCCCACCTTCGTTCTCTTCTCCCCCCCCCCCCCCCACCTTCGTTCTCTTCTCCCCCCCCCCCCCCCCCACCTTCGTTCTCTTCTCCCCCCCCCCCCCCCCACCTTCGTTCTCTTCTCCCCCCCCCCCCCCCCCCACCTTCGTTCTCTTCTCCCCCCCCCCCCCCCCCACCTTCGTTCTCTTCTCCCCCCCCCCCCCCCCCCACCTTCGTTCTCTTCTCCCCCCCCCCCCCACCTTCGTTCTCTTCTCCCCCCCCCCCCCCACCTTCGTTCTCTTCTCCCCCCCCCCCCCCACCTTCGTTCTCTTCTCCCCCCCCCCCCCCACCTTCGTTCTCTTCTCTTCCCCCCCCCCCCCCACCTTCGTTCTCTTCTCTTCCCCCCCCCCCCCACCTTCGTTCTCTTCTCTCCCCCCCCCCCCCACCTTCGTTCTCTTCTCTCCCCCCCCCCACCTTCGTTCTCTTCTCTCCCCCCCCCCCACCTTCGTTCTCTTCTCTCCCCCCCCCCCCACCTTCGTTCTCTTCTCTCCCCCCCCCCCCCCACCTTCGTTCTCTTCTCTCCCCCCCCCCCCCACCTTCGTTCTCTTCTCTCCCCCCCCCCCCCCACCTTCGTTCTCTTCTCCCCCCCCCCCCCCCCTTCGTTCTCTTCTCCCCCCCCCCTTCGTTCTCTTCTCCCCCCCCCCTTCGTTCTCTTCTCCCCCCCCCCTTCGTTCTCTTCCCCCCCCTTCGTTCTCTTCTCCCCCCCCCCTTCGTTCTCTTCTCCCCCCCCCTTCGTTCTCTTCTCCCCCCCCCTTCGTTCTCTTCTCCCCCCCCCTTCGTTCTCTTCTCCCCCCCCCTTCGTTCTCTTCTCCCCCCCCCTTCGTTCTCTTCTCCCCCCCCCCCCCCCCCACCTTCGTTCTCTTCTCCCCCCCCCCCCCCACCTTCGTTCTCTTCTCCCCCCCCCCCCCCACCTTCGTTCTCTTCTCCCCCCCCCCCCCACCTTCGTTCTCTTCTCCCCCCCCCCCCCCCTTCGTTCTCTTCTCCCCCCCCCCTTCGTTCTCTTCTCCCCCCCCCCTTCGTTCTCTTCTCCCCCCCCCCTTCGTTCTCTTCCCCCCCCTTCGTTCTCTTCTCCCCCCCCCCTTCGTTCTCTTCTCCCCCCCCCTTCGTTCTCTTCTCCCCCCCCCTTCGTTCTCTTCTCCCCCCCCCTTCGTTCTCTTCTCCCCCCCCCTTCGTTCTCTTCTCCCCCCCCCTTCGTTCTCTTCTCCCCCCCCCTTCGTTCTCTTCTCCCCCCCCCCTTCGTTCTCTTCTCCCCCCCCTTCGTTCTCTTCTCCCCACCCCCTTCGTTCTCTTCTCCCCCCCCCCTTCGTTCTCTTCTCCCCCCCCCCCCCCTTCGTTCTCTTCTCCTCCCCCCCCCCCCCCCTTCGTTCTCCCCCCCCCTTCGTTCTCTTCTCCCCCCCCCCCCCTTCGTTCTCTTCTCTCCCCCCCCCCCCCTTCGTTCTCTTCTCTCCCCCCCCCCCCTTCGTTCTCTTCTCTCCCCCCCCCACCTTCGTTCTCTTCTCCCCCCCCCCCTTCGTTCTCTTCTCCCCCCCCCCCCCTTCGTTCTCTTCTCCCCCCCCCCCCCCCTTCGTTCTCTTCTCCCCCCCCCCCCCCCTTCGTTCTCTTCTCCCCCCCCCCCCCCCTTCGTTCTCTTCTCCCCCCCCCCCCCCCTTCGTTCTCTTCTCCCCCCCCCCCCCCCTTCGTTCTCTTCTCCCCCCCCCCCCCTTCGTTCTCTTCTCCCCCCCCCCCCTTCGTTCTCTTCTCCCCCCCCCCCCCTTCGTTCTCTTCTCCCCCCCCCCCTTCGTTCTCTTCTCCCCCCCCCCCCCCTTCGTTCTCTTCTCCCCCCCCCCCCTTCGTTCTCTTCTCCCCCCCCCCCCCCTTCGTTCTCTTCTCCCCCCCCCCCCCCTTCGTTCTCTTCTCCCCCCCCCCCCCCCTTCGTTCTCTTCTCCCCCCCCCCCCCTTCGTTCTCTTCTCCCCCCCCCCCCCTTCGTTCTCTTCTCCCCCCCCCCCCTGTCTCTCTCCCCCCCCCTTCGTTCTCTTCTCCCCCCCCCCCCCCTTCGTTCTCTTCTCCCCCCCCCCCCCCCTTCGTTCTCTTCTCCCCCCCCCCCCCCTTCGTTCTCTTCTCCCCCCCCCCCCCCCCCTTCGTTCTCTTCTCCCCCCCCCCCTTCGTTCTCTTCTCCCCCCCCCCCCCCTTCGTTCTCTTCTCCCCCCCCCCCCCCCCTTCGTTCTCTTCTCTCCCCCCCCCCCCCTTCGTTCTCCCCCCCCCCTCTCTCCCCCCCCCCTTCTCTTCCCCCCCCCCCCCTTCGTTCTCTTCTCCCCCCCCCCCCCCCTTCGTTCTCTTCTCCCCCCCCCCCCCCTTCGTTCTCTTCTCCCCCCCCCCCCCCCTTCGTTCTCTTCTCCCCCCCCCCCCTTCGTTCTCTCTCCCCCCCCCCCCCCCTTCGTTCTCTTCTCCCCCCCCCCCCCTCGTTCTCTCTCCCCCCCCCCCCCTTCGTTCTCTTCTCCCCCCCCCCCCCTTCGTTCTCTTCTCCCCCCCCCCCCCCTTCGTTCTCTTCTCCCCCCCCCCCCCCCTTCGTTCTCTTCTCCCCCCCCCCCCCCCTTCGTTCTCTTCTCCCCCCCCCCCCTTCGTTCTCTTCTCCCCCCCCCCCCCCTTCGTTCTCTTCTCCCCCCCCCCCCCCCTTCGTTCTCTTCTCCCCCCCCCCCCCCCCTTCGTTCTCTTCTCCCCCCCCCCCCCTTCGTTCTCTTCTCCCCCCCCCCCCCTTCGTTCTCTTCTCCCCCCCCCCCCCCCCTTCGTTCTCTTCTCCCCCCCCCCCTTCGTTCTCTTCCCCCCCCCCCCCCTTCGTTCTCTTCTCCCCCCCCCCCCTTCGTTCTCTCTCCCCCCCCCCCCCTTCGTTCTCTTCTCCCCCCCCCCCCCCCTTCGTTCTCTTCTCCCCCCCCCCCCCCCCTTCGTTCTCTTCTCCCCCCCCCCCCCCCTTCGTTCTCTTCTCCCCCCCCCCCCCCCTTCGTTCTCTTCTCCCCCCCCCCCCCCCCTTCGTTCTCTTCTCCCCCCCCCCCCCCCCCTTCGTTCTCTTCTCCCCCCCCCCCCCCCTTCGTTCTCTTCTCCCCCCCCCCCCCCTTCGTTCTTCTCCCCCCCCCCTTCGTTCTCTTCTCCCCCCCCCCCCCCCTCGTTCTCTTCTCCCCTCCCCCCCCCCTCGTTCTCTTCTCCCCTCCCCCCCCCCTTCGTTCTCTTCTCCCCTCCCCCCCCCTCGTTCTCTTCTCCCCCCCCCCCCCTCGTTCTCTTCTCCCTCCCCCCCCTCGTCTCTCTCCCCCCCCCTCGTTCTCTTCTCCCCTCCCCCCCCTCGTTCTCTTCTCCCCTCCCCCCCCCCTCGTTCTCTTCTCCCCCTCCCCCCCCCTCGTTCTCTTCTCCCCTCCCCCCCCCTCGTTCTCTTCTCCCCTCCCCCCCTCGTTCTCTTCTCCCCTCCCCCCCCCTCGTTCTCTTCTCCCCTCCCCCCCCCTCGTTCTCTTCTCCCCTCCCCCCCCTCGTTCTCTTCTCCCCTCCCCCCCCCTCGTTCTCTTCTCCCCTCCCCCCCCTCGTTCTCTTCTCCCCTCCCCCCCCTCGTTCTCTTCTCCCCTCCCCCCCCCTCGTTCTCTTCTCCCCTCCCCCCCCCTCGTTCTCTTCTCCCCTCCCCCCCCTCGTTCTCTTCTCCCCTCCCCCCCCCTCGTTCTTCTCCCTCCCCCCCTCGTTCTCTTCTCCCCCTCCCCCCCTCGTTCTCTTCTCCCCTCCCCCCCCCCCTCGTTCTCTTCTCCCCTCCCCCCCCTCGTTCTCTTCTCCCCCCCCCCCCCTTCGTTCTCTTCTCCCCCCCCCCCTTCGTTCTCTTCTCCCCCCCCCCCCCTTCGTTCTCTTCTCTCCCCCCCCCCCTCGTTCTCTTCTCCCCTCCCCCCCCCCTTCGTTCTCTTCTTCTCCCCCCCCCCCCCCCCCCCCACCTCGTTCTCTTCTCCCCCCCCTCCCCCCCCCTTCGTTCTCTTCTCTCCCCCCCCCCCCCCCACCCTTCGTTCTCTTCTTCTCTCCCCCCCCCCCCCACCCTTCGTTCTCTTCTTCTCTCCCCCCCCCCACCCTTCGTTCTCTTCTTCTCTCCCCCCCCCACCCTTCGTTCTCTCTTCACTCCCCCCCCCCCCCCCCCACCCTTCGTTCTCTTCTTCACTCCCCCCCCACTCCCCCCACCCTTCGTTCTCTTCTTCTCTCCCCCCCCCCCCCCCCCCACCCTTCGTTCTCTTCTTCTCTCCCCCCCCCCCCCACCCTTCGTTCTCTTCTTCTCTCCCCCCCCCCCCACCCTTCGTTCTCTTCTTCTCTCCCCCCCCCCACCCTTCGTTCTCTTCTTCTCCCCCCCCCACCCTTCGTTCTCTTCTTCTCTCCCCCCCCCCCACCCTTCGTTCTCTTCTTCACTCCCCCCCCCCCCCCCACCCTTCGTTCTCTTCTCTCCCCCCCCCCCCACCCTTCGTTCTCTTCTTCTCCCCCCCCCCCCCTTCGTTCTCTTCTCACTCCCCCCCCCTCCCCCCCCTCGTTCTCTTCTCCCCTCCCCCCCCGTTCTCTTCTCCCCTCCCCCCCCCCTCGTTCTCTTCTCCCCTCCCCCCCCCCCCCTCGTTCTCTTCTCCCCTCCCCCCCCCCTCGTTCTCTTCTCCCCTCCCCCCCCCCTCGTTCTCTTCTCCCCTCCCCCCCCCCTCGTTCTCTTCTCCCCTCCCCCCCCCTTCGTTCTCTTCTTCTCCCCCCCCCCCCCCTTCGTTCTCTTCTTCTCCCCCCCCCACCCTTCGTTCTCTTCTTCTCCCCCCCCCCCCCCCCCCCCACCCTTCGTTCTCTTCTTCTCCCCCCCCACTCCCCCCACCCTTCGTTCTCTTCTTCTCTCCCCCCCCCCCCCCACCCTTCGTTCTCTTCTTCTCTCCCCCCCCCCCCCCACCCTTCGTTCTCTTCTTCTCTCCCCCCCCCCCACCCTTCGTTCTCTTCTTCTCTCCCCCCCCCCACCCTTCGTTCTCTTCTTCACTCCCCCCCCCCCCCCCCCACCCTTCGTTCTCTTCTTCTCCCCCCCCCCCCCCACCCTTCGTTCTCTCTTCTCCCCCCCCCCCCCACCCTTCGTTCTCTTCTTCTCCCCCCCCCCACCCTTCGTTCTCTTCTTCTCCCCCCCCCCCCTTCGTTCTCTTCTTCTCCCCCCCCCACCCTTCGTTCTCTTCTTCTCCCCCCCCCCCCCCCCCCCACCCTTCGTTCTCTTCTTCTCCCCCCCCACTCCCCCCACCCTTCGTTCTCTTCTTCTCTCCCCCCCCCCCCCCCACCCTTCGTTCTCTTCTTCTCTCCCCCCCCCCCCCACCCTTCGTTCTCTTCTTCTCTCCCCCCCCCCCCCACCCTTCGTTCTCTTCTTCTCTCCCCCCCCCCCACCCTTCGTTCTCTTCTTCTCTCCCCCCCCCACCCTTCGTTCTCTTCTCACTCCCCCCCCCCCCCCACCCTTCGTTCTCTTCTTCTCCCCCCCCCCCCCACCCTTCGTTCTCTTCTTCTCCCCCCCCCCCCCACCCTTCGTTCTCTTCTTCTCCCCCCCCCCCACCCTTCGTTCTCTTCTTCACTCCCCCCCCCTCCCCCCCCTCGTTCTCTTCTCCCCTCCCCCCCGTTCTCTTCTCCCCTCCCCCCCCCCCTCGTTCTCTTCTCCCCTCCCCCCCCCCCTCGTTCTCTTCTCCCTCCCCCCCCCCTCGTTCTCTTCTCCCCTCCCCCCCCCCCTCGTTCTCTTCTCCCTCCCCCCCCTCGTTCTCTCTCCCTCCCCCCCCTCGTTCTCTTCTCCCCTCCCCCCCCCCTCGTTCTCTTCTCCCCTCCCCCCCCTCGTTCTCTCTCCCTCCCCCCCCCTCGTTCTCTTCTCCCTCCCCCCCCCTCGTTCTCTTCTCCCCTCCCCCCCCTCGTTCTCTTCTCCCCTCCCCCCCCCTCGTTCTCTTCTTCCCCTCCCCCCCTCGTTCTTTCCTCCCCCCCCCCCTCGTTCTCTTCTCCCTCCCCCCCCTCGTTCTCTCCCCTCCCCCCCCCTCGTTCTCTTCTCCCCTCCCCCCCCCTCGTTCTCTTCTCCCTCCCCCCCCTCGTTCTCTTCTCCCCTCCCCCCCCTCGTTCTCTTCTCCCCTCCCCCCCCCTCGTTCTCTTCTCCCCCTCCCCCCCCCCCCCTCGTTCTCTTCTCCCCTCCCCCCCCCCTCGTTCTCTTCTCCCCTCCCCCCCCCTCGTTCTCTTCTCCCCTCCCCCCCCCCCTCGTTCTCTTCTCCCTCCCCCCCCCTCGTTCTCTTCTCCCCTCCCCCCCCCCTCGTTCTCTTCTCCTCCCCCCCCCTCGTTCTCTTCTCCCTCCCCCCCCTCGTTCTCTTCTCCCCTCCCCCCCCCCTCGTTCTCTTCTCCCCTCCCCCCCCCTCGTTCTCTTCTCCCCTCCCCCCCCCCTCGTTCTCTTCTCCCCTCCCCCCCCTCGTTCTCTTCTCCCCTCCCCCCCCCTCGTTCTCTTCTCCCCTCCCCCCCCCTCGTTCTCTTCTCCCCTCCCCCCCCCCTCGTTCTCTTCTCCCCTCCCCCCCCCCTCGTTCTCTTCTCCCCTCCCCCCCCCCTCGTTCTCTTCTCCCCTCCCCCCCCCCTCGTTCTCTTCTCCCCTCCCCCCCCCCTCGTTCTCTTCTCCCCTCCCCCCCCCTCGTTCTCTTCTCCCCTCCCCCCCCCTCGTTCTCTTCTCCCCTCCCCCCCCCTCGTTCTCTTCTCCCTCCCCCCCCCTCGTTCTCTTCTCCCCTCCCCCCCCCTCGTTCTCTTCTCCCCTCCCCCCCCCTCGTTCTCTTCTCCCCTCCCCCCCCCTCGTTCTCTTCTCCCCTCCCCCCCCCCTCGTTCTCTTCTCCCCTCCCCCCCCCTCGTTCTCTTCTCCCCTCCCCCCCCCTCGTTCTCTTCTCCCCTCCCCCCCCCTCGTTCTCTTCTCCCCTCCCCCCCCCTCGTTCTCTTCTCCCCTCCCCCCCCCTCGTTCTCTTCTCCCCTCCCCCCCCCTCGTTCTCTTCTCCCCTCCCCCCCCCCCTCGTTCTCTTCTCCCCTCCCCCCCCCCTCGTTCTCTTCTCCCTCCCCCCCCCTCGTTCTCTTCTCCCCTCCCCCCCCCTCGTTCTCTTCTCCCCTCCCCCCCCCTCGTTCTCTTCTCCCTCCCCCCCCCTCGTTCTCTTCTCCCCTCCCCCCCCCTCGTTCTCTTCTCCCCTCCCCCCCCCTCGTTCTCTTCTCCCCTCCCCCCCCCTCGTTCTCTTCTCCCCTCCCCCCCCCTCGTTCTCTTCTCCCCCTCCCCCCCCCCTCGTTCTCTTCTCCCCTCCCCCCCCCCTCGTTCTCTTCTCCCCTCCCCCCCCCTCGTTCTCTTCTCCCCCCCCCCCCCTCGTTCTCTTCTCCCCCCCCCCCCCCTCGTTCTCTTCTCCCCCCCCCCCCCCCTCGTTCTCTTCTCCCCTCCCCCCCCCCCTCGTTCTCTTCTCCCCTCCCCCCCCCTCGTTCTCTTCTCCCCCCCCCCCCCTTCGTTCTCTTCATCTCCCCCCCCCCCCCCCCCACCTTCGTTCTCTTCTTCCCCCCTTCCCCCCCCCCACCCTTCGTTCTCCTCTTCTCCTCCCCCCCCCCCCCCCCCACCCCCCCCCCCACCTTTCAATTTTCCTGATGTCCTGCATTCTGGGTTTCTCAATTTAAAAACATAAGATTGTTGCTCTCCTTGTACCTGTAATGTCACTCCAGAGAACTGTTCCTTGCCACTAGCTGACCTCTGCGCCTCTCTGTACTAGGAATGGCTCAAGAAGTAATTGATGTGGATATGCAGCCAGAGGAGGAAGCTGTTTCGGTGCAGTCGAGCTTCCGTGACCCAGCTTCGAGTTCGACAGGACCAGGCTCCGGTAGTGTACCCAGTGGCGAGGAGTTGAGAGGGCCGTCTGTAAGTGTGGCCCCTCCGAGTCCTCACAGCGA